>NC_138032.1:49725013-49909461 GCF_964106645.2 Podarcis pityusensis | reverse complement strand
AACAAAGCTATCAAGGTGTACTAGTTATGATGGCTATATGCTACCTCTAGGATCAGATGCAGTATGCTGGGAAATAACAGCAGAAGAGGGTCACAGTTGGTCACATGTCCTGCTTTTGGATTGGTTGGCCACAGCAGAAGCAGGAGCTAAAAACTTCAGTCCTACTGGCTAAATGTGGCTTCTTGGGTGTCTTTTTCTGCCTTTGGGACTATCTCTAAGCTGTGTCTTCTCAGGTTACACCCCTTTTCCCAGGCCACATCCCTTACCATACCCTGTGCCGACCTTGAGTGTTTTGTCTGTCTGGAAAGTGCCCTTGAACTGTGATAGTGTATCTTGCTTACCTGGATGGAGAATTCAGAGGTGTTGGGACCAAAATGTCCACAGAGGTAATGAAAAGTGGAAGGTTGGTTGTAGCGGAATAAAGATGGTGGCATTTGGAATACAGATTGAAGGAAGAAACAGCTTCCCTAAGTATATGTGCTCTCCTAAGAAAGTCAATGCCGAAAGTGGCGAAGAGAGAGGTTGTTTGGAAAGCCTGCTCATCCCAGCAGTAAAGTAAGAAAATGGTCAGAAGCTGCATTGAGGTCTTGTGCCCCATTGTATCAAGGCAGCATTCTGGCAACCCTAAAGAAGTTCCGCTTAGGAAATAGTCAATTACCAAGTCAAGCAATGTGTGTGCTATAAGGAAAAGGCAGCTATGAGTAGGGCTGTCATATGTCCGGAAATAAAAGCTCAACAATTTTGGGGTGTCTTGGTTTTTACTTTTTAAAATATGGCAACCCTAACTCTGAAAAATAGGAATATAGGAAGCTGGCTTATATTGAGTCAAACTATTGGGTCAATCTAACTCAACAGTGTCTACACTGACTGGAAACATTACTGCAGAATTCCAGTCCCACCTAGAGATACCAAGGATTGAACCTGGGACCATCTGCTTGCCATACAGATGCTTAAGCATTGATCTATTGCCTTTTCCCAACAGATCAATCTGTTCTGATGGATATCTTCATAGGGCACAGATGGGATCTATTTTGCTATAGTTCAGAGAATCTGGAGAATATGAACTCTTGGCAGCAGCCCTTAAAAGAAAAGAAAAATCAATAAATTTGATATTCAAGGAACACCTGAAATGCCAGAAGCATTTCTAGGAACTGCTCCGTACGTTCCAAGTTGCCTGTGAGACTCATCTGATTAAAGCCAAGTCTTTAATAAGACAAAAATCTGAAAAGGTTGTGGGAGATGATCTCATTTAAAATGCACTGCTATGGGTGGAAACCTGTTACATGTTACAGCGTTATCACCTTGAAAGGTATGAAAACAATAGTTGCCCCATATACTAGAGGAAATAAAGCTCCTTATTGTTCCCCAAGAAAACTAACAGTAATATCAATAAAAGAGCCAAATTTGACAAGTGCTTAAAAGCTATGACGTTGACTATCGTTTGACTATATGCTGTGCTATGAATATCCCTCAACTTTATTTTTTGGGGGGGATAATGAATACAGTGGTACCTCGGGTTACATACGCTTCAGGTTACAGATGCTTCAGGTTACAGACTCCGCTAACCCAGAAATAGTGCTTCAGGTTAAGAACTTTGCTTCAGGATAAGAACAGAAATCGTACTCTGGCGGCGCGGCAGCAGCAGGAAGCCCCATTAGCTAAAGTGGTGCTTCAGGTTAAGAACAGTTTCAGGTTAAGTACGGACCTCCGGAACGAATTAAGTACTTAACCTGAGGTAATCTGATCTGTGAGAGAAATGGAGATACGAGCGCAAAGAGTGATTCAACAACTCTGCAGCCAGAACAGTAGTCACCACAATGTTCTGAAGAAACATCACAACTCAGGAGACGGATTGGCCTAGGATCAAAGTGGGTGGGTGGGTTGGCACAGTAGCAATGACCTGTCCTCCTTTGTGACATCTCTTGCTGTAGGCTTAAAAGTCACCCAGTACAGGTGCAGTGGAGGGCACTGTCCCATTGCCAGTACTGAAGGGAAATTTAGCTACCAATCTACAGTAGTTGGTTACAAAGGAGTATAGAAAGCTGCCTTAAACTGAGTCAGTCCATTGAGTATTGTCTACACTGGCTGGCAGCAGCTCCTCATGCTTTTAGGCAGGAATCTTTCTCAGCCCTACTTTGAGATGCCAGTGATTGAACTTGGGACCTTCTGCCTGCAAAGCAGATACTCTGCCATTGACCTACGACCCCTCCCCAATATTTTTGTGCATTCAGTGCTGGGGGAGGAGCCATCTTGTCCTTTGCCTCATGAAGCAGAATGTCTTGAGCCGACCATGAGTAGCTAAGTGACTAGCCACAAAAGAACTGAAGGGTAATGTCACCTTCTGGTGACATTTCTCTGTAGAAACTGCATGCACATACATTCTTATTGTTTTCCCTGCACCAGAAGCTACCGGTAACTGATTCAGCATAACATCATCTGTTACTGTCATCATTTTATCCAAACCAGAAATATATAATTTGGCATATTTCTGTAGAATAGAACATATGGTTCTCCTGTCTACATCTTATACATCAGAAGCAAGATACAATACAGTGGTGCCTCAGGTTAAGAACTTAATTCGTTCTGGAGGACCGTTCTTAACCTGAAACTGTTCTTAACCTGAGGTACCACTTTAGCTAATGGGGCCTCCCGCTGTCACCACACAATTTCTGTTCTCATCCTGAAGCAAAGTTCTTAACCCGAGGTACTATTTCTGGGTTAGCGGAGTCTGTAACCTGAAGCGTCTGTAACCTGAAGTGTCTGTAACCCGAGGAACCACTGTATAATATTTAGAAATCCTGGTTGTCCAAGGGAACAGAACCTGTGCTTCTATGTAAAGCTGAATGCTTATTTAAATAGGTTAACCTTGATTTAATGGTTACTCAAAGGGCTGGTTCACACATAACACTAAATAATGCCCAAGCTATAATGAGCTTGAGCAAAGCCCCTCCCCTCTCATGCTGCCAAGTGGATGGAAGAACTGTACTTAATTTCCACAAATCTTCTTTGATCCTCAATATCCCACCTCTTCTCCAGAATGGGACTCAAGGCTATTTACAAAAACTGAAATAACATGGATAAAATACAAAAACCTAAAAACATACAAAAGGTGATCACTTAAAAGAACTATAATAGAATGAAAACAATATAAAAAATATATATTAATATACATATAGTAAAAACCGCAAAACACAGAACTATTTAAAGCCCTTGTCTTAAAAACAGTCAGTTCCTGAAAGTCTATTCAACAGTCTAAATCAACAGTCTAAATCAACAGTCTTCACCTGCTGGTGGAAGAAAAAGCAAGGAAGGACGCATTCTAGCCTCTGTAGGAAGGGAATTCCAAAGACTGGGAGAAGCCACTGGGATGGACTTCTCTCACATCTCCATCAACGTGCCTGCAAGGGTGGCAGAACGGAGAGAAGGGTCTTCCCCAAAGATCTCTGAGCCCAGGCAGGTTTGTATGGGATAATACATTCTTTAAATAGCCCAGGCCTAAGCCATATAAGGGGGACGTGGGTGGCGCTGTGGTCTAAACCACTGAGCCTAGGGCTTGCCGATCAAAAGGTCGGCAGTTCGAATCCCCGCAACGGGGTGAGCTCCTGTTGCTCAGTCCCTGCTCCTGCCCACCTAGCAGTTCAAAAGCACATCAAAGTGCAGGTAGATAAATAGGTACCGCTCCGGCGGGAAGGTAAATGGCATTTCTGTGTGCTGCTCTGGTGTCGCCAGAAGCAGCTTAGTCATGCTGGCCACATGACCTGGAAAAACTGTCTGTGGACAAACGTCGGCTCCCTCAGCCAGTAAAGTGAGATGAGTGCCGCAACCCCAGAATTGTTTGCGACTGGACATAACTGTCAGGGGTCCTCTACCTTTACCTTTTAAAGCCATATAAGATGTTATGTTTCATAGACAACACTTGATGATATGTATGAACCAGATACTGTGGTTTAAAAGAAACTTTAGTTAGTTAAACAAGCCAACTTATAATGTGTGGTTTGACGTTGGCTTGCTTTGAAACTGACTAGAGTTTGTTTGAAACCATGTTAACTGGTTCATATGATGTGTGGAAAGTGAAATTAAATGGAAGCAAGGTCCTTTTCCTGGCCAGAATGGGGGTATCGCACAACCAGAGATTTTGTTTGGGCTTACTTTAGCTTGTGCATGTAGTGTTAAAACCATGGTTTAGCATTGCACATGAATTAGCACAATATGTTTTTGGATATTAATAATCTCTACAAGAATATAAACCTCTGCTGAAGGAAAAGGTGAAGTTGATGTGCAATCATGGATTTCTTAACTATGAGCATAACTAACTCAATAAATCAGAAAATCATTTGGTCCATAAATTGGCAAAAAAAAAATAAACAACAAAACATTTACCGTAAGACTGTATGACAAATAGATTAAGAAATAAAGATAAGTCTAAAAGAAGACTGGACATTATATATAGGTTATATGGAAAAAATATTACAACATGAAAATAATCGTAACAGACTGATAAAAAACACTCAGCAGTAGATGTTACAACATGAGAGAATGTAAGGTAATGAAAATAACCTAGTAGAATAAGAAAACACAGTTAAAATGATAGCAAATAGGAAACCATGGAAAGAGTGGAAGGGGAGTAACAGTTAAGATACATAAGAGTTAAATAAGTTATGTTGTTATTATTATTATTCACTTACATATGTCTTATATTTATGCTATTCCTTTCTTATTATCTTATGTTGGACTGTAACGCAGTATGTGGTGAAGATATGATATAATAGAAAAGCAATGAAGAAAGAAAGACAAATGTCTGATACCACAGTGGGATGGCAACATCTTTGTTTTTGGAGCAGCGCAGAAACTCTGAAAGGGTTTTAAATACATGTATGGATATTCACAGCAGTGAAATACCATTTCTTCTGAATACCACTGCATTTCAAAAGTTGCACAGGAATAGTCCTGTCCCAGTCTGGTGCGGTTCACTGAGTGCTACATGAGGAGAGACCACCGCCATGCTACTTTTTTTATGAGACAAAGTTCTGGTGTCTTCACGGTGGGTTTTTTTTTTGGGGGGGGGGCACTGTTTTCAAGTCTTCATTTGTATTTGACCTAAGATCTTGGCCAATGAAGATTCTGCAACAAGTAACAAATAAAAATATTTTTATTACATGTGGATCCTGCCTTTTCACAAAGAAACTCAGAGGAATTGAAGTTCTTGATCTTGATTTACAAAATGTCTGGATTGGATTTTGGAATCAGCTGATTCCAGAACCACTGTTCTGAGAATGGCTGCTTGACCTGGCTGTCCGTGCATAAAGTTATCTGATATCCTGTTTTATAGGCTGTAGGCCCTTGTACATGTTGTATGCCCAACCTATGCTACTGTGCCCAGTTTGAGCTGGATTTTGGCATCATAGACTATATTGGCATCATAGACTGGATTTTTGGCATCATAGACTATATTTATTTACCCACCATTCATATGTTTCATTTTGAATGTAATAACATTTCCAATAGATCATATAGCAATACTTTTTTTAATTGCCACCAGCTGCTGGTGGTTCAGTTGTTAAAGTATGAATGCAAACCATTGATATCCCATTGCAAAAATCTCTGCACTATCATTATGAGGCAAATGTAGGCTGGGAACTCTAGATTTGCTTCATAGCATATATTTCCAATTGAGGGGATGGGGGATCCTGTGTTTTCGCTCTAGTGCTGATAATAGGCATGATAGAAAAGTATAAATCATGCTAGTTCTGGAATAAGTAACATCTAGTTCTAGAAGGAAATGGGATAACAAGCCAGTGAAATCAGAACACTTGGATTAAAACTCCATTTATCATGGTAAACTAAGCCTGCTTACTACAACGTAAATGAGTTGTTGATGACTTTTGCATAGAAGAGTAGGCAGGTTCGTCACACACTTACATTTTCTCCATTAGGAACATTTGCATCCTTGAGCATGTAAAATTTTTGAATCTGGAAGCCGACATACAGTCAGTTTCACCTTTTGGAAAGAAAAAAAAATGGAGAGAAAAGCACTTACCACGTTACTATTTATAGTTTACAAGCCTGCACCATTGTGTTAATAGAATAGTGATTAGCAACTTTGTATATACAATTCATAAACTTATCTTTTCCCCATATACCTTTGCAGGTTTAAAATTATTTAATCTTAGTGGTGAATTGCAGTACCGCACAGCTTTGTGAAGTTGGGTGTCCACAGAATCCTGATGCAGGCCATGAGAAATTCAAGGTTTTACAATGAGTGGTTCTCCACAAATGGTTTTGACAGCCAGACACAGAGAAGCGTGTAGAGCCTGCAACTGCCAGCACCAATACAATATGGAAGATCTCTGGGTAAAGTGATTTCAAGGCAGTGGCAAATAAACTTTGAGGTAGTGTGGTATAGTGGCTAGGGAGGTGGGACTAATTCCTGGGATATCAAATACACAGAAATGTTTGTGTGTGTGTGTGTGTGTGTGTGTGTGTGTAATAGGCAAAATGGTTATCTAGGAGTAGGTGATTGGTTAAGAATTGCACAATCTAGCTACTTCCTAATATTGCAATGTATGCCAAACAGGGAGAGATTACAGATTAACATTTACCAGAGTATGAATTCACAGTGTTAAACCAATTGTTTTTGAGCCAATATAGCCAACTAACCCATGATCACCTATGATCACCTAACCTGAACCACATTAAATGATTACTAGTGATGCAGTGTATCTTTAATCCTAATACATACAATATAAATGAGAGGTCTGGAATTGCCTTAAAACCAACAGGAGTCTCAACAGGAGATGAATACCAATACCATTGCTTCCCCATTTTCCTTTTCAACACATAACCAGTCTTCTTTTCCCCCAAGATCAGTATGAAGAATTTTCACCCAGTGCTATTTTTTTATTAGTCCCACCTTCCCTAAATTCCCTGACCCTGTTTTCAGTTTTCCATCACTTCCACTTACCTTTCTGTTCTCCACTACACTTCTGCTTCTTCCATTGCTTTCTCCAGCTTTCCACATACTAGATAATTTCCCCTTTGTCTTCTCTGCCACCTTGGCCCCTTGGTTCAGTTGCTCACATTTCATTTTGCTTGTCTGCTCAGCCCTTCTTCATTGTGTACATTTTTCTTCCCAACAACAGATCAGCCCATGCTGTCCCTGGGCACTCTGCAAGACTCGTGCTCTAGTCCAAATTAAACTTCCCACACAGCTTGTATTTTTTGCTGGCACTGCATTTAACCGACTGTCCCTCTAAGCAGGTAGCCCAGCTCATGAATACTCTACTATGAAACCTATTATTGTTGGGGGTGTGTGGGGGTGTGCGCCTATTTTTATCAATGGCTTTTAATGAAACTTGATGTGATTAAGATGCTTGAGTTTTATTACACTTCAGGGGTGCCAACTTGAATAAAATATTGGGCGGGCCCAGGTAAGCCTCACCCCACATAATCGATCACATGACACGGTGCATGCACACCATTTGAATGGCAATGCCTATCAACTTGGGGGTGGGGCCTTGGCCCCCTCAAATATTTTCTGGGGGGAGTGAAGCCCCCACAGCCCCTAGGAGTTGGCTCCTATGTTACACTGTCTTCCATTATGTTCCAGAGCAAAATCATTAGAAACATATTCCTTGGATAAGGTCCGTGCTCAGATTAAAGTGGGTTGCTGAGGGTAGGAAATCCACTACCATTTTTTACCCTGGTGTGAAACTACTGGCTGCACACAAGAGACCAACATATGGGTAGCCACATGGGAGATTGTATGCAGCAGAGGCAGCAGCAGCAATAATAATAATCATAATCATAATGTTAACCATGCTTTTGTCTGAACAAATGTGCTTGGATAAGCCCCACAGCTAATTGCCACAAACTAATTCACTGCTTGGTGGTCCTAACTAGTTAAATTGTTGGCTCTTACCTCCTTTCTTGTGGATCTAGTTATGAACAAAGACATTTCATCTATGCTCTTTGCATGCAGGTCGTTCACAGCCACTATATAATCCCCTTGATGAAATATGCATCCCAAGCGATGCAGGTCTTTCCACTGGGAGACACTGTAGTGAATTGGAGAAGAGGCAAGGGGGGGGGGGGAAGCATTGACTGATGAGGATTCTTGTTCACTTTGGTGATGGCTTCTGATCTGGCAGTCTAACATTCAAAAATACTGGAGAGTTGGGATGAAATTAATAGCTAAGCGGTTAATCCAATCAAGCAGTAGACATCCGTTAAAGCTTCCAAGCAGGGAGGTGAAATGGAAATACGCTATCAGAGTTTAGGGTGATCTCGGGGTACTCGTCTATAGTCTATTAAAGGTAAAGGGACCCCTGACCGTTAAGTCCAGTCGCGGACGACTCTGGGGTTGTGGCTATTAGGGGTCACAAATCTTGTAGAGGAAGCTTAGAAACCAGAGAGAATTCTTAATTCTGATCCTATTATAAACATGAAAGGTAAAAGCTTTTGGTGACCAAAATTAAAAGTAGTATGTCAGCCTAAAGATACTAGAACCAGTAACCAATGATCTATATTGAATGAAGGTACTAAATGATTTTGACCCTGTGGTTGTGATTTCTATTCTACATTAAAAAGGTAAAGGGACCCCTGACCATACTACTTTTGAATTCATTCTTTGAGTTGGGAGAAAGTTCTCTAAATTGCTCTTTGGCAGTTAAGGCTGCTGAAAGTTGGAAGATACATCTTTAAATCAAAATGAATAATATCAAGTATTCAAGCCTCCGGCTTTGTACACATATAAAGTCCAGCAGAAATTCCAGTAGACAATCTGGGGGTATTCTGTTTATCTCAGCCCAGAGACCTAACATAATTGGCCCATTAGGCTGGTTGAGCAATTTTATTGCGTGTTGAGGTCCCCAGGGCCACCCCAATAACTCACACATCACACAGAATTTTTGTTTAAGATTTTTGGCATAATTTTGGCCACAACTTTATTAAAATACAAATTTGTGAGTGGCTGCTTAGGCATTGGTTGCGACGATCTGCCCCCACCATGGGGGACAGACTGACATTCCGCACGATGCGAAAGTCAGAAAAGGGGAATACACTTGGGGGTAGCGTCGGCGCAGGGAACCTGCCCTCAGCCCTTCCCAAATGCAACCAGGAGCTCATTGCTATGGCCCGAGCCCCCTTGTCAGAGTGGACAAGCAATAGTTAGCCCCCAATTCCTTTAACGGAATCCCTTGCAGCAGCAGCATTAGAGGGGCAGGCACAGCCAATCCATGCCCCTCAACTAACCAAACCATAAACTAATGCCTAACCGCGAACCTTACAAGTTGTGATGATTTGCTACGCAGTAGGCAAAAACCAAATGGCCCCAACCAATCAGCCAGATGGACAAAATTCCTACCAGGCCCCTGCCCCAAAGCAGACGACCCCATGACAGGCATAGCAAGGTCAAAGTGAACAACCCTCTTCTAGGGAGGGAGGGACGGGCAATCCGATGCACGGGCGAAAAGAGGAAGCCCTAGCCTCGTGCAAGAAGTTTTAGCATTTCTGGCTGTCAATCAACAAATGGCAACATTAACTTCCTCCCAACAACAAGGGAAGCCCCAATCGCATCAGTGGCCAACAATCAATTAGCCCGCCCCCAACTTTGGAGTGTCCTGGCGGCCCCCACCGCAACACGTGCTCTCTGTGAAGGAGAACATGCTTTACGGCATTCCAGTACACAGCCCTAGCCCTGGAAGTTTAAACTACCTAGATTATCTAGTCACATGCCAAAACACACTATCTATTTAAACACACACACGTTCACACACACATGCATTATATGCACTAAGTAGGAGATTCTACCATCTCTGTAAGTAGTTTACTGCATTGCTGAATTGGTCTGATAGGCCATTTTAAGGTAGATTTCCTTTTCTGTCACTTCATTCCATTACTCTTTGCTTTATCCTTGTTAAATGTAGTCAGCAATTGTTCTCCACCTTCTTTCCAGCACTTTTTAAACATTGGATTTTTTTTTTATTTTTTTTTGATAGGAGCCTTCTTTCTACTAATCTGAATATGCCCATCAGCTTTCTGTGACAGGGGGACTTCCTCTCTGAAACTTGTTGGGAAGAATTTCCTCCCATCACTGACAAGGCCTGAGAAAGTGACTTTCTTGTGCGCAGTGTGCAGCAGGCATGTGAAGTACATCAAAGGAGAGCAGAGAGAGTCAGACTTGCAACTGAGCACTAGAGAGTACACAAGGGAAGGCACAGCAGGAGATGAGCTCTAGGCACCTCTAATCTATGTCCATTTCACCCTCCCTTCCTTTCCTCAGTCACTGATACTGATTTTCTAGGAAGCACACTAACTTCCCTACTGCCTCTGCAAAATATGTGAGATAATGGAAATTCTCTACTTTCTTAACCTTCTCTTGGGAATGTTGTAGGATATCTATGAAAATAGGAGTGGAAATTGCCAATGTTCACTTATTTGTCCCATGTACAGAACAGAAGTCTTATCTGGTGAATATGATCAGTGTTCACTGCTGTTGTACCTTATAGTCTGCAAACAGTATGTAACTGATGACTTTTCTCCCCTCCCTACCCCCCACCACATTTGCATTGTGTTTTCTTTGCACTGAAATATATGGATGCAAAAGCATAATGCCACCGGACTGTTTGTCATATGGAATAAACTGTGGTAGAGAAAGTGTGACATCTTGTGGTCCACAAAGACTGTGGAACAGTTTTATGTGCTTGTAAATTTATTTTTATTTCAACTCCCTCACCAACTCATTAGTATGGGAATGCCCAACTGAAGAATATACTAAGAAATGTGGGGATTAAAACTTCTGTTTTGTGTTACATAAAAACTAAGTTGGTGATTTGCAAATTAAAACCTAAACTGCCAAGCAGCAGTTTTCAGTGTTTTAACAAATTCATTTCTGGTCTCTGGCAGGAATGCAAAACTAGCACTCCCTAAACGACTTACATAGCCAGCTCTCCTGAACACTGCAAAATGACAGGTCACCATATGAAGTATGTATAAAAACAAGTTAATTTAAGTATGTTGTTCACCTGCCAGTGAACAGATGTTGCTTTTGAAAAAAATATATCCCACTTTTATTTCTTGGCAAACCTGAAGAGGGTAACAATCAAGAACAATAACAGCTAGATGTTAAATAACTTATTTAAAAATGCAAAATAAAGTTCACACCCAAAAATAGACTGATCAAAAGGTCAACTCAAAAGGTTAAATATAAAGATAGATTTTAGATTGATTACAAGGCAGGGCTCTGGCAATCTTCTTTGGGACAATCATTTCACACTTATATGACTTGTATTGAGAAAGACTAGCATGAGCTACAACAGCAAGAGCTACAGCAGATTTCACACAGAACAGGCTAACAAGAATAAAGAAGTGTGAATGAGTGCATGTGTGCATCTATATAATAATAATAATAATAATAATAATAATAATAATAATAATAATAATTTATTATTTATACCCCACCCTTCTGGCTGAGTTTCCCCAGCCACTCTGGGCGGCTCCCAATCAAGTGTTAAAAAAATACAGCATTAAATATTAAAAACTTCCCTAAACAGGCATATGGATACAAGTTGTGGGGGATCAATAGCAGCAGTGCTGCTGTTCTCAGGTCCTGCCCGCAGGCTTCCCACAGGCATCTGTTTCACAGCTGTAAGAATAGGATGATGGACTACTCAATGGGTCTTATGCCTGATCCAGCAGGGCTCTTCTTAGGCCTCATCCACACTTACCTTTGCTCCAGGTGTCTAGGCACAGGTTCAGGTGTTGTTGGGTTTTTTGTTCCCAATGCTCTCCCTGGGGAAAACCTGCATTTTACCGCCGAGTGGGAGTAAACAGCAATAGGGCTTTCCAGATTGCTGTTTGCTCCGATTCAGCAGTAAAACATGGGCTTTCCCAGGGAAAGCCCTGGGACAGGGGAAAGCTCAGCCCAGTGCCTAGAAAGCCTGGAGCATGTGTGGGTGAGCCTTAATTTGGGTTAATTTATTAATATTAACTTGAGCTGTCTCTTATGAAATTGATCAGTAATGATGCGGTGACATTGCTGGAACTAACCAAAAAAACTGATTGCTTTTTAAGAGCTGAATGTACAAACCAGCATGAAAATAAGAGGCCTTACCATATACGCCCAGCGGCTTTGACAAGTGTCAGGCAGTTGGTGAAATCACTCCGGGGAAGGAGAATATCCACCTCTTCCAATTTGCAGTCATCTCTGACTTTACTGAAAAGAGGAAAGGCGTGTTGTGAAACCCAAAATGTGTGGCTAATAAACCAGAAAGGTACCACTGCAAGTTGTTGCTATTAATGAGAGCCACTGCCAGACAGTACTGAGCTAGAAACAGTCTAAATATGTTCCATGATAACCCACACAACCAGTCTTACAACATTCTATATCTGACTTCTTTATCTTCTTATATAAAATAGGGAGCTTTTCAAAACACTTATATTCTGCCCTTTCAAAACTCAAGGTGATGTAAGTGTGCGTTAGAATACAGCTGTAAAGCAGTGTGTAAGAAAGGGCTCATTTCTTAACAGAATCAAATTATTGTCGAAGCAAGAATCATAGTCATTCATTTCCCCTGCACCTTTGCAAACTACGTGGAACAATGGAACAAAGTCCAATGTACACTTGAATGAATTCAAAAGGCTCACATGGTGGGGAGATAAAGGTTAAGTATTCTTTTCTGGTTCACATAATGGAGCAAAGAACTAACTTCAAAGCATTGACATTGACTATTGGACTGATTGTATCACTTGGAAATCAGGACAATGGAAAACCCATTGAAATAGAAATGCATTTTCTTTTGCTCTCAGGGAGTTTGTGAGAAATACAGACATAATTACTAATATATTGAAAATGTAAATTATGCACATGTATCCAGCCATCACTATCCACAGGAAACACTGAGAGAATCCACACCTGAGAATAATGGACAACTGAACCACAGACAGAACTGATAGCTTCGGTGTTTTTTCTGGTTTCCAGGTCCTTGGTAGTGGTGTTGGTTTCAAAGGCTTGTCCTCTATCACCTGCAGATTCGTGCTATCTTCCTGGCCTTCAGGAAGGGTCGTCGATTCATTGTTTGTAGGTTCAATTTTTACCTCCGCTACCCCTGAAACTCTAATGAGTAAATTATATTACTTTTAAAAGGAAATGCATCAACCATGTCTATAATTTTTTTTTTTAAAAAAAAACTTTAGCCTGGGCAGCAGACTGAAGCTGCACAATCAGTGTATGAACGGAGGGGTAGTGGGAAGTGAAGCACAATTGTAGTGCCAGATCAGCCCTGACAGACCCCCAAACTTTGGCCAGTTTTTGTGCAGAAAATCAACACACATGCAAATTGTACATGCCCAGTCTTTGGGTTTGATCCAGATGGGCAGAGAAACCCTAACCTGCCATTCTAGAGGGGGTTAGGATGTGGTGATGGTGTCCTGGCTCCACTGCAATCTGCCAACAGGGGACCTCCACCACCACAGAGGTCCCCGCTATAACTGGATGAACAGACCTACGGTTGGAGGTATCTCTGCCAGTTTTAGCTAATGGAAAGCCCCCAAACTGAGAGTTTTGGTGTGTGGGGGTGACAAGGATGGTGTGGAGAAGGGTCCACCAAGTATCTGCTGGATCCTAAGCCACTCCAGCTACTGATGCTGGACTTGATTTAGGCCTCTCTGCTGCACCATCCTGAAGCCGGTGCAGGGAAAAACTGCAGTTTCACAGCCACCTCTCTTTCATGGCTAGCACAAGTGGGAGAGCTTTGGATGTTTCTCTGCCACTCTATTCAGCCCCATTGAAGTCCCAATGATTGAAACAGACCTTTGTCATGAGACCTGTATTTTGCAAAAAAAAAAACAACACGGTAAAGATTGGACATGGGGAGTAACAGCTTTTACAAGTGCAGGCACTGTGCATGTGATGCTACCAAGGTGTGGAGATCAGGACAGAGCCAGCAGGCATGAACCCAGTACTACCCCACCAGCATAGTGATGGTATGCAGTCTGCACGGAGTTCCTGAGAGTCTGACTTGCTTGTGAGGAAGGGAAATCTGACCTCAGCCACTGCCCAGAAAAGGCTTACAATCCATAGGAACGTCCAGCTTGTTCCAATTTCTGGGACATAGTTATTGTTTGAGGGTTTCTAATCTAGATGGAACAAGCGGACTCAGGTTACACTAGTCCACAGCCTTCAGCCAGGACAGTACTTGCCACGACAACCCCAAATCACTGAAATGGACTTTAAAACAGCTCTATAGCATGCTTTTGAGTCTACATGAGTTGGGTTTCTTAGAGGATCCTAGGAATGATCCATGAAAAATGGTACAATGACTGTCTAGCAGTTCGGGTGCTAAACCAAACATGAAACTGAAAGCTAGACTATAGTGTTACCTCCCCACAAAAATAACACCTGGAGCAAAACCTTAACAATTATTTGAATCCTCGCTGAATTTGAATGGCAACAGAATCCATACAATGAATTCAGGCTACTGGTTCAACTAAAAAAAAATATCTGTGTGGTGGTTTACTTACTGGCAATGAGCCGTGAGTGTACCCAGCCAATGTCTTGGAGGATTTTAATATATTTTGTGTTTATCCAGCTTCTGTACTATGGCCTTTTCCAGGGCTTCGAGGCACCAGAAGTCCTGGCCATCTTTGAGCAGCTACAGTAACATGCCAAAAGCTGATTCAGGGGGAATTATGTGATTGCTGTTGGCATGTACATTACTGCCTTGCCAGGGCTGATGGGCTTGGAAATTGGCACAGACTGGTTAAGACAAAGTAGCTTCTACAGGATCAGCTCCTTCTGAGGAGAGGAAGGAAGGAAGGAATCTATTCAAGATTACAAGAGTGATCAATTTGCACCAGCAGTTACTGGTAATAATACTATCTTTCTGGCTATGTTAATTTAACACCTAAAGGTAGACATCACTTTGTTGTGAGAAAGAAACAGAGTGCCACAGTAGACTAAAATGTTCTCCCCCAGGTGCAGTAAAGATGAAGCAATGATGGTCTAGCACAGAGATGGGGAACCTGTTCCCCTCCATGTGTTTCTGCACTACAACTCCAATCACTCCAGACCAATGGCCATGCTGGCTGGAGTTGATGGGATTTGGAATCCTGATCTAGCAAAAGCTTTGCAAAAGAAATCCACGAACTATTGCTTCAGATAAATTTAGGAGCAAAATGCACCATGCTTGAATACTCACATGCATCCCATGGGCATGTATTCTTCAGGTTCACCAACCTTTTCCTTATCTGGGTTAGTAGTCTCTTCTGTGGTGCTGAATTTATCCTGCATATCATTCAGCTATGAAAGTAAAAAGCATATGCAAAGTATATTAACGTATCCAAAGGAAATAAAAACTCAACTTTGTTAAAAGCGGTGCTCTCAGTACTGTTATTGAACCCACTAATACATATGGTCTAGTCTGTCTGGATAAAACTGATATGCCACTAAAGCAAAATAAGATAACTCTTACTGCTTCATGAAAGACTTGGTTTCAGCAAACTACAATCGTTTAATTTCTGAAGAAATTCTGAGTACTGGAACAACTGCAAATCTTAGAGGGGGAAGAGGGTTGATTTAGAGGCAGAAGACCCTAAACAGTCATGAAACAGCTGGAAGCTTTGGGTAAATCTCTACCACAGGTGAGAGCCACTGCTGTAAAGCACATTTTGCATACCAAAGTTCCCAGGTGTAGAATCACAGAATTCTGGAGTTGGCAGGGACCTAAGGGTCTTCTAGTTCAAACACCTTGAAATGTAAATTCCTGTAAACCAGGAAACCTAGACAGATGGACGGGGGTATACATCATCATCATATAATGATAATGATAATTAATATCCAGCTCTAGTAACAAATTGTTTCAGATGCAAGGGCTGGGAAAGACCTCTGAATAAGACCCTTGGAAGTTGCTGTTAGTCAGAATTTATAATACTGGGCTCTGTGGACTAATGTTCTGACTCAGTATGACGCAAGCTTTATACAGTGCTACGAGACTAAACTGGCATGGAACAAATCTGCACACAAGATAAAGGATTCTGCACATTAAAAAGAGATATAAGCATTACTTCATTATTTAGAACAGAGCAAATAATGATATATACGTTACCGTAGCTAGAATATTTGTTGGACAAGCATAGTAGTCCTCCATTTCGGATTTTTCCTCTGACTCTTGATGATTTGTCAGGTGTCGCTGAAACAAAAGTACAGACATATTTACAGTGTCATTATTCTTTGCTCATCATGCTCTGAGAAAGGTCAAAATGGATAATATGCAAACACTTGCTCTTTTTTGGCAAATGAAACCAGCAATGAGGAAGACCTGCTGCCCCACAAGAAAATCAGAAGTGAAACACTTATGAGGAATGTAATCAGGTTGAGATGTGCCATAACAACATGGAGAACAGCTGGTATGAATGTACTCAAACCCGCTGACCTATGACAGATTTGTTTCTAAATTGTTTCAATTCTATTATAATTTAATTACTTTTAAATTATTATATTTTATATGTTTTTGGCTTTCTGTATTTTATCTCTGTTTTTTTCAATTTGTGCAAGCCACCTTGAGTCCTGGTCTGGGAAAAACACGGGCTATAAATAAATATAATAATTATAGGTAATTATAATCATATTATCGTGCCCATGGATATAAGTTTCTAAGCACGTTTCTGCAATGGAAGCATTATGGGCGACTGTGTGGAAGCCAGGGATAAGGAGAGGCAAGTGGGTGTGAAAAGGAAGGATCAGAAAATGAAGAAATAAAAAGTAGCAAATAATCACTAGCAGGGACGCGGGTGGCGCTGTGGTCTAAACTACAGAGCCTAGGGCTTGCCGATCGGAAGGTCGGCGGTTCGAATCCCCACGACGGGATGAGCTCCCATTGCTCGGTCTCTGCTCCTGCCCACCTAGCAGTTCAAAAGCACATCAAAGTGCAAGTAGATAAATAGGTACCGCTCCGGCGGGAAAGTAAACAGTGTTTCCGTGTGCTGCTCTGGTTCACCAGAAGAGGCTTAGTCATGCTGGCCACATGACCTGGAAGCTGTCTGCGGACAAACACCAGCTCCCTTGGCCTATGGAGCGAGATGAGCGCGCAACCCCAGAGTCGTCCGCGACTGGACATAACGGTCAGGGGTACCTTTACCTTTACCTTTAATCACTTGCAAACCCTTATTTTATTTTATTTTTTAAAATAACTGAGCAATGCCTCATGCAACTTTCTCCACTACACGATGCATGGAAGTGATGCAGTAGCTGCTTCAAATTATCCATACAGTTCTTCCAGTCCCACTTTCAACACTCACTAGTTGCAGTACTGTCAGTGACTCATAAACAGGGGCTTCTTGGGAGGATTCTTGAGTAATAGGCTCTGAATAGGGCCTCTTCTTGGAGATGGATGTTCCTATATCCTGCAGCGCAACAAATCAAAACAGAATAAAAGAAAGCATAGTTTTATTTCAGGGTGATTCATTAAAACTAGAAATTAGCCCTGTTCTTTCTGCTGATAGAACACATTTAAGCAAAATCAGGTACTTGAGTTGTAGTTCTACTTTAAAATTGTTATGGGTGTGGAAAAGAAAAGGAATAATATTTTTATTTTATTTTTAGCACTCGCCCAGACAAGTTTATTTATTGCACATTCATCCTGATTTTCTTTCACAAAGCTTACCCAATGATTAGGCTATAAAGGTAAAGGTACCCCTGCCCGTACGGGCCAGTCGTGACCGACTCTGGGGTTGCGCGCCCATCTCGCTTAAGAGGCCGGGGGCCAGCGCTGTCCGGAGACACTTCCGGGTCACGTGGCCAGCGTGACGAAGCTGCTCTGGCGAGCATGCACCAGCACAGCACACGGAAACGCCGTTTACCTTCCCGCTATAAAGCGGTACCTATTTATCTACTTGTACTTAGGGGTGCTTTCGAACTGCTAGGTGGGCAGGAGCTGGGACCGAATGACGGGAGCTCACCCCGCCGCGGGGATTCGAACCGCCGACCATGCGATCGGCAAGTCCTAGGCGCTGAGGTTTTACCCACAGCGCCACCCGCGTCCCTGGAATTAGGCTATATCTAGTCTTTATTGTGCATTTATTCTGATTTGTTTGTGGGGAAGTTATATGACAATGAGTACCTATCCTGGATTCATCGTGACTTATTTGAATGGTGTTTACATGCATTCCCATTCATTCATCCCTCAATTTTCAATGCATTTTCCAATTAGTGCCAAAAAAACTGTTTCTTTTTTAAGATGGATTTGTGGCACCGGGGAACAGAGCACTTTAATTGCGCAAACCTAAGTTTTCTGGTATGCCTTGAAATCCTTCCCATGAAATACTGACAGCCTGGAAGCACCCTTAAAATGAAAAAAACAGTATATAACAACCACCTCATATTCATTGTCAGGACACGGTTCCTTCTTGATGATGTCAGCAGCTACTTCATCAAGACAAGCTGGTGAAGATTTTGACCGACTTCTCATTTCTGGTTTCTGGGTCAAGAAATGAAGCAACAGAGTAATTTCACATAGTTAAAACCTTTGTAATAATATAAAAGTTTATCTCTTCCATGCCCACCACGATGTGAATAAAGATCACCCCACAACCTATGGAAACTTCTCCCCCTCAAGGCTCCTAGCTGAAGCTGAGGTAGTGAAGAATAGAACTGCAGAGTTAGACTGCAATGCAGGAATATGCAGCTGTCCCATACAGGGATCAAACCTGCAACCTTGGCGTTATCAGCACCACACTCTAACCAACTGAGCTATCTAAGCTAGTGATAAGCCTTCCATCTCTGTATGCACCTGCTTCCCAATAAGCGCTTGTCCCCATGCCTGAAAAATTGCCTCTGAAGCTGCATGCTATGAAAAGTCTAGTTTGTTCCCGAATGCAGCAAGTTCAGTTCCAGAACACTGGCAGACACAGAGGGAGGGGGGGGGGAGAGAGTCTTTTGTTATCTCCAGGAATTTTGGCTGCTGTTTAGGAGGGCAATTGATAATAACTCTACAGGAACTGTTTGAAAAAATGGCGACTGAGGTTTTGTCCTGGAATTTAGCCTGTAGATCCAAACAGCATCTATTAATCAAGCCTTTGCTAGTGAAAAATTTGGATCTGTGTAAACTGAGTTCTGATAGATCTGGGAGTGAGGTACCTGTGGTTTTCCAGATGTTGCCAGACAACAACTCCCATCATCCCCATTCCAATGCTACTTCAGTGTAAGATGACAATTAACCAACTAACACCAAAAAGTGGCCTAGCAAAGGATCATCTAATGACCTGTTTTATGTAATCTGTCTCATTTTATAATTACCTAGTTATTCATTTCCAGGAGATTCATAAAAGCCTAACAAAACACTTTTGTTCACAGAATATATGTAGTTGAAAAATAAAGTTAATATATGTGGAGAAGAATGGTGCTTAATTTACATTTTTAATAGATAAATTAATTTAAATGGCACTGCAATGCACTCCAATAGCACAAGAATGCAGCCTAGATAGCAAGCACCTACATTATGCTGTCTTTCCTTGGTATCACAGTAACTGTATCTGTAGCTCTCTCCTGCTCCCTGTTTAGAGATAAGATACAAATTCATTCCTAAAACTTCCCTTAGTTTGTAAGTAGGGATGGGGGAGAAATTCAATTCAGATCTTGTCTGAAGCTGAGTCAATCAAATTCCACACTTCACAAAACATTATGAAACCAAAGCTTACCTATTTTTTGAAATTGACATTTACATGAATATTGCTATTTAGCTCTCCAACCAAACAAGGCTTACAAAAATGCATATACTAGAGGAAAGCATGCAAGAAAAAATGAATAGATTGGTGAAAATAACAAATGAATATGCATTGTATTAGGGGAAATTGGTTGAAAAAATGCAAATGTGTACATTTCTCAAAAGTGCATATAAAATGTGCTTATTGGGAGAAATTTACACTAAAATGCTGGTAAATTTCCATGAGGATTTTTAAAAATGTGTCAATTGCTACAAAACATGGAGAACTGAATTTAAGACTGGAAAAATTAGAAACTTGAGAGAACTGAAACTGACAGACTCCAGTTGTAAGTTACAGTTTAGAAAGGAAAACCGAGCACTAGTAGAACAAATGATGAAGACATTTGTTATTATTTTTATTTTTAAAAAAATGTCAATGGCTGATGTTCGATAATTAAAACAGCATTGCAACCACTGACCTTTGTTTCTCTGCTGGTTGAAAACAGAAAGGTGGCCCAGTCCTCAACGTCCTTGCTAGAGAGTGAAATTACATTTTAAGGAGACAGATAAAGAAACAAAATATTAGGAATGAGATTGTATTCCTCTGAATTTTTTTTTTTTACTTTTAAGAAGAACCAAATCCTTGAGCAGCATCTTCAAGGTGCTCAAGGGCCTCCTCCCTATATGCCAAGGGGCAGAGAAACTTTTTCAGCCCAAGGGCTGCATTGCCTCATGGGAAAACATCAAGGATGGGAGTCACAGGCCTGTGATGGTTGTGACCAGAGTCAAAAGTGGCAACAAATCAGACTTTTAACTTTGTCAGGTAGGCTACATCCCACCTATGCAAAAGTCAGAGGTCTTTACACCCTACGCTCTACATCCCTTCAGCCAGGCAGGCAAGACAGTTCAAGGACAGGAAAAACTAGGATGAGGAAGGTATGAAGCAGGGCTAGTGAAGGAGCATGGCTTGGGGAGACTTCTGGGAGAAAGATTTGGAGGCCTCAAGGGCCATATTTGAGCCTTGGGCTTAAGGTTCCATAATCCCTGGCATGAGCAATACAGTGGTACCTCGGGTTAAGTACTTAATTCGCTCCGGAGGTCCGTTCTTAACCTGAAACTCTTCTTAACCTGAAGCACCACTTTAGCTAATGGGGCCTCCTGCTGTCGCCGCGCCACTAGAGCACGATTTCTGTTCTCATCCTAAAGCAAAGTTCTTAACCTGAAGCACTGTTTCTGGGTTAGCGGAGTCTGTAACCTGAAGCGTCTGTAACCTGAAGCGTATGTAACCCGAGGTACCACTGTATTGCTGAGTGATATTCAAGTAAGTTTTACTCAGAGTTGAATACTACCCTGGGTATATCCAGAAAACATCTAAAGCATTCTTGGACTCCAGCAGTTGGCCAATAGTCAGAAGTGGTGGGGCTTGTGGTTTGGCAAGATATGGAAGGCCAAAGTTAATCACCCATTATTTCAAGATTCTCACCGGTAATCCTTCACCATATAACCAGGGATGCCTTTATTCCATGGCTGTAGAAGATTTCAAATCTTAAAAGAATCTCAACTCTCATTCTCTATAGCCACCCAAATGGGACATACTTCTGATTAGGCATGGTTAGGACTGCAAACTAAGTAAATTAATTTATCAAATCTGCATAAATTTAGGAGTCAAAGCAATAGCACTGAAGCAAAACCCTAGTTTATTTTAAATATACACAGGTCCCGCTATTCCAAACACTTGTTATAAAAAAAAAATCACTTATCCAAAAATGAGGAATTAGTGTGCAAATTATACACACCACAGATCCATAGAGCTGGACCTGAGTGTAGCACTGAAAACAAATAAGCAGCCTTAAAGAAGCCTTACTTTTTGTGTTTTGCTGGTCCACGGCAGCCGTTTCACCAGAAACCATGGTGGGAGGAAGTGAGGAGGAAGGGGGAGAGATCAGACAAATAAGAGCAATTTTTTCTTTCCTTATTTGCCTTTGCAAGGTTTCAGAGGGCTTTCCCAGGTATTTTTGACATTTTGTCATATTCTGTGGTCAGGAACACATTTCCCCAAAGAGATCATTGGAAATGGTCAACTTGTTATGCTTATGAAACAAATTCCTGCAAATGCATTCTGTTTAGATAGTGGGACCTGCATGTAATGTACATCTGCAGCTTTTAGATGCACTACTTTGATAAAGAACAGTAAAAAAAAATCCATTATCTGCTTTATTTGGGCATCCTTTTAGCTGAACAAAAGCATTTTAATCAGTGTTTTAACCCAGACATAAAGGCATATCCATGCATTGGCCTGAGCATACTATGTGAATGGGAGCAGGGTGACTGCACACATTGAAAAGGATTAGATCTTCTAACCAAGACAATTATGGTTTGCTTAGCAACCTTGGCATTTCACACTAAGGCTGCAGCTTCCTACACTGTCAGGATGATGTTGTTGACTTGGGTTCCAAGCTCATATAGAAGGCATGCTGGAAGGCAAGTGCAGAGATAGCCAGACCAGTCTCTTGCAGGGTGGCATTTCAATACACCCACTGGGGACCCCACAGGTTCTGCCCCACCTTTATTGTGAGGATGAGATTCCCCTGTCTGATGGTGACTGTGATATCTATATAAAAAACAATGTTTCTATCAACCACCACCTTTTCCATTAGTTGCTGTTAATGTGTGGCTGTAGGCTATAGAGGGAAATGAGAGGAAGATGGGGCTCATCAACCTGGGAAGGTAGCCCATCTAGGAGAAGGAAAACTCTGATCCTAAACCTCTGCTGCCTTGCAGCTAAACTCATTCGTGGGAAGGCCTTCAGGAGTAAACCCTGAGGAAAATTCTGTACCCACTGCCTTGCAGGAGTGGTTAGAATCTTTCAAAGTAGCCTTTAAGGAAACTGGCACTCCATTCTAAGTTACCGAAAACAAACAAAGGGTATTTGTTTTCTTTGAGGTCAGACTGGTTTTGTTTCAGTGCCAAAGTCTCTGCTGGGTATTGAATATGCAGAATAAGGGGAGGAGAGTATAAGGTAAAAAGGTACCTAACAGGATTTGCATTATCTCTTTCCAAGCAGCACTGATTTCTCTCATAAGTTCTAGGTATGCTGACTCTGGGAAAATCCCTGCCGCATGTGTAATGCCAAAAGAGATTATTCTGTGGCTGATTCTTCTCAAATAAAGATTCCCTCATAATTTACCTTGTAGCACAGCTCTTCTTCTACTTCCGGAACAGCCTCTAAAGCAAGGGTTTTTCAGAAGGGAAACACACTATAATAAGTGGCTTAACTGGGCAAGAAAGGAATCACAGTAGGGAAACCATTCTTGATTTATTAAGCTATGGTGGCTCCTTAAATTTCCTTCACCTCCACTCATCTTGCTGTTCAAATGTATTTCACGAGCTTTGTAAACGTTGTAAGGGGAATCCTTTTTTGTGTAATATATATGATGGCTTGTGTGATAATTTCTTTGAGGATGTGCTCTGACCAATTTGAGGATCCTGTACCGGTATTTTAAATTTTTTTAATTCATTGCCTTCATACTAGCAGGTATGAAAGCTATACATACATATCTGTAAAGAATGGTGAACATACCTGTCTGATCCAATAAGATAGAAAACCCTATTTTCTGTTCTGATGGTCATCACTTCTGCAGGCTTGCATTTAAACATCTTCTTCACAACCGTCATTTTCTCAGGGTCACCTATGCCAATCTCTATTTCTGAAGTCCTGTTAGGTAAATATATGAAAGATGTACACAGTCTGTGTGGCTCATCATGTTAAAAGATGTCATAGGCAATGATCTAGCATTGTAAAATATGTTCTTGCGCGTGATGAGACTGTTTTTACTGCATGTCATTTCTAAACAAGTGTTTTGGTCTTACATAATCCAGAATGGGAAAAGCAAGTGCAAAATTAGAACTTGTCTGTCCCAAATTCTTACCCCAATCCATAGATACAAAAAACCTCAGAGACATGAAACATAACTCAACTTAAATATGTCTATATATTGTAGCACCATTATGAACCGTGGTTGATTCTTGAGATCCTTTCAATACAGGTTTTTACAATCATGTAAGTTATAATAGATGAAATAAACTGCCATCTTGTGCATGTCATAAAAAGCATGTAATGTGTAATATAATGTGGTATAGTGGTTGGAGTGTTGGACTAGGAGCTGAGAGACCAGGGTTCAAACACCTGCTCAGCCATGAAACTCACTGGGTGATCTTGGGCCAGTCACTATCTCTCAGCTCAACCTACCTCACAGGGTTGTTGTGGGGATTAAATGAGGAGGGAGAGAACTATATATTCCACCTTGTTTAAATTACGCCACATGGCAGCCTAATGCATTCTAGTACATTCCTTTTCCGATATAGCACACTCACAAAGCTTGGTTATTTTAACTAGTTATATAAAACAGAATCACATGAGGTTTTAAATGGGTAGACAAATGTGATATAATGATACATATATTTAAAACCATATTAATCCTGTCTCCAGCAATGGCCCCTTTTGGACAGAGAAGACTTGGCCACTGTACTCCATGCTCTGGTAACTGCCAGACTGGATTATTGCAATGTACTTTATATGGGGCTGTCTTTGAAGACACCTTAGAAACTTCAATTTGTCCAAAATGCGGCAGCCAGATTATTCATTCATTCATTCGTTTGTTCCTCAAAATTTATATAACGCTGAATTGTCAAAAACCTCAAAGCAGGAATGAACCTGTTTTGATTAATTACACAGAAAAGGAAAAGAATTTTAGATAAACAGCAAAGCACAGATTATTTAACTGTAATAGTTGAGTTGAAACTGCGAAGAGATAGGCACAAGTCAACAAAATTATAAGGGACTCAAACCGGTATGAAGGACTTTGCGCACAGAATATTTAAGTATTGGTTTGAACTTCCTAAAAAATGTTTGTTTAAGAAAAGTTTTTTTTCTAGTTTTTGTTGTTTTGCTTTGGTTTTTTTCTTTTCCTTTTCTTTTTCAATGTTGTTCTGTTTATCTTAGATGTTTAAATACTTTTACCGTGTATTTTGTAACACCTATTTTTATCCTAGAATATGTCGTTGAAGATCAAATTATTCTTTTTATTCTTTCTTTGTTAATTTTGAAAATGTAATAGTTTTTGTTTCAATTAAAAAAAACAAACAAACCTCAAAGCGGTTTACAAAAGATAAAACAAGGAAAAGCAAGGAAGAAACCACAACCACGCTTTAAAAACACACAAAACTTAAAACAATAAAGCAGATTAGAATTACCTCAGAGCATCTGGAGAGATGACTGGCTGAGGTTCCATTTTAGAACTCATAGAACCCTAAACAGCTGCACGGGTTCTCACACATTAAAAGCGCATTACTGTGAAGGGGTTGCAGGGCCACATGGATTAGCCACTCTCCTACCAATGCACCCCCCAGGCACTCCACCCCACCCCAGCTGCAGGGTCCCTATATGCATACCATCAGAGCTTCTTTGTGCAAAAAGTAGTTCTGATCAGGATTCCCCCTAGCATGGAGGCCTCTGCATGCATACATCAGGAAGTGTGTGGGACCCTTTTCAGAGCTGAATACATGGCTGACGAGGGGGCAAGTCTTGCTCACTGCCTCGCAGTGCTTTTAACCTGTGAGGTGGTTCAATTTCATATGGTGCTCCACCATGCATTTGGGAAGAACTTGGAGAAGAACTTTTTTTGAGGGGGCCAGCAAGCAGCAATTCAGGCAGTCAGGGAGTGTTAAAAGAAGCTTTGCATGGACAGGCGGAGTCCCCCAAACTCTGGGCGGCCCCTGTGTGGAATAACGACTCAAGACAACGTGCTATGGGATTAAAATTGGCCACAACTGTATTATGTTTCAATTGTGGGTAGACCTTGGCTCAGTCACTGGGCATTTATCCCTCCCAGTCCCCTGCCAGGGATCTAGATATCCCACCTGGGGAAGGCAAAGCCAAGCCTGTGCTAATGGTGCCGCATAGGGTCCAGGGGGCTGCGCGTGACAACGCAAAGGGCGCCCCCCATTTAATGTGGGGAGCGGTCATTCTGAGACATGGCTAGATACTTACTCATTGATTTCAATGTAACCCTTTAACTGGGCACCTTTAAGATACCTCAGGACATAATCGTTCTTGCCAGACTTGCAAAGGATAAAGTGTCTCCTTTTCCAGGAGTTCTGTTGGAAGAAAGGTAAAAGACAAGGAATGAGAAATACAGTAACACATTATGAGTACAATTATTATTGCTATTTGCTCATCATTATTATAGCAGCAGCACCATGGCTATTATGTCAACAGTACCTGATTGGAGAAAAGATGAGGAGGTGGGGATTTGATGAAGAAACCATGCTTGTAGACATCTCCATAACTACAATTTCCTGATAAAGAGATAACAGTAAGAAACATTCCATGTTACCTCCATAGGAAAAGAACCCTGAAGAGTGGATTTCTGTATCCCTTAGCCACAGACCCATAGTCAAGGAGGGAGAGAAATCCAATTCAAAATGACCAAAACAATGATATTTGTGTCTGAAGTAAAATATGAAATTGTTTTTGACCAGTCCTACCATGATTGGTCCAGTTTGATTTATTTATTGAAGTGCTTATGTTTCTCCCACTCACATAAAATATCAAGGCAGTGTACGGCAATTTAACAATTCCCAGCAGCTGGAGCAAAAATCCAATTCAGAAATTTGGTTGAAATCAGAATATAGACTGGAAGAACTATCTGAATATACGCTGAATGTTTAAAGGGGAGGTCGTCCCTTTGTTCCTACAACTCATAGCACATCTACTACTGGACCGGCAGGCACAATCCAAGATAAAATGGTTAAAACTATGTAGGGGAGCAGGACAGTCTGTATGGATGCTGCTGCTGGAAAACCCAAATCAAGTACTTGAAAAATATCACCAGTAGAAATGAAATATTGTCGGTGGAGCATCATGGTGAATCAGAAACAGGGCATCTTGATCTTAGGCTAACTCAGCCAAGCCTCATCCCTAGGACTCATGCAGCAACAATCCAATGCATGTGCAGAATGCATTTTCTACAACACTGAGTGAAGGGAGTCCATCCCATATCTTTGGATCAGAGGGCAGGGCTTTAAGTGCAAATGTGTCAGTTCCAATGTGGCTCAAGACCTGAATATCCCTGCCCAAATATGCAAACTCTGCCATGTTTTGGAACAGGGACATACAATACATGGCAGGGCCATAAAATTGTATGCTAATTTTGGTTGGAGTCACATACTGATTGTATCCATTAAAAAAAGAAACAGTGCATGTTGAGAAAAACATGAAAATTGCCAGGGAAACGGGTATGGCCTGCTGTCTGGATAAACTCATGAGACTCCATCTCATACCTATGCACATCGTTCGTGGAGCATCCATTTTGATTGCAAATTCAACCTAGTAAACAAACAAATAGTGAGGGTTAAAGACCACTTTAACTCATGTTTAATAGGTACTGGCCCAGTGCACCATCACTATAATCTAGGACTTTGTATAAACCACACCTTGCCTTTCCAGTAAGTACTTGCAGTTCCTGTTCAGATTAAATAAACAGAATATTATGAGGAACAGAAGTACTTAATTTTCTTTTTTGTTCTTCTGCTATGCGGTATATAAACAGAAACTGTAACCAAGCAGCAGTTTATCAGATGTTAACAAATATTTGTTATTTGTCAGTACCCATTAACTAGGTTAACAAAATATTAACATAGATGTAGATGGTGACTGTGTGCCAGAAAATAACTACAAAAACCCCTCAATTTATAATTCTCCCAAAACGATGCAATGAACATATAACATAAAGAACAGCAATATTTTATTCCTACAGTCCTTTCTTCCCACTTGCTCCATTGAATGTTTCGAACAATAAAATACAATTAGCATTCCAAGAACTTACACAGCATAAAAAGGGCAACAAAAGACCGTAAATTAGATCAACAGTTGTTTTTGAAATGAATGGATGGGTTACAATAATACCTGTTTACAATAATACCTTCTTCAGATCAAGGGAAGTAATAGTCCTGCTCTATTTTGCCTTGACCAGACCCCACCTGGAGTACTGTGTCCACTTCTGAGTATCACAGTTTAAGGATATTGACAAGCTGGAATGTGTGCAGAGGAGGGCAACCAACATGATAAAAGGTCTAGAAACCTAGCCTTATGTGGAGTGCTAGAGGGAGAAGAGAAGACTCCCTGGAAAAGACCCTGATGTTGGGAAAGATTGAGGGCACAAGGAAAAGTGAACGACAGAGGACGAGATGGTTGGACAGTGTTCTCGAAGCTACGAACATGAGTTTGATCAAACTGCGGGAGGCAGTGGAAGACAGGAGTGCCTGGCGTGCTCTGGTCCATGGGGTCACGAAGAGTTGGACACGACTAAACGACTAAACAGCAACAGAGGGAGCTGGGGATGTTTAACCTGAAGAAGAAAAATCTGAGGAGCGATATGATAGCCATCTTCAAATATCTGAAGGGTTGCCACATGAAAGAAGGAGCAAGCTTGTTTCCTTCTGTTCCAGAGGGTAGGACTTGAACCAATCGATTCAAGTTACAAGAAAGTAAATTCCGACCAAACTTTAGGAAGAACTTTCTGACAGTAAGAGATGTTCGACAGTAGAACAGATTACCTTGGAAGGGGATAGACTCTCCTTTATTGGAGGTTTTCAAACAGAGGATGGATGGCCATCTGTCATGGATGCTTTAGCTGAGATTCCTGCCTTGCAGGCGGTTGTGCCTTTGGGGTCCCTTGCAACTCTACAATTCTTTGATTCCCACCAATGAAACTTTGAAAATTTTAATTAAACAAATAAATACTTTTCAAAACTCTGGTAAAACCGATTCTGATTTAGAATGTTTTGGTTTGGTAGAAATGAAACAAGTATGAAGTAACATCAGAGGGACAAGAGGCATGAGGTTGTATCCAAAGCAGCACTAAGTCACATATGAAATGTGTGGTAGTAGTGGTGTCTCTCTCCTCTTTAAGCCTACACATGTTCACCTCAAATGCCTGAAGAGATCCATTTATTTCATGTGACTACTGTACTCACCATTTGCTCCTAAAAGTGGAGAAAGGTTATATTAGCAGTAACCACAACACAAAAGTGTATAAAAAAGGGACTCTGAACTTTCTATGTTCCCCTCACCAGAGTTCATGGGTTCAGCCATTTACTTGGGAAGCAGCTTGGAATTGGGGCTAAGAAAAGAGTGTCGAGAGCAACCAGTGTAGGGCAGATACAATGACTGCTCCCCACATTAAATGGGGGGCACCCTTTGCGTGGTCACACGCAGCCCCCTGGACCCTATGCGGCACCATTAGCATAGGCTTGGCTTTGCCTTCCCCAGTTGGGATACCTGGAGGTCTCTGCCTACCTCAGCCAGTTGCCCAATCCCTCCTGGGGGGGCATTGCCACGGTGATCAGGCCAGGTAGGGGGAGGGACTACCGTGCCCACACAATAGGGGGAGGATCTTATCTGGGAATCGTCAGTTGGCTCCAGATGCTAGCCCCATCGGAACATGAACTTGCACTATAGAAACTCTACAGAAACTCTTATTTTGTGGATGGAATAGATTACACACATTGCATCCAACTACTTTGTGAGACTATGCACGCACAGTTGAACTAACACAAGCCTGTAAATTAATTGATTTAAAACGCAACCCTGAAATTGCAACCATACCCAAACAAGATGTGTTGTTCATTCATATCCAGATGAGGACAAATCAACCTACCTGAAAGGAAAGTGAGATATTGCAAGAAATATATGCAATATACAATTATTGATCAATTTTGTTTTTGCTGGTGCAAGGACAAGTAAATAGGTATAGAGAAAGGAGAATTCCCTGGATGCCAAGATCCAGGTTTGGGCAAGTACTCTTTGGTGAGAGAACCTCAGCAGAGATTTAAAATCACAAAATATGCAGCAAAGTAAATAGAGGAAAGGTAGAGTGCTAGGTCTTTAAAATATGCCCCAGTGATGCATGCACATACACAGTTTGGCCTTTCTTTAGCCCAAAGGCTGGATCAAGAATTGGCCACATTCTGCGGGAGTTTTTTTTTTGCCAGCAGGGAGTTAGGTGACAGCTTAAAATTGGTTTGCTGTCTTCACCTATCAACCCAAACTTCCACCACTAGTACACACACACACACACACACACACACACACACAAACACACACACACTACACTTAACACAGATACCCCCTTTCTTTTCCCCACACCCTATCCACATGCACCCACACCCCATTCACACTCATTCTCTGTGAACTGCCCATGTAGAAAAATGAGCGTGGAGGCAGCCATGAGGGCATTGCAGTGTGTGCTCCTATGCCAATACAACCCCCAAGTCTATGATTCAATTCCCTCTTCCCCAAGCTGCTCTTTGCTTCCTAGGATAAACATACTGATAGCTATTTTTTAGAAGAAGAAAACACTATAGCTGAGCAATAAGCCTAAACCCGGCATTCCACTTCTCTGTCTTCTTCTCCTATCTCCTCTTCTGCCCAGTTTGACAAAAAGAATTCTGAAAACAGCAAATCCATTCTGGGACAATTTTATCTGAGGACTGATTATTAGCCTTAGTCAAGTTATTTCACTTTTTGGAAGGCAAGTTTGAGGGCGATCTTACTTCTATGCAAACTCACATTCTGCCTCTCACTTCCTGCTGTATTCGGAACAAACTTGAGTTGATTCAGGTGTTTTCTAAAGAACTCGGTCTCAGGAATACTTCCCATAAGATTCAATCAATATGCATTCAATTTTACTTGCCATCAAGCTGAATGACTCAAAAGATTGGTAATATATTGCTCTTTTTGTTAATATCCCATTTCTACTATTGACTAATCACATTACCTCAGTTAATGTCCTATTTCTCCTATTGACCTATGTTTGCTGCTATTTACTTATATTATCCCTCAGTTGTATTCCAGTCAAATTAATCTAATGGGTAACGTTTGGTGATTTCATTTTATTTTTTTAAGACCCCCCTCTTTTAGTGTGATGAGCCCTTGCAATTCTGCATTCGTAGAGAAGGCACAGAACAAATGATGGTTATTGCTACAATCCTATGTACACTAAGCTCAGTGAACTTAATAGGATTTATTTCTGAATAGTCTTGCAAAAGATTGAACTACGTGTTGTTTGTGGCATCAATGACTTCCCTGAATTAAAAGATCTCTAAACAAATATTTTTTAAAGCTAAAGACAGTATAACATTTTTCTATGTTACCACTTGGGTCTGAGCAGACACACACTTGGTCTTGGTAAAGTTGTCAGAATTAAGAATAAACCAGTGCTACATACCACAATTAAAAATATATTAAGATCAAGGCAAGGCAATATAAATGTGAAGGAATGCCATGATATACAGAGAGACTTATGAACTTACAGCAGAGAATGGTCACTGCAAAATGTCAATATATGATTAGAAGAGAGGGGTGGTCACTCTTTAAATCACAGCACATTTTCACCCACAAACTGGATTTAGTGGAAGAAATAGCTTTTACATTGCACAACTCTTACCCAAGTAGGCTTTGTTTTCAGAATTTAAAATAGTACAGTTAGCCTTTTTAGAACAAAATCAAAACAAGCCACTTAAGAAAAGTGTATGTATGAAACAGGAGGAGGAGGTTGAAATTAGATGATACTGCTAACTTTTACTCTAAATGAACATGAACATTTGTAGGGGTACTTACAGGCACTAGGTGTTGCAAAATTGAAGATCCACAATGTCAAACCACGACAAGTTATATTTTCCAAGTGCTCTGTTGCTCTTAGTTTAATGCTGAGCAAATAGAAACTGCCTCCTTATACCAGTGCGCAAAACATAGGCTGTACTATGAGTCATAAGGAAATACCCAGGCTTTTTCCTCAGGGCAAATGTACAACCTCCTGTCGAGCTGAAAGAAGTTTCAAATGGGGGAAAACCAGAAGTGGATATAGCATGCTAATGTGCCTTTGACAACACCTGAGAAACAGACATAGCAATAAGCTTACATTTAACTCAGTCACAAAACACATCCTGGAAAGAGAATGGTTTTAGTTGTTTCTCCTTACAAACAGCATGTCCCCCCCCCAAATATTGCTTATATATATTAAGGTCCCCTATTTCCTTAGAGAAATAGGGGAAAATACTGTAGTAAAAGAATTGTGCTTTATTTTGAATGATCATAGCAACAAAAGGAATCAATGTGATATATATTCCCTGCCAAGCAGCATATTTAAAGATCAACACAGAGCCTGCAAACCTAGCCCCCCTTACCTGAAAATAATACATATTAAATTCAGTATGACTGAGTAGAAATGGTTTGGGTAGCACTGTAATTTTTGAGACTTTCACACAAGCAACAAAAAGTCACAGCTTGCTTTAACCTGGGCATTCCAAAGGGATTTAGGGATTTCCAATCAGCTGTGGTTTTTTTTTTTGAAAGACCATCAGAATCTTAAATGTGTGCTAATCTTCTCCCATAAACCAATGCTGAAAGAGAAGAGGAAGTTATTTGACCTACTCTGCAAACGTTCACTGGATAATCCAGTGAGGGTTTATCGACACTTCTTGTCCCACTGCTTTCCTCTGGAAAAAACTGCTCTTCAGTGCTCCATCAGAGCAAATGGCAATTTGGGTTTTCCCTTGAGGAGGAGCAGGGCAAGAGGGAAGCTGCTTGGACCCGTGCCTAGAAGCACAGGTCACGATTACACTGCAGTTGATCTTCAGAAGAGGAGAGATGAGGAAAATTTAACCACTTAGGGCCCACTGTCACCAATGATTGATCAGAAGGCTGTTGAGCTATTAGCTTCTCCTTCAGTTCCTGTCACATCCTTCTCTACAGAAACTTCTGGGTGTTAAGATCAGCAGAAGGAGTTTTCTTGGTAATTCTGCTATCCTTGGAAGTGTGGAGAATGGTGGCAAGGGAGAGGGCTCTCACAAAATTGACAGTTAAGGCATTTGTTTTGCAGGACCCCTCTCTTTTAAGCAATCGATATTGCTGTTTAGAATGGATATTTTTATAATTGCAACTGTTTTTGTTTTTATAAACTTACATTATATTGTTCTAAGCAGCCCTAGGATCAGATGGTGAAGGGTCGCTGAGAAATAATGACAACTACATTTAAGATAGTGGCTATTAGCAAAACAGGTTCAAGAGGCAGTGAATATGGGCTGTTGCCTTAATATTTTCCTTGCGGATGTATGAAAACCATTTGACTAGTGAGGCAAAGGATGTTGAACTAGGCAGGGATCCCAGTTCACAATATTTCTTACAAGCACTGTTAAGAACTAACAAACCTGGAAGCAAACCCGTTTAAAAGAAAACATACAGAACCAGATTTTCTAACAGATGAATTCAGCTTTGCTAGAGATACCTTGGCTGATTATAGGAAACCACCCATAATTTCTGTGGATGAGAGCTCAGAAGATACATTCATTCCTCCCACAGAGAGAAAAATGAAACAAGCAGGTTAGAAAATTATCTTTATTTGTTTTTATTTCTTTGTAGAATTAGCTAATGTTTCTGAAATGAAAAAAGATGATCCTATGCTGCTTTAAAATAACCATTAAAATATTTATATATTGCTATATTCGCATCAAATATATATTGATCTCTTAATTGAGATTTTCCATGACGATTCCCTGAAGAACAAAGGAGTTATGCATTTCCATCATATGTAAACAGTTTATTAACTTCAACATGTAAACAGCTGATTAGTTTCGGTGTCTTGAACTACTAGTTTATAGTTTTTACTATTATTTCATTGTCTGAATATTGTCTGAACATTGTCTGAACATTGACAGACATGTTATGTCAAAAGAATTTATTAATTCTTTAAGTGCAAAAAATGTTATGATTAACTGAGATTATTTCACAACCATTTGCAAGGCAAAACTCCCATTGATGCTCCAATTTAGTTTACTCTCTTGCTCAAGAAACATACAGGTCTTTGCCAGGATAAATTCATAGGATCGCATATTTCCCACTTCATGGTGAGGCCTAGTCCTGCAGTTGTCACTACCTGAGATCCTACTGCTATATTTTTGCATCATGCCAGAAAAGCAATTTGTCTCACTCTAGAATCCATAGCGCACTGGATTTCTTAAGTCATTGGCATTCTGTGGAGATCTCCTCTTGCACTGATGGAAATATTTCCTACCTGATGTTGTGTAAGATGTGGTCTATCCCCAGTTAAAATTCAGCAGACTCTTTTCCTATCTTGCTTTAAAGCTTGAAAACTATATAAACATTGCCTTTGTACTGGTGACTTGACTGACACAAAATCAAGTTTCCATGAGTAGCTAGGATTCATAGCTCAAACTTACTTCAAATAGCCACAGCACCGAACACGCCAAGAAAGAGAGCCTTTATGGTAATGAAATGGAAGTTGGCCAATACATCCATAGTGTTGGGTATACTGTGGACTTGTTATAATAACAAGAAATTCAACAATTGTACAACACTGTTTGTAAATCTAGAAACAAGGAAACAAATCTAGAAACAAGAAATTGGCACTATAAAGTGACATACAGTAAAATGTGAATTTATGGTGTAAGATCAAGAATGATGGGGGGGTGGTGGTGGTTTGCCTTCAAGTGAATATGTAGGCACCGAATCTGCAATGTCTAATCATGCAGAAAGGGCAACACAATCAAGGTTAAGGCATTTAAAGTAAAGAACTGTGTGGCTTCTCAGCAGCGGTCAGTCATTACAAGGAAGTAGAAACTCTTAATTTACTTAGTTTGCTATAATTTTACTTATTGCTTTGTGGAATAATTGTGCTTTGATCTATCTGACAACGTACGGGCATCACTGTTATTTCTGTTTGAAAGCTATATACTACACAGCACATATTTGCTATCAAATTGTTATTACGCTGAAAATGTCGTAAGCTGCACTTAACTGTTTAGTGTTCTCATGACAAAACTGGAGTGGTATTTCCATATTGGATAAAAAGGAGCGTTTCAAGTATTTCCTAGGTTTTATAAGGATAGTTTTCGAATGTAGGGAGAAGTAAGGAAAACAGAAACAGACTTAAACAGAGTGATTTTGAAAAGTAAATGGCTTATGATTTCAAACCCACACTGAGACCAAGCAAGACCTATGAATGGATATGTCCTCTGATATGTAAAATACCAATGATATCAAGTCCACCATTTAATCACAGAAAACTCCAGTACACCTTGGTCATATTCCTGTGTGATTCCTCCCTTTTATATTTGAGAAATTAAGAAAAATGTTTCAGTCCAATAGCACAGTGCCAACACATTTTAAGTAGTTAATATTGGGGAATTATGAGGAATTTCCATGAGAAAAAACCTATGTGGTCAAACAAGAGAGGTATTAGAGGCATTTTTTTCCAGTGTGGCCAGAAACAACAAGAGACCAGAATTATCTACCAAAATACACATAAACAGTCAAGGTGGCATGTTGAAAAGGATTTTAACTATCAACTGAGGTAATTGTCATATTGCATATTTCAAAGATTATCTTGATGAAGCTCTGGATCCAGTGTGGTTTGATTTGAAATGTTTTGATTAGAAGATCCCCATTGTATATTTCAATCTTTCTTCGGAAGATGAGCAGATGATATATGCCCAAACAAATGAGATTTCAGAAGTAAACTTCTTTGGTTAGCATGGAGACCACACAAGGAATCTGTTTCTTCCCATTGAAGCGTGGGTCATCACACTGCGATTCATAGTTTCTTGCTACTTTGTAGTTAACCATGGTGAGCATCTGCAGGATCTCCAGCTCTTTGGCATACTTAGTCAGAACTTCACAAAGAGATTGCACAAACCAGGAGCCGTTCCCTGGATTCCGCCAGGAATAATAACCTGTAAGTGAGAGCAAAGGGAAAAAAGCCTCCTTACCATAATGAAGGGCAAAAGAGATATTCACTGCACATTACAAATAGGGTCATAATCCAAACCATATACGTACAAGTGCAGGAGGGAACCAATTTGGGTCTATAGGTTTTTGTCACAATCATTTGCATTGCTGAAGAGGCAAGCAAAGCATTTTGCTTTTTCAAGAGTGTGAGTGCTTGCTGTGGAAACCCATGCACATGCAACACTCTCAAAAAGTGCATAGGGCTGGACTGTGTCAACTAAAATGATCCTGGATCATCATAATACACATTAAATAAGGCTTTTTTTTTTTTAAAAAAAATCAGTTTCCATTTTAATAGCAAATTATTAAAAATATGGAATTGTTAAGACTTTTCCAGCTAGCTGAGATAGAGAAAGATAACTAAAAATAAAAGAGGACATTGGTATCGTTGGCACCACAGTTTAGCATGTACAACAAATGTGTGGGATCCCACAGAGGAGATTGCGGCTGCTTTGGTCCTCCTCTGCTCATTCTGCTGCTGTGCTGCCCTAAGTTATGGTTTGGCTTAGTATTTTATCTAAACCTTTATCTGGGAGAGCTTTAGCTCTCCCAGATAAGGTAAAGGTAAAGGTACCCCTGACCATTAGGTCCAGTCGTGGACAACTCTGGGATTGTGGCGCTCATCTCACTTTACTGGCCGAGGGAGCCGGCATACAGCTTCCGGGTCATGTGCCAGCATGACTAAGCCACTTCTGGCGAACCAGAGCAGCGCATGGAAACGCTGTTTACCTTCCTGCCGGAGCGGTACCTATTTATCTACTTGCACTTTGATGTGCTTTCGAACTGCTAGGTTGGCAGAAGCTCCCAGACAAACCATGAGCTATAAACCATAGGATAAGCCTTGCTTACAGCACATGGTTTATATGGAGAGAGCTAAACCATGAGCCTGGGTTTGCATGCCATGCTGAGTCAATCCATGGCTTAGCAGCAGAATGTCAAGAGGAGCTGTTCTTGTTGCTCACATTCGATCGTTTGCACTAATTATATACAGTGGCATCACAAGGGGGGCGGGTGGTGGTGGTGTGCCCTGGGTGCCGTGGGGGGGGGGTGAGCCCGGGTGTGGCGGAGTGAGCAGCCATTGCGCCACTGTAGCTACATGTGGAAGATCCTCCGTTCGCGGCTGCAGCTGCAAGCAGAGGATCCTGCCACCGTCTGTACGGCGTTCGAGTGGCGCCAGCGGCAAACCGCTACGTATAACGCATGTGCGGTGTCGCACACATGCGCTGTACGTAGTGATGCCACACATGCGCTGTACATAGCGGTTTGCTGCCGGCGGCGCTCAAGCGTTGTATGGACGGCGTTGGGATCCCTCCGTTGTCGCCGCACGTGGAGGATCCTCTGTTCGCGGCTGCAGCCATGAACAGAGGATCCCGCCACCATCCATACGGCATTCAAGCGGCACTGGCAGCAAACCGCTACGTACAACGCATGCACAGTGTTGCACGCATGTGCTGTACGTAGCGATGCTGCATATGTGCCCTGCGTAACAATGCCATGAATGCGTCGTGCGTAGCGGCACAACGCGTGCGCAGCCAGCAGTTTGCTCCGCCCCGGGTGTCGGTTAGCCTTTGTTCACCCCTGATTATACACACAAACTAGAACACTGAAAAGCCTATATACATTTCAGAAGGAAACAAACTTGATATGTGAAAATATAAAGTCCAGTGCTTCAAACTTTCAAGACTGGCTCATAATTCAATGTAAAGAAAATACATTTCCCCATAAAATAGCATTTCATTGTTATTTAATTTCAGCTGACAAATGCTTAAATTTTCCCCAATATGTGACACTTTGTTTTACTCGCACTCATTTGTATGTCAAGTTTGTCACTTTTCCCATTTATACCTGGCACGGTGGAATATGCATACAAAAAATCTGCTTCTACAGGAATCTTGCATCCTGGATTGGCATCCATTTCCAGATCGTTATTTGGAGAACCTGCATCTGTCTGAATCCCTTCATCAAATTCAGAACCTCGACAGGCCTGAAACCATGATATAAACAGTGAGCAAAATAATTCAGTGTACACATAAATCACATACAATTTACAGGAGTTATGGAATTTTATGATAATTTTGTAACTGAAACAGATTCACATTATAACTGAACATATACTTGAACCTTGTAAATGAAATATGGTACGTTAATGACCTATACTAGGATCAGCAGCATCAACCCTATGAAAAACATATTTGTCCTAGGGCTACAGCTTAAATATATTAGCTGCAATTCATTTGTATGAATACACAGATAGGCCATGCCATGCCATTGCTGGTGAGCATGCTATTCATTATTTATTAAGTGCCTAATATTGGCCTTAAACTGACATTTTGTGTTTGTGCAGTTATCCAAAATACTCAATACATGAGAATTTTTTTAAATGAGTTTTTAATTAATAATTAATTTAACAACAAATAAATTACTCTAGGGCAAATAATGTAACATCTTCTACAAAAGAAGGGAGAGGACAATAAAAGGAAATGAAAGTGGGTTGTAGTGTTTGAGACACAAATTGAGAAAACAGGAAAAAAGACAACTATTGAGAATCATTCTCAAGAAAAGCTGACCAAGTATCTCTCGTATCTACCTCACCTTAGGCATTGCTCAGCAACCATTTTAGACCACTGTTTCCACTTCTAGCTTCCTGCTGCTAAACTTTGGAAAACAGCTTCTACCCAGCACATGCTAGCTTGCATCAAATACCTCCTTACCTGAATGAAAAACAATTTAGGTTTTCCAATGAGGCTTGGGCACTTGTCTCCTCTGAAAAGACTTGTCAACTCCTTTATTGCCATAGCTCCATCTGTGCCATAGATAAACCCCTCGTCTCCGTGGCTTAATAATATGCAGGCAAAACAAGCAGCATCACTGTGGCTCTCAAGGGCAACTGCAAATCAAATGTATTTCCTCTTACATAATGGAAATGCCACTTAACAAAAACTATACGTGGCAAGTCTTTTTTCTGCACAATTAAAAGAAGGGCTAACATCAATCCTATTCATGTTTACTCAGAAATAACTCCCACTGGGTTGGATCTTTGTCATGCTTAAAAGAGACCCTTTGAAATCAATGGAACTTAAATTAGTCCCACTGTTTCCAATGGCTCAATTCTAAGCATTACTAAGCCTGAACTGATCACTAGGAAGCGTTTGTACAGTGGTACCTTAGTTGTTGAAGGGCTTGGCTCCCGAACAAATCGGCTCCCAAATGCCGCAAACCTGGTGGTAAGTGTTCCGGTTTGCGAACGTTCTTTGGAAGCTGAACGTCCGACACAGCTTCTGTGGCTTCTGATTGAGTGCAGGAAGCTCCTGCAGCCAATCGGAAGCTGCGCCTTGGTTTTCGAACTGTTTCGAGAGTCAGACAGATTAAGTTTGACAACCAAGGTACCACTGTATTCAATGAAATTGTTGTGCTAGAGGAAGCCAGTGCAATGATGCCTGCTAGTGCAATGGAACGCTACCCTCCAAATCTTCTCCAGATGGTCAGGAGAACCCCCAGAACAGTGAATTAGGGGAGATGGTCCTATTGAGCAAACAGAAACAAATCTCCTTAGTGCTACACTGACAACAACCCAATTCGTTTAGTACTACCCAAATTATGTATTAAGAGCTCAGCTTCTCAAATGACCAAAGGAAGAACACAATTGGTCTTCTTAAGTTAACCAGCAAACTATCTAAACAGGGTGGTCATTGTTACCTTCCTTGAGTTTATTCTCCATAGCTTCACAGGTGAGATCATTATGGATGGAAACATCAAATCCAATGCTTCGAAAACATTTTAGCAGGTCACCAGCATCTTTATCAGTGCCATTTCGTATACCCATGTCTGATAAGAAACACAAGAAGATTGATGCTGACTGTGCAGAGGCGTACTTATTATTATAGGTTGTGTGAATGCCCAATGGGAGAGAAAATGATTTTAAAATTTAAAACCTTTGAGCAGTATTCAGAAACAGCTTGTTATATTCACAACGACCAAAGCAATGGCCAGAGAGGGGGCCCAGTCGAGACTGCTGCAGCAATGTTTTGTGGCACCATAAAGACTATCAATATTTTACGGTGCGCTTTTTGTGGGCTCAGTCATTCTCTGGGTATGGCCACACTTCCGTTAGAAGAGTTCAAGGCTGCTCAGAGCAAAATACAACCCCCCCGGGCAAAGTAAACACTAAAGCAGCATGCTAAGAAATAGTAATAAAAATACATTATCAGCAGCATATCCCTTTAAAACTGCAAAAAGCCCCTCATAAGAGAACACTATAGGCAAGGTGGTTATGTCAGACGTTTAAAGCACAAAAGCCTTTCTAACAGAAAGCTTTTAACTTTATGTTTGAAGGCCAAAAAGGAACATGCAAAGCAGGGTCTCAAAATATGAAACTAGCAATAGAAAAGTTACTTTCCCTTGTTCCCATCAAATGTGGCTGATTGATATGGGAGAAGAGTGTCCCTAGATATTAGCATATTGTCTTGAAAAGCACTGCTCTCGCGTACAGCTCTTGCTCTCTAACAGAAGTACCACCCAGAGTTATATTAAGATGATGTGAAAAACATACTTGTACTTTCTTTGAAGTTCTTGTTGTTTATAATAACACATTTTCCAATTTTCTTGTAGTCCATACGATACAGGAATTCTGGAGGAACAATTCGGTTTCGGCTTGGGAAAGAGGTCTCTGGCTGAATTTCCTGTCCATTCTTTTTTCTGTGGAAATGTAACTAAATGTTCACAGACAGAACACAAAAGCATTTCAAATTCTCATTGATGCTTAACTGATTATTAAGTATGGTGTTTCTCTTGTATGTAAGCTTTATCATTAAGATATTTTGCCAAATTTTCCTTCGCCAAACAGTTATGGTAGGGGGGTGTTTGTTTTTCCATTTTTGTGCAATAGACTGTTTTGTTGTTGTTAGAAGCAGTAATCAGTTGTAAATCAGTATTAATGACTGCAGGATGAAGAATAACTCAAAAGAAGAGTTATTTTAGGTTTCCTTGGGATATCATAGTCCGTACTTATTAATATATTATTCAATACTTCTGTCCAGAAATGTTTGTTTTTACAGCTCCAAAAGATGAATCTTAAATTCGCCTTAATTCTATTGCATCTCCAGCCGTGCATGTTTTGGCCAAATATTTGTCTAATTCTGTGTGGAGTTAAATACCACTGGAAGATTGTTTTAAAATAGTTCTCTTTTGGATTCATACTAATAAGCATTGTTGGAATCAAGAAAACAAATTTATTGAGAGGTGGGCCTTGATTTTACATTTCTTAAATGACCAAGTAAATGACAGTATCTTTCCTGATGTCAATCGACAGGGAGTTTCAAACACACTAAAAAATACTTTGTTACAACTGCGGAACGTGTATAATGTGGCACTTGTAATAGGGCTATTTCTGCAGATCAAAACAGTTAAATGGGCAGAAGTAAACTGCTCCCAGGCTGTGCCTTTAAGACACACATTCCAACTTTTAAGTGATTGCAAGTTCTTGGTCATAGCATGCTATTACCAACCAAAGACTACAGCAGGGGTAGCTTTCTTCGGCCAAGAATAGGAATGACACATAGTCAACCCTCTGGGGGCCAAATGTCAAAGCGGCCAAAGTATGAAAGTGGGGGTGTGGTGAAAACTGTAGTTTTCAAGCCTGCCCTTCAAAAGCTTTTTCCAACAGCTGGTCTACAATATTTTAAATCTGTTGTTGTTGTACAAGTGTAGGGAAAGTCTTTGGGGAGACACCTAAAACATTTTGGCATCATAGAAGCAAACCCACAGGAGTGAGCAATAATATATATTTTTAATGGCTAGTTTTTTGGGTGTGTGTGTGTGTGTGTGTGTGTGTGTGTGCACAAGTTAACCACCCTGCTGTGGACCTACTAATACCACACAAGAAAAAGTATGATTAGTTTTAAGACAGAAAAAGTGCTTCTATTAATCTAGTCCCAACGAACATTTGTACAAGAGTGAAGCCACAGCAACATTTCCTTACCAATACTGTGGCCTAGGTAGCAAATAGAATGGGATAATGTCTTTCCCTCTTGCGTGTATAGAATTCCTACTCATTGCTGGCCTCAGCTGATATTTTATAAAAAATACCCCCCCCAAATCCTTAAGACAGTTCCCATATTTTTTTGTGTGCTACCAAGTGCAAGCCTCTCTTTTACATCTCATTGCCTCACGCAGTTGGCTATTTGTGCCAATAAAGCACAAAGCCTTCTACAGAACCTGAAGTATGATTATTTTGTTGTTGTTGTTGTTGTTGCTGCTGCTGCTGCTTGAAATCTATTAACTTTTCGGAGGAGGGAGGGTTAGATGATAAAACCCACAAATAACCTACACACCAAATTCATGTGTGGGGGTAAAAAATGACTGTAATGAAACTGTGGTGTTATATCCTTCCTGTCATAAAGAACTCTAAGAAAAGGAAGTACTTGCCTTTATTTTTTAAAAGCTGAGTTACATAAACACATCAAGAAACAGTGGCCTGATTCACACACCAAATTAAGTTTTAAAATTACAAGTATGAGCCATAGCAAGCCTTTGGCTTGCATCTGCCACTTCTCCTTTGGAGTGGCTGGGTGGAAGAGATGAAAGGCTTCTACTCCTATTTCAGACTGACCATGGTTTAGCATTATCCAAGCCCTGAACTACAGCGCATTTTAACTAGGGCTTGCTGAAACAAGTCAGGTTACTGAACTATGGTAAGCAGTTCGCTTGTTTCAACAAACCACAGTTAAGCATAACCACCATTTCTCAGATTTGGATGACAGGGAAATAAAAAATGGAAGCGTTTCTAAAGTCCTTCTCAAAGTCCTTCATTCCTCTGGGCACTCAGAGCTCAAATCGTCAGGTGGAAAACAGCTTTGAACCCGATGAGGTGATCAGTTGATCCTATTTGTTGAACCAATCATTCTTAGGAGAGTTGGAAGCGCAGAGCCTTCTGAAGCATAAGGCCAGACCAAGACATTTTGCTGACTGAGGCAACATGGTTAACAGCATAGTGTCCTCTACCACACCTGAGAAAGCAGGCCAATTGGGGGAGGATGACAACAAAGGGGAATGGCTGAGGGGCTGGGGACTGCTGATCTCCAGCATCTGAGACACTTTGCCCAATTGTAGGGTTGTCCCTGTTGAAGCAGCACAACGGGCTGTAGATGCTAACCTCTTGTGAAAAGGATTCTGCCACAACTGCCATGCTGTGGGTTTGTGTACAGAAAGCTTCTTTCTCTAGGATAGTTCTTTCCAACTTTCTATGTTTAAGAAAAGCATTCCCTATCAAATTTGTCTCCCTAGCATGCCTATTTATGTTGCAAAGGATTGTAGGGCAGAGCTCTAGGGCTGAGCCTGAACCATGAAGAACCGGGTCTGCTATCCTAGACCAGCAAGTTAAGAAACTATGTGTACTTATGAAGAGTAAGTGTGCTGCAAAGAATAATGGTGTGAGATATTGGGCTCCTGTAGATTACAGGTGGAAGTAAGCCTCTGGATTTTTAAGACCTGGAATAAATACAAGAAAACAGGCCTCTGCCTTTGCTAGATAATTTCAGTGCACCTTTGAGGTCTCTTCTCTCCTTGTCCTTCACATCTGTGGCCTGGGCTTGAGATTTCACATGGGGCACCAAGCGCAGCCAGTAGAGCCTTGTCATTAACCCAGGAAAACAGAGTCTGCTTTAGAACAGGTTTAATCCTCAGCCCTGTACACTAAGGGAAGATTGTTAGGGATAGGAAAGCTGTTTTTCCATGCTTGTAGGCTATGGCTGATCTCAAAGGGGAGCCCCTGATTAAGCTGGCCAAGGAACCTGAGGTCTCAGGAAAACAATTGGTAATCTACCATTCTGCCTATTCACGCATTCACTCATGTGGTGAAGCAGGGAGGGTCTGCCCTGTTGGCCTCATCCCTGACCCTGTGCCCCCACACCAGCCTTGCCTCTGGCACCTGCATGTTGAGTGTGGGTGTTTGAAATGGAGTTATCTGCATGTGAGCAACTGTTCACAACTCAGGGTGCCATGTGACCAGGGCAACCTGATTTTACACATGTGCGGATCACGTGGAACCCCTCTGCATAGACAGCTGAAAAGAGGTTTCTTTTCAGATGCCCATTCAAAGGAAAGTGTAAGTCCAGGGAAACTGTGTGGCCAGCTCCTCAACACATTAAACTTGTTGCATGCAAGTAAGGTGTAGAGGCCTAAAGTATACTTATTTTGTTTCCCACTCTGCCTTTATACTATCATAATGAACTCTAGGGCTGCAGTTGTTATTTGGCCAATCTTCCTCATATTTGTATTCTTGATCTGGGGAAGCTATTATGATAATGCTGGAGAGCCCCTATGTGATTCAGGTTTAGACCCACATCACTGTAATCTAGATGGACAACTGTGAGAAACAGTTGGTACTTGTCCAAGGAGTGGCAGAACAAGAAGGAAGCAAATTTGTAGTTGGGAACAAACCAGGTTTTGGAATTTCCCTTATTTGCATGCCACAGCAAATCATGATAAATTAGTTTGTTCGAGAATAATAAAAGCAGGTCACTGGTTAATATTACTCTTTGATTTGTGCCCAGCACAAGTTCTTCAGGCAGAGACAGCAATGCAATACATTTTTAGTGAAAAATAAATCTATTCTCAAACTTAAGTTTCTGCTTACAGAAATGTAAAAATTTACAACAAAACACAACTTGTATCATTGATTACTATGAACAGTTTGCTTCTTAAACTTGACCAAAGCAACATCTTGTAACAACACATTCCCATAAACTAATCACACTTTAATGTTTTCACATGACATTTTCTTTGACACAATGCGCAATTGGTTATGTGCAGGACTGTAAACTTCTTATTTTGTTTCAAGGGAAGATAAGTTTACCTTTTTATTTTCCCCCAGTGCTATGTGTAAATAAAATACATCTGTACATGAGTTACAGTTAATCAAAATGAACACTTACAAAGTTAACATTTTTAATCAAGAGATTGAAAAAAAGCCTTTTCTGTTAATCATTTTCTAGATATAGTTTTGGGTTGTCTGGATAGGACGTTGTGCATAACTGTAACAGTATGAATTTACATTTATGTGAAATTTGAGGCCTTCAAATTCCTATGTCAGACTGCTCAATTACTGGAAGCTTTGATGCAAATAGTCAGATTTTTGTTAAGACGGAAGTGTAAACACAATAGTATACCTACGGCCACACCTGCACCCACCAGCAAGCAACTCAGGCTGCAATCCTATGTACACTTATTTTTGAGTCACATTGCAACAGTGGGGCCTGCTTCCAAATAAATATGCATAGGATTACCCAGAGAATTTGACTAGTTAGGAGGGGCATCTAACCATTCCCGTGAAGTGGTCTGTCTTATGAGCGATGGTAACAACCAATAGTTTTTAGGACCCACCCACAGGGTATGAGCTGGAGATCGTCCTACCATGTTAGACCTTATGGGAGACCTCCTGTGCTTTTCAAAGCTCTCCTGCACAGTAAACACACACCCCCTCCAAAAACCACACACCAAAAGTCTAGCACACATACATTCCAGTATCTTACTGCTGAAGCGATTTAGCTTTCTATAGAGCAAGAAATGGTTGGCTAGCAGTGAGATGTTTAAATAGGCTCCTTTGATGTGAACCCAAAACCCCCCCCAGCCTTCAGCTTACACCAGCAGCTGAACAATACTGACTGATTATGAAGTGGCGAACAACTTGGTAAATGTTCCAGAACTGCCATTTTCATTAATCAATTGTGGTAGGTCATTGTGCTATGAAAAATGGTGCACTTTTAACTGCTGTTCCCTCATTCATGTTTTTGTGTTTCAATCTTTACATACTATTTATTTCCTGGCTGCATCTAACAAGTAACCTAATACGCTGTATGTTTTTCTGTATGTAAACAAAACAAAACTGAAATGCAAGCAGATTAATAGTTGTTAAAGAAATACCAATGATGAAAAGAATATGACGTAGAAAAAAATATTCAGCTATAAAAGACCCTAAAGGCTGCTACATAGTTTTCAGTGTGAGAACTCTGAAAAAGGCTGGAATGAAGTTGTTGCATGGGGGGGGGGAGGGGAGATCATCAGATGGCTGCAGATTCAGTTGCTGCAGAAAGAAAAACTTTCCTGGGAATAAGCCCCAGTGAACTCGAGTGAGGCCTTGTTCTGAGTAAGCATATATAAGATGGCACTGACAATTTCAGGTAAAGTACAATAAAACAATAAGCATAACATTGTAATTCTCAAATGCCTGTGGAGAGGAGACATGCAGATGCCAAGTTATTTATACACATTAGCTACAACCCCCATGTAGGTCTGAGACAGAGGGCCATGGAAAGTGAATTCACTGGGACCACTGACTACGTAAAAGTTAATTATACCTCAAAATGCTCTTTCTTTCGCAAATAATCAAGTTTAGATAACAGCATCATAGTCCCTTTAGACAAAATAGGCCATCTTATTCTATGCATGCTCTGTATTCTTTTATTCCAGTACCAGATACTATTAATCAAGTCTTGGGTGCAATACCCAGTAAGTCCCTTGAGTAGAGTTTAAACACACAAACTGAAATGTGTCTAATTTTTAGAAACTATTTGAAAAGCTGCCCTAACTCCTTAGGCCAGATCTCCTCATCTAACAAATCTGGCAAATGAGGGAGCAAGAAAGGGGGAAAAGGAGAGGGAGTGAAGTTCTGTTCTACAAATGTCACAACTTTGTTACAGCCTCTGGCTAGTATGGGTGAGGGGAAAACAACAGAATCTAGCACCACCCTCACCACATGGCTTGGTTATCTTTGTAAATGAGGCAGGACCAAACGTTTCGACCCCTGTACCTAATTTAAGATCACCAATAATAATTGGGATGATCTAACCCAACCTTCCAGCTGAATGTATTCCTACCATGCTCTGATCACTGGCAATTTATATAACCTCTTTTGCGCGCACAAACACACCCATTCATACTTTTACTGTTACCATTCTTTTCTCAAACCAAATTTGCTTCAGCTTAAAATTTCATACCACTCATGTAGCTCCTCTTGTGTTTGTTGTCAGAACTGAAGACTGCTATTACCTGGCACAGCTTTTTAGTCTCTTGCTTGTCTCATGCCATCATGCTATCTCTGCACACAGCCACTAAGGGTAACATGGCACTTGGCCTCACTTGTCCTGGAAGTTGGGCCAACAGTGATGTGGGGAGGAGTTGCAGAGTGGATTCCCCCCACCTGGCATGGAGCTTCTCACGTTACCTGGGCACAAGAAGGAGCTGTGCCACACTGGCTACCATCCCATAATGTGAGAAGGTACCAATAGACTACTGTTGCTTTCAAGGGAGCAAATACTTCTCCATTTCAATGCCTTACTGACCTGTTTTAATTCACCAAACAAATGTGCACCCAGTCTGTGGATTGCCAATCAGGAACATAAAAATGCTCATTTTCTGAGTTCAGGATGCTAAATTATCTAAAGTCTGTTCTCCCCCTCCTACAGAAAGTGAAAGGGCGACACAAAGAATGTACAGTACCTTGGCTCTTCATCAAGTGGTACACCACTCTGCATCTGAAAAATACGTCCACCTTGCGATGATGAATAGGTTTAATGTTCTCTATTAATGCCAGCATCCCACCATGCTTACACTACATTAGTGACTGAAGCAGCCTACGGGTGTGTTCACAGACCCAAAGATTTGTCTGTGTCAGCAATGGGTCACGCTGGACTTTTCTATAGGGCTATTGAAACCTCCATAACTATGGCCTAACATGCAAGCCTAGGTCATGCAGGTCTCTTCCGCTCCTGCTGACAGGCAGAAAGCATGTGCTTGCACCACTGTGATTCTATCACTGCTCTGCTGTAATAATAATGCACAGAACTTTTTTAAAAAAATGCTTAAGAGATAGACACATGTGGTTCTGTGTGCAGAAAGCATAAGGCTGCTGTCCTTTGAAACCATCACCTAACTCTGATATACAACCTCACACTGTATCAAAGTAGTGTTCCTGAAAATTCTTAAACTTCTTTGTAGAAAAACAAGCATTTCAGTCTATTTAATACCCTATATTTACTAGTATATGAAATTCTACATGACTGATGTTGGGATCCTGCCTAATTAATTTAGACCAAAAGAGTTATATGCACAATGTTTTCCTTCTGATATTGCAGCCCTGACATCCTCACAAATAAATTTGTTGCTTACGGTTCAACCGGACAGATTAAATAGGTTTGCACTTTACTTTCTCTACCCTTTGAGAACAAACTGTCAAACTCTATGATATAATTATCCAACATCAATCTGATGCCAACCGCCCTATTTCCATTTCCCTAAAAGAAATGAAATTCCAATTCCTAAAAGAAATGAAATTACACGTATCTGAACAAACATTCGAAAGCAAACCCAGACCCTGCAGTCTGAGGCTCTTCTTTGCATGTCTGGAGGGCAGCAACACAAGAATGGGCCACCAGCCTCCTTACACATTGTTCTGAATTCAATAAAGAGTTAGAATTTAATCCAACCCCTCAATTGTTGGATCTGGCAAAGGCTGGAAATAACACAGGACAGTTTCCTCATGAGGTAGTCATGTGATGATGGCTGAGTCAGATGGGCCACTGGGAGATTCAGTGCCAGACAGCCTAACGCAGGCATGGTCAAACTTGGCCCTCCAGCTGTTTTGGGACTACAACTCCCACCATCCCTAGCTAACAGGACCAGTGGTCAGGGATGATGGGAACTGTAGTCCCAAAACTGCTGGAGGGCCAAGTTTGGCCATGCCTGGCCTAACAGGTTAAGCCCCACCCTGGGCCCTGGTTTTAGTAAGTAAGACAAATAAGCCAGTGTTAGTTTTTTTAGGATTGCAGTTGGCACTAGCGAAAAAAACTGGGATAGACCGTAAAAGGAGAAAGAGAACATGGTTGATTTCTGTTTTGGATCCTGTGGGAGGAGTGAGAGACCCTCTTGGAGTGTAATGCTGGGAACCTCTCCATCGTAGGCTCAGGTTGTAGATATGTGTAAATAAACCATATACCATAAAGATACCACAGTCTCCACTGTGCTTTATTTCCAATAGGAGGCATGAACCCTGGTTAACCACCTGGGCCCCTGGGATCTCATACTGCTTGGAGATTGGGCTGGCGTAACAATATATTTAGTCACCAGGCAAAAACATCCCTCTTCTGACAGGCCTTTGGCTAATTAAACCATCTATGTGTGCATGAAATTATTGTTTTTGTTTGTTACGATGGTATGTATTTTTGTGTTTTTATATTGTAAACCATCCTGTAATCCTTGGAATGAAAGGCAGTATACAAATTTAATAAATAAAGACACTTTAATGGTAAGTCTGGATGGTCCACTCCTGCCTTTGTCAATCTGGTGTCAATCCAGGTGTTCTGGATTGCAATTCCCACTGCTCTGCTGGCTGGGGCTGATGGGAATTGTAGTCCCAAAAATCTGGAGAGCACCTGGTTGATAAAGACTGGATTACTCGCCAATTGGCCTCTGGAGTGGGGGCCATAAACGTATATGATCATGGCTAAAATAAGGATTGAATTTATTTATATAATTATACCCTGCAACTTCAATACAAATGTATGTGTATTCACAGCAGCTAACAGAATCGTTAAAAACAAAAAGTACAACTGAGTAATAATAATAGACAATAATGAATGCAAACCGATACAGAAAATTAAAGGAACAAAATAAAACAGCCACGACCCACTCAAATAGGTAGAAAAACCACTCAAATGTTTACATTAGCGATTCCTAAAAGCTTATGGTGCCTAAGTGATAGTCTGAGCTTCTTAGCATAGTTCAGCTGGGCATTGAGGAGGTACAGTAATCTCACAGTGTACCTCCCCACGTCCTTGATAGATCGCAGGGAGTACAGCATGAATTCAGCGACAAGGGGATCAGTAACCTGTGCCTGGCTACATACAGGCTGTGAGTTGTTCCCCTGTGCAACAAAGCAATGTTCTTCTCTTTGGCATTGAAGGTTAATTTCACAGAAGTCAGATTTTAAAGGACACAGCAGCACACAGTGCAGAACATGCCTAGATCAGGAGAGGACAAATGAGTGCAAACTTAATTAATTCTCCCCCAATAAGTTTTGCTATGCATGTTTTGCTTCTCTAAGAGATGACAGGAACCTGTCAGCCATCAAAAGTTGGTGGAAATTAACAACCAAGAGAGGGGGTGGTGGAAGACAAGACAGGTAACAGAAATAGGCTGGCACGAAACCCTCCCCTTTCCGTTACATCTCAGAAGTTGTCAACCTAAGTAGTTATTAAGCTATGTGCAAGCACCGTTAAAGAAGAATGCAAGGCCTCTGGAACAAGGTCTTCCAGGCTCCTTTTCTTCAGCAAAATTCTGAAGTCACGCAGCGGATCAAGCTTTCGAAAAGAGAAATGACCCAAAAAAGTAGAACTTGGATGACGACAGTTTTGGGTAACAATTCAAGAGCAACCCCCAAACTATTAGTGCGGATCAGAATATGGCAAGTTCAGAAATATGCTGAATATTAATGTGTTGTATCTAAATTGCTTAGAAGAAATGCATTCAGGCACTCACCAAACTAGGATTCTTGTGCATGCCATGCACACCCACATCAGAAGCATTTCATAAAGTTCAACATGGATGTTATTTGCATGCTCATTTGCCCAGTTAGTGAGAACCAGTGTGGTAAAATGGTGTCGGATTATGACCTGTGATGTATGAATTAGAGACCCCAAGTGTATATTTTATTTTTATTATTTTAATAATGTTTCATTTAACCTTTTAGAATGTATCAGGCTTCCTTTCTGTGTGAAAGTTGTACAAATGGCAGGATGTTTTAGCACCAGAGTGTAAATCGGCAATCCTTGAAGCTATCTTCAGGAAGAGGATTTTATGATGCTCTTCCCTCATTGAAGACTAAGTTGCCAGGGTAACGCGGGACATCCGAGACCTAAAATGGCCAAATGGCCTGGGAACATCGGGGCCACTCCAAGGTGATGTGGGGCTGAAGATGCCTGTACAGAGCCATTCGTGCTTTACTTCTCACGACCTGTAACCCTTCCTGATGTACGTGAATATGTTTTATAACTCCTTGTTTGCTGTGTTTGAACTACTATATGAGCTTTGGTTCTGAAGTGCCTTGGGCCAGACCTTCTCAACTGGCACATTGAGTTGAGTGAGCTCTGTCCTATTGCAAAGCTATAATAAACCTGGGTCCTTAAATCTGGATGCTGGACTAGGAAACAGTTCCTGGGTTCTGTGGTTCATTCAAAATATGGTTGTTCCTCACCTGGGTAGCGAACAAGGTGGTGTAGAGGTGAATTCTTACCTAGGAGACCCAAGTTTCAAATCTTCTCAGCCATGCAACTCACTGGATGAATTGGGCCAGTCATTAGCTCTGTCTAACCTACCTCACAGGGTTGTCGTGAGGATAAAAATGGAGAAGGGGAGAGCCTTGTGAGCTCCTTAAAGGAAAGGTGGGATATAAATGCAAACAATAGGGACTTCCGGGGGCGGCGCGAACGGCAATGGCGGTCCTCTTCCACTAGCGAGGAGGAGGCTCCGCAGAAAAGGATCGTCCGCTACGGCGAAGCGGAGACCCACGTTGGAAACCCACAGGCAGCAAGAGCCTGTGGTCCTGAGGCTCGGTGGGCGCCAGAAGCAACCCCCTAAGCGGTAAAGGAACCCCGTAAGGGGCTCCGGAACGTAGAGGGGGGTTGCGGCGCTGAGAGCCGTTTCACGATCTGCGGAGCGAAGCCGCGCTGCTGCTGCCGGTGAGCGCTGATCCCTTTTCCTGCAAACTTTGGATCCGGAAGAAAACAACAACTTATTTGTGAGTAAAGACTGAAATACTTCAATCTGAGACTAAAAGCTGAAATTTAAAATATTGAATTTGGCTGAAAGCGGAGAGACGTGGAAACAGGAAGTCCGTCTTCCGCTGCCATTGAACTTTAAAAAGCAAAGAGCTGGAGGAGTGGAGGCTTAAAAAGAACTTTCAACCTTATTGATCTGAGCACCCACTGAATCTGCTATACAAAGTAAAGTTTTTAAGTTTATGACTTGGAACTATTTATTTGCATTTGATTTATCTTTCTTCTATTGGAATTACAATTGAAAGGAGAAACCCAGGGTCCGGAGCTGCCTGAGCTCTTTGAGAGACTGAGCTGTCAGTTTTGCAGATTTGGCTATTGTGTATCAGAACTTGTAACAATCTGAGGGTATTTGGACCTGCTATTTTGAAACATCTTTTGAAGACCAGTAAGCACTGTTTGAAACAAAGTGACTGTTAACATCAACTCTGCTAAATATTTGTATTTGAAGGTTCTTGGACATTAAATTAGACTCTAAATTACATTAGAATTCTTCCCTAAAGACATCTTAAGCTCCCTCTAGAGGATTGGAGATTTAAAACAGTGACTTTACATTTACTTTCTATTTCCCGGCCGCTTGTTCTCTCTGGGCCTCTTTTTTCCCATGGGAATAACTCAGCGTGACCTTGACTGTTAGATAACGTTGGAATGAGTGGCACAAGAAGAAGAGGAAGAACTAGACAAACAACTTTGACAACCCTAACCTCAGCCTCGCAGATACGTAGATCATCTGTACCTACTCTGCCTTCAGAAGTAGAAGAAGCCGTTCTGCCACAGGCAAAGGAGGGAGAAATAGAGCAGTTACAATTGGAAGATATGGCCTCAGGATCATCTGCTTCTATTCTAGAGAAAATTTATGAAAAATTGGAAGCTTTGGATAAGAAAGCAGATGAGCAAACAGCTAAGATTGATCAAAATACAGAATGCCTAAATAAATTAACTGGACAAGTTGCACAGAACACACAGGCAATTGGACATTTGACGGAGGCCACAGCAGAAAATCGGAAATTGGCTGAGGACACTAGTCAAAAACTAGAAAACTTAGAACAAGAGGTAAGACCACTCAGCAAACAAGTGGGGGAACACCAGATTTATCTCTCTATGATAGAACTGCGAAACCGTGAGAATAATCTAAGGATTAGGTCGTTACAAGAAGCAGAAGAAGGCAACCTAGCTGAGTTTTTAACTAAAGAATTCTCCAAGTTCTGGAATTTAGAGGAAAAGGACTTTAAAATTGTGTCAGCTTTCAGGCTTGGAAGATTCATAAAGAAGGAGAGGCCCAGAGACTGCCTGATAACATTGAGATCAAAGGAGGAAAGGGACAAGATTTTGGGCCTACACTACGGAAAGTCACTGGACATTCTGGACAGAAGAATTGAAATCTACAAAGATATTCCTAGACAACTGTTGGACCTTAGAGCCGCCTATTCTGAACTTGTTAAATTATTAAGGAGCAACTCAATCGCTTTCAGGTGGGAATTCCCCCAAGGAATATCCTTTACCTTTAGAGGGAAGAAGGTCAAAATTAGAACACCGGAAGAGAGAGACAAATTTCTGTCTACATACGAAGAGGACCTCCAAAAAGGAATTGAACTACCTTCTGGGCCTGGAGCACCGGCGGTACCGGCACCTGTGGAACCTGAAGATCCTGTGAATAAGATACCACCCCTAGAGAAATAATCAGATTTATTCAGGATGTCTCTGCAACTTTTGAGCTGGAATATAAATGGCTGTAACATTCCGGAAAAAAGGAAGAAAATATTTCATATATTAAAAAAAGAACAATTGGACATTATTTGTTTACAGGAAACTCACGTGACAAGGCTCCACAGAAAAGTGTTAATAAACAAAAGATTGGGCCTGGAATTTATATCTTCGGACAGAGTAAAGAAGAGAGGTGTGGTGATATATGCGAAAGAGAGCCTGTCACCTAAATTCTTATTTAAAGATGAACATGGAAGAATTTTGGCAATTGAGATACAACACCAAGGAGAGAAACTTTTGATATTAGGAATTTACGCACCAAACGAAGGGAAATCGGAATTCTACAAGAAGTTGCATGAGACTATGCTGGATTATCTGGACTATAACAACATCATCATGATGGGAGACATGAATGGGGTAGTATCAACCAACATGGAAAAGTCACAAAGTCAAAATTTTACAAAAGACGGCAGACTACCTAAAACTTTTTTTGAAATGACAGACAATATGGATTTGATTGACATCTGGAGGACAAAGAACCCCCTGGGAAGAGAGGGAACATTCTTTTCTGAAGCCCAACTGACCTGGACAAGAATCGACCAAATATGGATATCTAGAGGCCTGGCACCTAAGGCTAGAAAAGTGGAAATCTGCCCAAAGACCTGCTCCGACCATAATGCAGTAAAGATGGACATGACACTGTTACCAACCGGCTCTTTTAGATGGAAGATGAATGACAATTTACTCAGAGATCAGGAAATCACCAAGAAGGCCCAAAAAGCTTTGAAGGACTATTTTGAGATAAATATGAACACCACGGTGGAAAAAAGAATCGTCTGGGACGCAAGTAAAGCCGTTATGAGGGGATTCTTGATACAACAGAATGCAGTAAAGAAAAGGACACAAAATGAGAAAAAAGATAAGATTCTGGACAAAATAAAAGAACTAGAGAAGAAGCTAAGATTAAACCCGAAGTCACAGCCAATTCTGAGAGAAATCAAACTCTATCAAGCACAATATTCTAAATTGATAAATCAGGAAATAGAGTGGAAGGTCAAATTAATGAAACAAAAAACGTTTGAGTCGGCGAATAAATGTGGGAAACTGCTAGCTTGGCAGTTGAAGAGAAGACAAAGATTAAATACGGTTACAAATTTAGAGATTGAAGGAAGAAACATCCAGAATCCCGTGGACATTAGAAAGTGTTTCCAGAGATATTTTAAAAAATTATACACGCAAGGGCCGCAAGACGAAGTTGAGATTAAACAATTTTTGGCAAAAAATGGATTACCAAAATTGTCACAAGAAAATAAGACAATCCTGAACTGTAAAATAACACGACAAGAGATTGAACAGGCCATTCAGAACATGCAATTGGGCAAATCTCCAGGGCCAGATGGGCTGACCTCCAAGTACTATAAGACATTAAAAGATTACTTGATACAACCTTTGATGGAGGTCAGCAATGAAATTATGGAGGGGAAGAGGGCACCGGAGTCGTGGAAGGAAGCGTTTATCACATTGATACCAAAGACGGAAGCTGAAAAGACACAACTTAAGAACTATCGTCCCATTTCTCTTTTAAATGTGGATTACAAAATATTTGCAGACATTTTGGCAAGTAGATTTAAAAAAGTTTTAAATGAAGTAATTCACAAGGACCAGGCAGGCTTTCTCCCAGGCAGACATTTGTTTGCTAACACAAGGAACATTATTGACATTTTGGAACTTTTGCAAACAGATATAAACACAAAAGCAGTTTTAATTTTTATAGACGCGGAGAAGGCCTTTGACAACATTTCCTGGAAATTTATGATGGGAAACTTAAAAGAAATGGGAGTGGGACGGGGTTTTGAGAATGGGATTGAGGCGATATATTCAGAGCAGAAAGCTAAACTGATAGTTAACAATGTGGTTACAGAGGAGTTTAAAATTGAAAAAGGAACACGACAAGGTTGCCCTATTTCCCCTTTGTTATTTATTTCGGTTCTGGAAGTGCTATTGAATATGATTAGAGGGGACCGGTTGGTGGAAGGAATTCAGGTCGGACAGAAACAATATAAATTAAAAGCCTTTGCAGATGACCTGGTTTTGACCCTGCAGGAGCCAGAGTCTAGTACGAAAAGAGTATTACAACTGATTCATGATTTTGGTCGGGTGGCGGGATTCAAATTAAATAAACAGAAAACTAAGGTTTTGGGGAAAAACCTGACAGATACAGAGTCAGAACGGTTTCAGAAAGAGACAGAACTTAATGTGGTTAAAAAAGTAAAATACCTAGGGGTAAACATAACAGCAAAAAATCTAAGTCTATTTAAGGACAACTATGAAAAGTGTTGGGCAGAAATTAAGAGAGATTTAGACAGTTGGACAAAATTGAAACTTTCTTTGTTAGGCCGAATTGCTGCTATCAAGATGAATGTATTGCCAAAGATGTTGTTTTTGTTTCAAACACTTCAGGTTTTGGATAAGACGGAGTGCTTTCAGAAGTGGCAGAGAGATATTTCTAAGTTTGTCTGGCAGGGCAAAAAGCCCAGAATTAAGTTTAAGATATTAACTGATGAGAAAGAAAGAGGGGGCTTTGCCCTGCCAGATCTAAAGTTGTATTATGAGGCCGCAGCGTTCTGCTGGCTAAAAGACTGGCTACTTCTTGAAGACACTGACGTGTTGGACTTGGAAGGGTTTAACAATACTTTTGGATGGCATGCATACTTATGGTATGACAAGGTTAAAGCAAATAAGGCCTTTAAGAACCATATTGTCAGAAAATCACTGTTTAATGTCTGGACAAAATATAAAGACTTGTTGGAAAACAAAACTCCAAGGTGGCTTTCACCCTTGGAAGCTAAGGCCCGAAAAAGACCCAATATGGAGGCTAAATGGCCAAAATATTGGGAAATACTAGAAAAAGATGGAGACAACTGGAAATTGCAGAGTTTGGAGAAAATGAAGGATAAAGTGCGAGACTGGTTACATTACGCTCAGATTAAAGAAGTCTTTAAAAATGACAAGAAACTAGGGTTCCAGGTGGAGAAATCGAAACTAGAAACAGAACTGTTAGAACCAAAGTCTAAGGTACTTTCAAGGATGTATAACTTGCTGTTAAAATGGAATACACAAGATGAAATGGTGAAATCGGCTATGATAAGGTGGGCGCAGGACATTGGGTATAATATCATGTTTGAGGACTGGGAAAGGTTGTGGAGTACTGGGTTGAATTTTACTGCATGTAATGCTTTGAAAGAAAATGTAATGAAAATGATATATAGATGGTATATGACCCCAGTCAAACTTGCAAAAATATACCACCTGTCTGATAATAAGTGCTGGAAATGTAAAGAGAGTGAAGGAACATTCTTCCACCTCTGGTGGACCTGCCCTAAAGTGAAGGCGTTCTGGGAAATGATTTATAATGAACTGAAAAAGGTATCAGTTACAGATGGGTAGCCGTGTTGGTCTGCCATAGTCGAAATAAAAAAATTCCTTCCTGTAGCACCTTAAAGACCAACTAAGTTAGTTCTTGGTATAAGCTTTCGTGTGCATGCATCTGAAGAAGTATCTGAAGAAGAGGTATCTGAAGAAGTGTGCATGCACACGAAAGCTTATACCAAGAACTAACTTAGTTGGTCTTTAAGGTGCTACAGGAAGGAATTTTTTTATTTTGAAAAAGGTATTTAAGTATACCTTCACAAAGAAACCAGAGGCCTTTCTTTTGGGTATTGTCGGCCAAGGGGTGGTAAAGAAGGACCGGACATTTTTTATGTATGCAACAACAGCAGCAAGGATACTTCTCGCAAAGCACTGGAAAACTCAAGATCTACCCACACTGGAAGAATGGCAGATGCAACTGATAGACTATATGGAACTGGCCGAGATGACCGGCAGAATCCGTGACCTGGGAGAAGAGAAGATGGAGGAGGACTGGAAGAAATTTAAGAATTATTTACAAAAACATTGTAATTTGAGTGAATGTTAAGCAGGATGCTAGATCATAAATAATTGAGCACCACTAACTTAGAAGATTTAAGATAATAAGTGAGATTGAGAAAATATAAACCTTTTTGAGAATTATAAGATTATAAATACATAGATGGGATATAAGAATGCAAATAAGATAATAAATTGCTGGTAAAAAGTTATAATGATGAAAGTGGGAGCGGGAGATGTGAGGAAGTCCAAAGAAAATGTGAAATTATGTTAAGATATTTGTTATACTGTTCATTATATTTATTTTTATTGTAAACCCCAATAAATATATTTTTTAAAAAAAAATATAAATGCAAACAATAAAATAAATGTCCAGGCGCACTTACATACCGAGTTTGTAAGAATTCTGACTCTTTTTTACTCCCCGCCCCAGATGAAAAACAATGGAAAAGACAGCTTGTGACACAGGTGTGTGTACATGCCATGTGCATGGTGTAGGCATGGTAGGGAAAAAGTGCATATCTAAGATCCCTAATTGGGTGTACATGCTGTGGATCCAACTAACATTGAAGTCAAATGCCTTTAAGTTAGTTGAAATGTGCTTAATAATGCTGTTCTTGGAATGTCAACGAATCACCAACACAAATCGCAATACTGGATGTAATCTAAGAGACAATTTCTTATTTGGAGTGTGTATACTTGTAGATTCACCTATCCTTGTGATGAAATATGAGTTGCCTCACTCTGGCTGCAATTAATCTTGTGGCAATGTGGTCGCAGAATGGTTTCACTGTGTACCAATAATTTGGCCCCATACACACCATCAGGTAATAAACGCTCTAGAAGTGGACTGCTTGTGACATGCTAAATGTGCCTCACTGCACATTTTATCAACCCTCATTGAATTATGCTGAGAGCACTATGTTGATTGGCCCACAGAACTGTGGAGCAGAACCATTAGTCTGATTTAATCTAAATGAAAGAAAGATAATGGAATCCAACAGAAGGAAATTAATGTCAAAAGATTCCCCCCTGCTGCCAAATCTTCCTCACCTTCTGTTTTCTCATTGTACTTTCAGTGACATTTACAGTAATGTAATACAATAAGCATTAACTTTTAAGCTGTGACAAGTAAAAACAGATCTCAAAGATCTTATGACATCTAACAAGCAAAAAGTTATATTCATCTGCCATCTAGTGGGAAGAAGATATACAGGTTTGTTTAAAAATTCAATCCAATCAGTAGACGACTTCTCTCAAAATACAGCAATTTTGCCTTAAAACTAAACCAAAGACAGAGAGCCCAAGATGTTGGATACAACCACCCATCAGGGCCTAGCCTGGTCCAGATGTGAACTGTAGTTCAGCAATATCTGGAGGGCCACACGCTCCCCACTCCTGCACTATAAAAAGAAACGTGAGCTCTGGTGTCCAAGTGTGTGTGTGTGTGTGTGTGTGTGTGAGAGAGAGAGAGAGAGAGAGAGAGAGAGAGAGAGGGAAGGGGGAGCAAACTATGATGAGGATTCCCAAATTGTGATCTGGGAGCTTTGCTCAAGTGTCTGCAGTGCTGTCTGTGGTTTTGTACTCGAAGACCAGAGACAGCACATCCATCGCATTAAGTATTCATTAAATTTTAATTGTATATTTATTGCTTCTTTTATTTCTCGTATCGTTTTTCATTTAATTACAATTTGAATTTAGCGGAATTCAAATTGTACCACAATAAAATACAATCTGTAAGAAATGAAGGCAGAAACGAAAATACACTTGAACATAAACAGTATCTAGACTAGTGCATTACAATTACTACAATAGGCAGAAAAATAAGTAGTCTGCTAAGACCCTGAGCAATGTACAAGCGGTCCATGAGGTGTGGGGAGGAGTTTGGAAGGCACTGGCGTATTAAGTATTTAAGGCAAGGCCCAGCCTCACAGTTTGGACTGGATACAAAAGTGTGGCAGTCAACTTTATTTCACTGGTTCCTTTCTTGAGATATTCCCACATGGGAGGAGACAAAGCCAGGGAAATGCATCATAATCTCTCTCTCTCTAGCTCTCTAACCATGTTTTAAACAGGTACTCACTCACCTGCCTCTTACAGATGCAGCATGATCAGAAGTCAATAGAAAGTGAATGAGAACACACTACTGTACTAGGTTCACCTTCTTTTGAAACCTAAAACGTTATTCCTTGTTAACAATCATTATACTTTTCTATCTACTAAAGTTGAGTAATCCACATACTAGCATTTAATTTGACCTCTTATAGGTAAAAAAAAATATTACCATGATTTCGAGAATCCCTAAAGGCAGACACATACAAAATGCACAAACTTGCTGCCACTTGATAACAGAAATTAAACATACACACATACCAATTAAAATAGGCTGCACTACAGGTTCCCAATATTTGCTCTTTTAAAAATAGAAGCCAATCATGTCCAGTTGGCCAAATCTTAGCGATCATAACCAGTGGAAGTCAGGTAGAGTGCCCCACCCAATCCACTTGTGTTGTTTCTCCACCCTTAACAAACAAGCTTATATTAACTCGTGAATGAATACTGTGAATAATTTAACTGAAGTAAACATCCACTTGGGACTGACAATGGTTATGAATATAAAATATAATTAACAGCTATTCTTGGAATTTAATATTCAGAATTCAATTTAAAAGGAAAAGGAAAAGTTTAAATTATAAGATTCCCCCCCCATGTGGAACAGGCGTAAGGTTCATTTCTAGTATGTAGTGCATTTATAGGTCTGTATGCAATGCTATCTTCCTTTTGTGCTATTGGACGGCTGAGTTTGAAGGCTGCACAGCAGAGGAACCAAACACAACAGCTGCACTGGCAGAAACTTGTTGCACAACCAATGCTATTTCCATTATAATTCTATCAGTGGATCCAGAATAAAGTCAAGATAAATTTCTTTTGGACAAGCTAACAAACATGTGCCTTACTTTGAAAAGAGTGAAGATCGCTGTCTTCTATCTGGCTTTGCATCTGGAACATCACCATGGTCTCTTTCATCACCGCTCTGCATCTTTGTTGGCAAAGGATCTGCCGACTATTTATAGAGAAACAAATGACAAGAATCCTATTAAAATACTTTTAAAAATGCATTTTTTGCCCATTTCAGAATTACAGAAAAATTGTGTTCTCAAATACAATAAAAAAATGTCTTTCAAAATTCAGGAATTTTTAGAATTTTAGAGTTTTAGCTTTTGATGTTCAACTTACGAGAGATGCTTTTCAAAACTAAATATCCAGACATCTTGAGTACCTAGCACTTCCCTTCCTTGTATACTCATCTACACACAGAGGTGTGCTGTTGGCAAGGAAATCCCACATGTGCATAGATCAGTGTACAAGAGAGATACACTGTGCTCAGAACCTTTAAGGCTGCACTCCTATTCACACTTGCTTTGGAGCCCTTGGGTTACATCTGAAACTCATTGCTTTTCCTTGGCTTCTCCCCACACCAGCTTGGGAATGCAGAAACGCACAACCGCTTTTTACCTGGTAGGCACCTCTTGTTTCCAGATGAAAGGGTGGTTGTTAGATATGAAAAGGTCCAGCCCCACACTTCTAAAGTTGCGTGCCCCTTCCTTTACCTTTAAAGCACCCCTAAGAAGAAACAGGGACGCGGGTGGCGCTGTGGGTAAAACCTCAGTGCCTAGGACTTGCCGATCGCATGGTCAGCGGTTCGAATCCCCGCGGCGGGGTGAGCTCCCGTCTTTCGGTCCCAGCTCCTGCCCACCTAGCAGTTTGAAAGCACAATTAAGTGCAAGTAGATAAATAGGTACCGCTTTTTAGCGGGAAGGTAAACGGCGTTCCGTGTGCTGCTCTGGTGCCGGTTCGCCGGAGCAGCTTCGTCATGCTGGCCACGTGACCCAGAAGTGTCTGCGGGCAGCGCTGGCTCCCGGCCTCTAGAGTGAGATGAGCGCACAACCCTAGAGTCTGTCAAGACTGGCCCGTACGGGCAGGGGTACCTTTAAGAAGAAACATAAGGAAAGCCTGCTGCATCAGGCCAATGGCCCATCTAGTTCAGCATACTACTCAGTGGCCAACCAGTTGCCTATTAGGACCTGAGCACTGTCTCCTCTTGCCATGAATGAAAATTCTCCCTGCATTATCAGTAAGGCAACTTTATTCCTGATGAGAGGATAGACTGTACAGAAATTTTATACTGTAGGTCACAGAATCATAGAATCATAGAACTGTAGAGTTGGAAGGGACCCTGAGGATCATCTAGTCCAACCCCCTGCAATGCAGGAATATGCAGCTGGTCCATACAGGGATTGAACCTGCAACCTTGAGTGTTATCAGCACCATGGTCTAACCAACTGAGCTATCCAGGTCCCTCTGAACAAAACAGAATCACTCTCTATGCTCCATAAGGTGGTCATTATCTATACTAGGCAAATTGTAGGATGCAAACTGGGCAGGGAGAAACCCTGGTATCCGGCTGCATTTCACAGAATAGTGAAAATAATCTGCATCATGCAATCTTGTGGTAACAAGTCTGCATTATGCAATCCTGAGGAAACAACATAGGTCAGCATCACCCACGAATCTGCTTAACGTTCTTTAATTTATTTTAAATTTATATAAGTGACAAGTGATATGAGTACAGCAGTAGAATTAAACCTTGCATACAGGCTACTGAAGGAGCTGCAAAAATATTAGAACTGAAAAGGGTAAAAAGGAGGGTTTGGTGGCACTAGAGTTAATCCCCAGACACTGACAGCCTCCACAATCTTTTAAGCCTTTGAGCACCTGCTTCACAGGCAGAAAGTCCGAAATTCAACCCCCAGCATCTCTAGGTAGGACTGGGAGAAACCCGTCTGAAATCCTGGAGAGTCAGCGCTGGCAAGACGGACTCAATTGATAACAGCTTCCTAGGCTCTTTTCCATCAGGTCTGCTCCCCCCAGTCTAGAAATACAGTGACAGGTCAACAGGCCTCTGTAGCAATTGGCAGCTTCCTCAGCAAGCAGAAATCCACCAGGTCAGGGTTGTTGTTTTTATAGGCAGGAATGCCATAGGCGTAGCTAGGATTCAGGGGTGCTGCTTTCACCTCCAGAAAACAAGAGAGACAGTCGCGAGTACAGGAAGTGGGCGGGGGGGGGGGGTAGAACAGATATTGGAAACTAAGTGGGCGGGCGAAATAGGTTATCAATAAATGCTGCAAAGGGTTGAAATGGGCGAGGCGCAGAACTTCAAAGGAAAAGGAAACGGGACGGAGGCCGGCGCAAGACGCCAGGAATTGGCCGCTCGACGGGGCAGGCAGGGCCAAAGCGAAGCGGGAAGCGTCGGAAAGGGCGCAGCTTCGCGTAAAGAGGCAGGCAAGGGAGGGAGGCCGAGCGTCCCCTCCAGCCCACCCCGGGGGAAACTTGCCTGGGCGCGCTTGGTGAGGAAGGGGCAAGCGGGGCGTCCCTCTCCGCTGGCGCACTGCTGCGTGGAGCCACGAAAGCGAAAGCGAAAGGTCCCGCCTGGGCGGCGCAGGAACCTCGCAGCGCCCCCGCCCGGGCAAAGCTCCCAGAGCGGAGTTTCCGCGTCCCCGGCAGCCCTTTGGAAAAGAAGGCGGCTGTGCAGGTGTTGATTCATGGCCTGTAGTCACTCTGCACTCGTCAGCCTTCTAGGCGCACCCGACACGCCAACCCCGCGGGGCAGCAGAGGACGGGGCCGTTTCACTGGGTGTCGTCCGGGCACACACGCCCCACTTGCAACCACATTTCCAAGGAAGTGAAGCGACGCGCCGTTGCCGTCTAAGGAAGGAAGGAAGGGAGGGCGGGCGGCGGGCGGCACTTCAGTCCTGAATCTAAAATTATCCGATTGCACCATAGATTCCACCCAAGCAGGCAGGCCCCGAGGGAAGGCGAGGGGGAAGGAAAATCCTAGGAAGGGAATACCCTCCGGCTTCTCTCTCCCAGCACGTGGCTTGGTAGGGAAGCTGCGTGGTTGGGGAATGTTGCAGCTGAGCTGGGTTTGAATCCCTGCTCGGGTGGGAAGCTCACCCAGAGGCTATTCTGTGCCACAGACTCAAGCTGATATATATTTGACTTCACTTAGCAATTTTTTTTGAAACGTTGAAAAATTGTTCTTTGTTAACTTTGTGTTAAATATGTACAGTGTTCTGTAGTTGACCTCCTTTGTAGTGTTTTATTTTGAAATCTTTAAGATAATATTTTAGTTTTCTGTTAATTATGTTGCTCTGACTGTATACGCTATATTTGACATTCTTCAGATTGTTTTATTGATGTTTTAATATGCTGTAAATTTTCTTTAAAATATAAAGCGGTATAGACATGAAATAAATAATAAATAATAAAATATATCTCTATTGCTGGCACCACCTGCTTTGAGGGGGCTTGGGTACACGCTACACGTTGAAATTACATGATGCCTCCCAAAGAGTCCTGGGAACTGTAGTTTAAGGGTGCTAGGAGCTGTGGCCCCGTGAGGAGTGCAGTTATTATTACAATTCTTTGAGGGAGGAATCGTGCACTTTAGATGTATTCTTACAAGTTTGGGTGAGCGACTGACACCCTATAACTTCTAGATTCAGTACAGTGGTACCTCGGGTTAAGTACTTAATTCGTTCCGGAGGGCCGTACTTAACCCGAAACTGTTCTTAACCTGAGGTACCACTTTAGCTAATGGGGCCTCCCGCTTCTGCCGTGCTGCCACCACGCAATTTCTGTTCTCATCCTGAAGCAAAGTTCTTAACCTGAAGCACTATTTCTGGGTTAGCGGAGTCTTTAACCTGAAGCGTATGTAACCTGAGGTACCACTGTAAAGGGTTAGAATCATAGCTGTCAACGTTTCCCCCTTTTTAAGGGAAATTCCCTTATTCCGAATAGGATTCCTCGCAAGAAAAGGGAAAAGTTGACAGCTATGGTTAGAATATGGACAAACTCATCAACTCACCAGTTAAGCAAAGTGGTTAAAACTATGCCAAGCGCTGTTGCATTAACGTTTAGGATCACAAGCCCATTGCCAGCTGGGGATAAGCTGATTGCTGGTCATTATCACATTAAAGGGTCCTTGGGTCTGGAGAAAGGTGTAGAATTTCAACTTCCATTAGTAGGAAAACGGAGGGAGCAGGCTTTGCCTGGGGGAGGGGGGGGAAGTGTCAATTTACAGGAGGCTCTGGTTTTGGGAGAAAGGTGTTCTGGAAGATGAAGGGGAATAAAGGGAGAACCATCTTGGCTCTGGCTGAAGGAGGCTACATTGAGGCACCCGGAGCCATGACCGACTGCTGCTTTGGTCCCGTGCTGAAGCAATGACGGGCGATGAGAGACACTCCAGGGGCATAATGTTCTGCACCACCTCCAGTGAAGACTTCCAGGTGTCAATGAATAAAGGCAGTAGTCTCCACTGCTTTGGATCTTCCCAATGGAAACACAGCTCTGGGTAAGTGCCTGAAGCTCCTGGAATCTCCTGCAGCCACTTCATGGAGATTGGAGTGTGTATGCAGTAGGGGTTCCTAGCTAGGCTGACTGAGCTATCCTCCTATTCAATCTTCTGAGTGGGTCTCTGGTCTTTGGAAGGGTTGCAGGTCAGTGATACAGAATCTGCTTTGCATGCAGAAGGTCCCAGGTTCAGTCCAGAGCATCTTCTAGGTAGGACTTGGAATGTTCCCTGTCTGAAATCCCGAAGAGCAGCTGTCAGTCAGTGTAGACGATACTGAGCTAGATGAACTAATGGTGTGACTTGGTCTAAGGCAGATTCCTAAGTTCCTATTGTGTCTCATTATTTTCAGCCCAAGAAAAATCTCAAATGCCCATTCCTGATGTATTTCAGCAGGGGTTTCTCAGAAATACAGGCCAGGCAGTACAAACACTATTGAACTGGAAGAGTCTGATTCTGGTAAGACAGGTCCCTATGTTTTGCTGTAAAGTCCTGCTTTTAAAAATATATATATAAATATAAAATATGTATATATAAATATGTATAGGGCTATAAATATATAGGGCTATAAATATAGGAATATTTATATATTTATAGCCCAAGAGATATAAGTCCTATAGGTAGGTTTTTAAAATAAATAAAATAAAATAAATATAACAGGGATGGGGAACCTCAGGCAGAATATGACCCTCCAGGGATCCCTATCAGACCCACAGGGCTCTCGTGCCACCCCCACCCCCCAGGCCACCTCCATAGAATTCCAGTTGTAATACATGTACATTATAAGAAATAAAATGCAATCCAATACTATTAAAATATTATCGTATTTTTCTGTGTATAAGACGCCCCCATGTATAAGACGACCCCTATTTTTTAAAACCGAAAATTAAGAAATTGTTTAGCTTTTAGGGTAGGGTGGGGGAGGTCACTTTTGCCAATCGCACACCCCGCCTGCCTGCCACTGCCGATTGCTTTCCACAGCCACTGCTGATTGCACACCTTGCCACAGCCGCCAATTGTCTGCCGGCTCACTGCCACCAACGGCCCACCTGCCCACTTGTCTCAGCCGCCAATCGCCTGTCCACCTCACCACAGCCACTAGTTGCCTGCCCAATAACCACAGCCAATCGCCAGCAAGCCTTGCCGCAGCCACCAATCACCCGCCCAATCATTCTCCTGCCATTCTCCTGCTTGCTGCTGCCATTAATTGCACGTCCCCCTCTGTATTCACTATTCGTGTATAAGACGTCACCCAATTTTTGCCTATTTTTTTATAGCAAAAAACATAGTCTTACACACGGAAAAATACAGTAAATTACAGTACAATGGATATACCATCTTCTGTCTTCAACCATAAAGTCACAGACACACTACAGACCAGCTGACTGAAGATTCACAGAACAAAGTCTGGTGAGCCCTGGTCTAGAATGATGGATGTGGGGATACTGAGGAGAATCCCTGCCAACTCTTCCAGGACAAATTTGTCCCAATCACTACAACGCAGATTTTGACTCAAAACGTATGGCATTCTGAGCATATGGAATAAAAGTCATAGCTGTCAATCTTCCCTTTTTTGGTGGGGAATTCCCTTATTCCAGGGCTGTTTCTCTCTGCTTCCCACTGCTATCCCGGATTGTTAGATATCCCGTAGACTGTCCCCGGGACAGGTGAGGCTGCTGATCCTTTATTTTTGAGGCTGCTGATTCCTTATTTTCAAATCTGAAAGTTGACAGCTATGATAAAAGTATATAGGGTACTTCCTCTAGAGAAATATATGCTGTTAAACAAGGCTTTTTCAGTTGGGCAAGGTCTGTTAAGGCTGACTGACCATAGCATTCTGTGGCCAGATAGCGTATATTGTGAGGAACAATCTTGACGTCGGGTATATTGTGGGCACTGTTCTATTTCCTGTCAGTGCTGGAAACTGAATCAAGTTGTGTACAGAACTCTCTTGGGAAGCTGCCTTGCCCTGCTCTTCTTTCTGTAATAATGACACTCTGCGAATAGGTAATAATCTAAAGATGAAGCAACATATATTTAGAAGTACTTCCTGAGGTTCTGGCAACTCAACGTTAAACCCCATAGCTTAAATATTAACAATTAGATGTTCTTGCTCATATGACCATGATGCTTCACTGTGAGTTCACTCTTCTATTTAGAGAAAGGTGTTGCTGAATTCTCCCGTCTCTTTCCCTTCCATGAACTCTTACACAGTTGCCAAAATAGCCCCTCTTAGTAACTGGCAGCTTTAAAAACCAGACAACAGCTGAGTTCGAAGCACAAGCTCAGCAGTAGACAAGCAGAAGCTTTGGACTGTGGATTGGTGTGACAAGACCGGAGTCTGATTTATAGGAAACAAGGCATTTTAAAGTTATAATTTCCTTTGAAATTTTGATACAGTCTTTTCTATTTCCTTTGATAATTTCAGGATGAATATTCAGCCTTGTGCCAGATGTGGCTATGGGGTTTATCCCGCAGAGAAGATTAACTGTATTGATCAGGTCAGTAGATACTGTTATTCTTCACCATTATGGAAAAAAAAAATCTTACATAAATAACCCACTAATATGCTTTCAGATAGACAACCTGCATCTCCTTTAATTTAACTTGGTAGAAAATATTCTACGCTTTCATAATCTTAATTCATATCGGGTAAGTTGGATGTCAGAACTGAACTTTGCCAAGGGTGTAATTTGGCGAAACATTTTACATCTTTTAAAGGTTACACGCGGGAAATTGATCTTTGGCATATGCTTTTTCAGACTGTGAGAAGAGTTGTTTATTAGACTGCCAAGAATAATCAGTTATACGTTTTTAAAACAGACTAATAAAATCTGAAACACAAGCAACTTTCACTGTATTTTTATCCTTGCTATTTCTAGACATGGCACAAAGCCTGCTTTCACTGCGAGGTCTGCAAGATGATGCTTACCGTGAATAACTTTGTTAGCCACCAGAAAATGCCTTACTGTCAAGCGTAAGTTTTTCTCCAGATATATAGCAAGGCAACATTATGCCTATATTATCCATCAACAGGTTCAGTCTGGATCGAATTCTGATACTATGGAAGTCATTTTTAGATTATAAGTCCACCCCATAGATTAGTTTGCTTTATTCTCAGTGTTTTTACTCTGAAAAACTGTAGGAAACTCCTGAGGTGTAGTCATATTACTTTAACACAGTGAACAACCAAAAAGAAAAGAAAAGTCCTGAAAACAGGATTATGGCACCTTAACATATTGTGAGAAAAACTTTTATGGATCAGAGCTGAGTAAATTTAACTGGTGTAAAAGCATACTTTGGTACAGATTATTATATTATTTTTAAATCCAAGGAACTCAATGTAGTGATTGCTTAGGTCAAGAGCCCAACTAGATGTGATGTGGCCTATCTATTGAGTTAATGGTTAAGAGTATCTCTCATTGTTAGATATCTATATCTCTTTCTCCATGTCAGCCCCTTTCCACCATGTCATATACCCAATAAAATTGCCCCCATCTTGAAGTTGCTATGTGCTCAGTGGAGGGGAAATATTCCAGTACCTGAACTGTATCTGTGTCCCCCCCCCCCCCCCGGCATGGTAAGTTAAGTAGCAACTTCTTGGGCTCATTTTCATGAGGAAAATAATACAGGCAACAGCATTTACGCATGTCCACATAGTGTCACAGTTCCAAAATTAATCAGACCCTCCCAATGACTGCTACACAATTTTTTAAATCCAAAGGAGAAAAAATAACCATAGATTTCCTACATCACATTAAATTGCTGTCTAAGAGAAAGTGACTTGTTCAAGGCCATGTTTTGAGTCCCGTAGCTGGAGCGGGATTTAGTAAAAAACAACTATGATCTAGTCAATACACAACAGCATCTCTGGGATGATTAAATGCACATTGGTAGTCATTTGCAGTTGTAAAAGTGTAGCCTGTGTGCAGTGCAATATACAGTCATACCTTGGATTAAAGTAGCTTAGGGTTGAGCGTTTTCAGCTTGCGCTACACGGCGACAAGGAAGTAACGGAACACGTTACTTCCGGGTTTTGCCGCTCGCGCATGTGCAGACGCTCAAAATGACGTCACGCGCATGCACAGATGCAGAGAATCGCGACCTGCAGATGCGGGTTGCGTTCGCTTCAGGATGTGAACGGGGCTCCGGAACGGATCCCGTTCGCATCCAGAGGTACCACTGTATTGGCTTCAATGTATCTTGGTGCTTGATGGATAGTGGTGTTATATAATTTAGTCACTAGGTGGCATTGGACATACAATAGCTATATATGGGTGATATCAGCAGTCTCCATTATGCTCTTGTTTGAGAGATATAAATAAAAATTTTGTCCAGCTTCCTGATATGCACTGTATACCTTACATGGCACCAGGTACTAATGAAAAACAGTTTATGAGGCTTGCCTGTCAGGGTGCAATAAAATCTCATTGTGAATTGCAAAAAGCTTTCAGTGTGTGATGGAGCACTCACACAGCCATTATATTATGAAATCAGAGTTGGCACAATGATGCTCAGTTTATCTGGTGGTAGGCATCTGGGATCAATGGACAGTCCACAAGACAGTTGTAAATACTTTTCTTTTAAAGGGGGGCTAATTTTATGTAGCAATTTTATTGAAGACTAATTGACCCCAAGGTTCCTTAGTCAAAATCTTTATAATGTGCAGCACTGATTATGAAAAGGACCATGTGGTGTAATAGAAAAAAAGAAAAAGAAATTCTCCTTAAACTTGGATCATTTTATGCCCTCTTGATTTTTTTATTTGAAAGATCAAATATTCATAACCTGAAATTTGGTTACTGCATTTTGACCTTTGTTACATATGATGATAATTTAATATGTGTGGTTGTTAGAGCTGAAAGATAAGTAAAATACGGTGTTTTCAACTTGCAAGTCAATATGTTCAGTTTTTCTCAGATGTTCTGAAATGAAGTGGCTTCTGTTTTTTGGGTTCTTTTATTCTGCAATTTCCTTTTGTTATTAGAAAAGCAACATTAATAGAGTGAAATTAAGATGTAGATAACTGCAAAATTAAACTTTGTATGTTAGATGCTAGTTGTATTTTAGCAATCAGTTCTTTGCTTTAAGAGATGTACATACATATAAGAAGTATTTGGTTTTTTGAGGGACATTGATTATTTCTTTCCAAATTGTATCGGCTTTCTTTTACAGACATAATCCAAAAAACAACACATTCACAAGTGTTTTTGAGACACCAGTAAATATAAATGTGAAAAAACAGACTGAAGCAGTAAGCGAGGTAAGATACTTTAGGAATTAATGTGTTTAATATTTGTCAGTCATATCAGCATAGCCACCCATATTCTTTTTAGGGTGATGATAGATGGACCAAACCCTTCATCCTCCTTTTTTCATATCTGTATGCAGTTTCCCACCTCTGCTGCTAGTAATGGTTCCTATACTCATCATATGGGTGATTCTAGCCAATCAGATATCTGGCCATCAAAAATGAATCTAACTATCAAATGAATTCAGAATGAATTGGAGGGTATTTCAGTGCCAATGAAGTTGTTTACAACGTGGGTCCCTTTCTTGGATCATTCTATTTCCTTCTGAAGGTTGTAACAGAAGATAGAACCTGTGTTAGCCAAATCTCAGTTAACTAAACCCCATGTGGAAGCCACACAAGGGCAAACTGGGACTGCTGTCAGGCTTGGCCTTGACACAATGGTATGAATTCTGCATCAATTCAAACACCAGGTTAGAGTTGAAGGAATGGGCTTGTACTAGACTGCACAGGGTTCTCTTGTGGACTTACATTGTAAAGGCAGAGGGGAAAAAAATACATTAGCAGCCTGATTCTTCTTCTTCATCATCATCATCATAAATAAATCTTTATTGTCACTACACCACCCGTGTGCAGTGAAATTAAACAAGCCCCCCCCCCCATACACTCAGTCTTGTTCGCGCTCTGTGTGCTTGTCGGAAGTCAATTGCACCACTATTTTTTTCCATTCAGCAGCCCAACAGCCCACGGATAAAAACTGTTCTTTAACTTCTTGGTGCGGCTGACTATACTTCTGTATCTCCTGCCTGAAGGTAGGAGATTAAAGAGGTGCTGGCCAGGGTGTGAGTTGTCCCTGAGAATTTTCCTCGCTCTCCTGAGGTAGCGGTCTCCTGCAATGTCATAGCGCAGGAGGACTCTGAGGACAGCCCATGATGTCATGTGCTGTATGCACCACCCTCAGTAGGGACTTCCTGTCCGTGGCTGTCAAACCAGCGTGCCATTCATAGAATTGTAGAGCCATCTAGTCCAGCCCCTTCAATGCAGGAATCTCAACTAGCACATTCATGACAGATGGCCATTCAACCTCTGCTTAAAAACATCTAATGAAAGAGACTCCACCACCTTCCAAGGGAGTCCATTCCAATTCAAATAGTACCACTGCTGTTGCAATGTATGTACAAAGCAGTTGCATAACCAAGTGTTAGCATTTCAGTGCTAAGGACAATTCCACGCACGCAGTGAGGCTGTACATTCAGAGCTGCCCCCAACATTGTAGTGACTAGGGATCCTATTTTGCACATTGACATATGTTTTGTCCACCCAAGACCCTTCAAGTGTAAGGAACTGCAGAACTGAATGATTATGCTTATGACACAATGCGAAAACTCCAAGTTTTAATGTCTGTGCATTTTAAAAACCTGGTTATACTCACAAAGTGCGTATCTGAAGGAGCCCTACTTAAATAAGAACTGCAGAACATCTTAGTGGTTCCTTCAGCCATTGAAAATCTACATTCTTCCTCACCAAAAAATTGCTAGGGATGCTGATCTAAGGTGTGGAAAGTATGCCGGGTTCAGTCAGTTAGAAGAGTTCGTGCACACGGTTTCTGCCGCTTTGTTTCACGGTCCCATGTCATCCTTTGAAATTTCATTTCAAATGAACCAGGAAACTCAAAGGAAAACTCTGCTGAAACTGTCAAGTCTTTGACACCAAATCAAAAAGTGTCTGCAGATTCATTAGAATCTGAACCTAGGTTTGCTAAACACACACACACACAAAGACTTTTCAAACCTCTGATGAACCTGGCACTTGGATCTGAGTTTTTAACAAAATTGTAAAGTCGAGTGAGTTTTACATGGTTGCATTGGGTAAACTTGGTGAAATGTCAGGGGGCTGCTAGCTGTAGGAAATCTGAAATCCTTCTGTGCTTTCATATATATTTTTTTTAAAAACCTGCCTTCCGAGTTACAGCTCTTCCAAATTTCTAGATTTAAATTTTTATATCTTGCCCCAGTTTTCACAGTAGAAAGAGCTGATGCCTAGAACAATTTTATGCATGCTTACTCAGAAGTAAAGCCCTCTGCATTCATTTGGGTTTACTTCCAGGTAAGTGTGCATAGGATTGCAGTCTGAATGTATGATAAGAATAGGATAAGGATATGACACACACACACGCTTTTGTTTCCTCTGAAGTATTGGGAATATTGTTGTCACAACTTTAACAGCCTCATTCTATATTGTGCTTTTCCAAGATAATTCTTGAAAAATTCTTACATATTTAAAACACACATGCAGGATTTGCAGTATCTCTCACTAAAGCTATAACAACAGCAACAAATACATTTCCTTCTAAACTGTGCATGACAGATTTGCTCTGGAATGTGTTTGGGATTAACAACAATTTCTATTTCTGTTTGATGGCTGTGATAAGAGATCCAGTTACTTCAGTATATCTGTGTGTGAGTGCTAGATCACTTTCCTTTTCTTTTGTCACTTAAGAAACACCCTGCTCCTTTCAATCACAAAAGGAAGTTTGAGGTTCATAGAGTGGTTTATAAGATTCAATTTTCATGTTAATATTTTGTACACAGTAAATTCATATTGGGAAACTGACGAAGATACCAAGAGAAGCCAATACATACCCAGTTTCCTGTACTGGGATCAAAAGACAGTACTTTCTACTTTATATTTTTTTATACAAATGTCTGCATACCAAAATAATGGGATTGTCTTTTTCATTTGGTAGTATTGCCATTTGTATCCGTTCAAGCACGTGAGACCATGTCTTATTTCAGAATCTTCCCCCTCCCCAACACCTGTTGCCTTATCTTTCTGCTGTTTCAAGTGACTTCAGCTCTAACCCAGTCATTTTGGTAGTTCAGGCAGAAGTGGAGAAAATTATACCAAAAAACAAAATTCTGAGGCTGGTTATTCAAAAATGAATATCTGCAACAGAATTTTCCTTTTGAAATTCAGAATATACAGTGGTACCTCGGGTTACATACGCTTCAGGTTACATATGCTTCAGGTTACAGACTCTGCTAACCCAGAAATAGTACATCGGGTTAAGAACTTTGCTTCAGGATGAGAACAGAAATCATGCTCCAGCGGTGCGGCTCGGCGGCAGCGGGAGACCTCATTAGCTAAAGTGGTGCTTCAGGTTAAGAACAATTTCAGGTTAAGAACAGACCTCTGGAACGAATTAAGTACTTAACCCGAGGTACCACTGTATAGGGAACAGATTGAAGAGGAAGCCTATCTTTCTTTAATATTGGATATGAAGGCTGGCATATAATCCACTGAAACAGGTTTCAAAATAACATTTTGGGCCTGTCTATGCAGATTAAGTACCGAGAAGAGGGTGAGAAGTTCAAATCTGTTTTTCACTGGAATGTGAAATCCGGAGACATGGAGGCTGCGAGGAAGATGCAGCAGCTAAGCAGTCAGGTAGGAGACCCGTATCAATAACTTACTTGCTAGTGAACATTCAGCAGATGCTCTGCTATCCTCCAGGCTCCTAGGTTGCGCCATTTACAAAACTGCAATTTTATGCCTCTAACATTCTGTTTTACTGTAATACAAACGACCCCTTTATGTTTTCATTTGGTTTGGAAGCCATTTTCAAAATATGTCTCCAATTATTCTGACTATTGCCATTGGAATGCTGTGACCTGGATCCCAAACACTCTTTGGGTGTAAGCCTCATCTGGTTCTGTGAAAACGGCGCCAGGAGAATGCTTCATAGATCAGGCAGTACATGTCTTTGGCTAAGATACTGGTAGCTTGATCTGAAGATTTATGATGCCTTCATGCAAATACTTAGGATGATGTATTATGCAATTTACTTACATTTTTTTTAATCCCATACGGTTTTCATTGTTAATTAGCTAGATATTTGCAATTCTGTTTAAAAAGAAAGAAAGAAAACAATTAAGGGGGAGGGGAAGGAAAGCCCCAGGTCAGCAAAAAGTTGTGCTAGTTGCAGTCTGTGTTTCATAGCACCATTACTTCCAGAACCTCACTACTTCCTCCCCTCTTCCTCCTTATATTATATATGTAACAGCTCAAGAGAATTGGATGTGGTTAGAGGAAGATGCTTTTTCCTACTCTTGCCTGGGGCCTTCCCTTTGCGTAACCTTCCTTCGGATCACTCATAATTTCAAGAAGTTTATAGGAAAGGGCTGCCAACTAAAGTGCCTTGAGAGGTTCCTGACCCCCCCCCCCAAAAAAAAATATTGCACTGGCAGTGGAGTTCTTCAAGCTGTGCCTACTCACTTTCAGAAAAGTATAGATTATACTACCTTGTAATTATAGTATGTTGCAATTATGGGCAAACACACCAGGCACATAGGATTAGGATCTTGTCCTCTCTAGATGTGATGAAATAAAATTAACTGGAATGTCAGTTCAACTGAAATGAAAGAGGCTCACTGTGCTCAGAACTAAGGTGCCAGAATTTCATGTGCAGCTTATGGGTGCAAAGGTCCAGGGAATTGCTGGGAACTTTTCCCATGCAGCCACCAGCTTTAGAAAAGTAGAAAGAGAATCTGCATGGTTTGGGGCAGGAGCCACCTAAGAAAGGAATGTGGTCACAGCCAGCCACATATTAATAGATTACATCCTGTCAAGAGTCTAATCCCCTGATCTTTAGAGATGGAGTCAAAAGTGTTTACCACTGTGCCTGTTCCTCATTTTATGATGTATTCTGTTTTTAGAAAGCCTACCGTGCTGCGTATGAAGAAGGCAAATCATGGTACTCAGAAACCATCCCAGATGCGGAAATGCTTAGGATAGCTCAAGAACAGGACAATGATGTAAGCGAACCTCCAATTTATGACAGCTTTATTTGTGAGTTAAATATATCAAGGAGAGATCATCCACATGGACTTGCATCCTTAGATGAGTGAACTTAAGGGAATTCATGGCAGAAAAGTTCCCCCTCTTCTCCTACCTCAGAGAAATTAGTTTGACGAACAAAGTTTAAACACACCTTTTTCTCTCTGTTGTAGTTGAAATATACTGAGGAATATGAGCAGCAGAAGGGAAAGGGCAGCTTTCCTGCTCTGATCACTCCAGCTTATCAAATAGCCAAGAAGGCCTCTCAGCTATCCAGTAACGTAAGTTCCTGGGGCATGTATTTTTGAGGGAGGGCAAAGAGATTGTAGCATAGGGGGGCAATATTCATAGCAAGAGTCAAAGGTCTAAATTTGATATATGATTAAATTGCCGAAAAGAAAAGAAAAAGAATGTGGACCATATCCAGTGTTCTCAGTCTGCTAGCATAAGAGCCCTTGCACTAGTAGACGGCAGCGGGCAAAAGTTGTGCAACAAAGGAATTAAATGAAACAACTGTGCTAGCAAAAACTTGTACAGCAGCTGATTTGTCTTGTGCAATCGGTTTCACAAAAATCTTTGATAATGTACTTGTGCTTTCCCTTTCACTTGGCTTTAGTGCTATGTTTGATACAACCCACCCGTTTGAGTACATGTTGTGATTACTTTTTAAATACTTCATAACCTGAGATATCAACGATTTGGAGGCATGATTACACGGGGATTGAAAAACAGGAGTATTTCTTCTCCCCTACCTAAATGACACCCTGCCCTCTTCAGTTCAGCTGTGTTTAATAGTCTTTATTGGCTGGTGTTTTTACTACCTGCCCGCTTTCTTTGTAGGGTATAACATCCGCAACGATCTAGAAATCTATTTTAATTAACAATACGCATATCATTTATGATGAGAGAGAAACAAGAAGCCCAGAAAAGATTCACCTTGAAGATCACGAAGCAAAATTCTCTAGTTGTTATTCCAAGAATTATGTATAATGCTTCAACAGAGATTGAAAATGAAAGCATGTGAGATTGTTATTGATTAGGCACGCTGGGCTTGTGTTCAAGAAAGCATTTTCATCCAAATAAAAATTTCAGCATTTCCATTTAGTTTAGTAATTTAACAGACTTCTAGATTGAGCTCTTTAATGCATTTACTCCTCCGCTGCCATTTACTTGTTATGAAATAAACATCTTTGGCAACTGATGGGCTTGGGGTGAATTAAACTGGAGCACAACATTTTGACAAATAAGGCCAGAATATGTTGTTATTCCAGCCTCTTTTCATCAATAAGAAACTGCCGTTTCATTTGCATTTGCAACCAAGGAATTTAAATTCAGGGCCAAATATTGGAAACACTTATATTAGCAAATCCAAAGATCATCTATTTTTACTGTCATTTGATGCTTGATTGCAAGAGATAAGATGGCAGTTCTTCATAGTTTTCAAATGTTCTTTGACTCTACTTCTCCACAATAGGTGGAATATAAACGAGGGCATGAAGACCGGGTTTCCAAATTCACCAGTGTTGCGGATACTCCAGATGTAATTCATGCAAAGGCTGGGGGGCAGCTTGCGAGTGATGTAAGTAGAACAGAAGAGCAGACCAAATAGATAGACTTTCTGCTTGTTTATAGCTATATGATTAAAACTCTCCCGATTTTTCCAGTTAAAATACACAGAAGAGTATGAACAACACAGAGGGAAAGGGAGCTTCCCTGCGATGATCACTCCGGCTTACCAGATAGCTAAAAGAGCCAATGAATTAGCTAGTGACGTAAGTTTAAAAAGTGCGATCTATATGTTGTCACATATTGGAGAAAAATCTGTACTTGGTCTTCCAAAATTATGGCCACTTTCCTGTTGTGAGAAAAATCCTGACATTGCTAGGTCAGCCAATCTCCACTGTTAAGGAGTGGAGACTTCTGTATTTTAGCATCATGGCATTGTCCAAACTTACTTTGAAAATAAGTGTCTGCTAATGAAACAAAGGATAGACTGAAGTTTGAAGGAAATATGCTGATCTTAAGATGCTGGTTACTTCCCCGCTCTGTGGTGCTCCAAAGTTGGAGCAGGGGCTTTCGGCTGTTGGTTGGAGCGTTTGTTCTGTGCTCAAACTGTATACTACAAAATGCCATAAACCTCCAGTGACCTCCTTCTCAAGAAATCAGCCTTGGCAAAACTTCTCATTATTTGGAAAAGTTGGGTGAGCACAACCCTTTTATACAACATGATGGTTTGGCATTGTTCCCCTGCCCACTTCTTAAAGATGGATCTTTCACTTGCCTTTCTACTGTATGCCCCTTTGAGCAATTTGTATGGAAAATGAGCTCCGTGGGCTTTAAAAGCAAACAAATGCAATTTGTTTAGGTTGTAAGATCAGCAGAATAAACACATCCTTTTCACCTCCATTGCTTTCTCAGGTGAAGTATCATCAAAGATATGAAAAGGAGATTAAAGGAAAAGCAAGTCATTCTGTTGGTGCCTCAAACGAAAATGTGAATCAGTTTAGTCAGGTAAGGCGCAATGCAAAAGTATTCACATCTCTATATATTAATTCATGCATATTGGTGTGACTCTCTTCACATCTATGTAAGGATACTGATCTCAAGGCTTTGGTGGCTTGCTGTTATGCAGCCATAGCCATACCAACCACGCAGAAGTATTAGGTAGCAGTAGACTCGGAAGAGTAATAAGGTTTGTAAAAGAACAAAAATATTAATTGGGGGGCAGCCTTAGGAAGCCCCCCCAAAAGCATCCCACAGAATGCTGACTGGACATTGAGAGGCATAAAACAAAAAACTCAGTTGGAAATTGAATGAGATGGCTTGAAAAGGAGACTGGATGAAGAGACAAATCAGTCACATCCACATCATATATTTAAAGCATATGGCTCCCCCCAAAAACAAATTCTGGGAACTGTAGTTTACTCCTAACAAAAGTACACTTCCAGTATCCATAAAAAACTACAGTTCCCAGGATTCTTGGGAAGAAGCCACACGTTTAAAATGTGTGTCAGGTGTGCTTTAAATGTATGGTGTGGGTTGTGTTATAAAATATGGAAACTGTGAAGTATGCCTGCTTGTTAGGAAGACTGTTGGTAGGACAGAAGTGTACCAAAATGAATAACTTAAAGATAAGTAAGTGATAACTATTGGATGTTCTTCAGGATTATATGGATGAATATGAAGAGCACCGAGGGAAAGGGAGCTTTCCTGCTATGATCACGCCAGCGTATCTCAACGCTAAGAAGGCAAATGAACTGGCGAGTGATGTAAGTATGAAAGTAGAGGTCTAGGTCAGTGTGGGCCAGATGCAAGAAGTTGCTTATAATAACCAGAAGGTTCTCTGGTGTCATATTATTTGAACAACTAGTGGGAACTTATAAAAGGAGTGAGACCCCTTAGGACTCTGGGTGTTCTTGTACCACATCCAATGATGTCAAATATAGCTGTCTATGACTGAGTGCACTATTTTAGTGGACCTCCAAAATGGAAGTATTGATATGTGTTTGTATGTTGTGAAAGATCAAACTTTGTTCTCAGTTGGAATTAGCTCTAGAGGGTCACCCCCAAAGTAACCACAACATTCCTTTTCTGCTTAGGTATCAAAAGTGAGCAAAGTAGTCATGATTTCTATAATGATCAGGAAGGATACAAAGAAATGCACAACTGAGAGGGCTTCAACCAACAGCCCCCATTTTACTGTCCCCAAACCACTTTCTAAACAGAGAAGATACTTTTGAAAAACAGCTATATGAAAGGGGTGGGGAGTACAAAATCTACCAATGTCTACCAAAGCTCTTTGGGATGCCAAAGGCAGCCTTGCGCATGGGCTATTGTATTTAAATAAGTTTGTCTGCTATATGTTTGCTTTGAATATTTGTATCCTGTATGCATGTGTACATATATGCGTGCATATACAGTGGTACCTCAGGTTACATACTCTTCAGGTTACAGACTCCGCTAACCCAGAAATAGTACCTCGGGTTAAGAACTTTGCTTCAGGATGAGAACAGCTAAAGTGGTCCTTCAGGTTAAGAACAGTTTCAGGTTAAGAACGGACCTCCGGAATGAATTAAGTACTTAACCTGAGGTACCACTGTATATATAATCTTATTTGCTTGAGCACCACCAAAATGTTCTTCTTGTGGGGTTTTCATGCAATCATTGAATTGTAGGGTTGGAAGGCCCATCTAGTCCCACCCCTGTAATGCGCATCCTTGGCAGATTCCCCCCCCCAAAAAACCCCCTCTGTTTAAAAACCTCCTGTGAAGGATAATCCACCACCTTCCAAAGTACAGTGGTACCTCAGGTTAAGTACTTAATTCATTCCGGAGGTCCGTTCTTAACCTGAAACTGTTCTTAACCTGAAGCACCACTTTAGCTAATGGAGCCTCCTGCTGCCGCCGCGCCACCGGAGCACGATTTCTGTTCTCATCCTGAAGCAAAGTTCTTAACCTGAAGCACTATTTCTGGGTTAGCGGAGTCTGTAACCTGAAGCGTATGTAACCTAAGGTAGCACTGTAGTCTGTTCGACTGTCGAACAGCTCTTTCCATCAGAAAGTTCTTCCTAATGTTTGGTCTAAATCTCAAATTCCAAAGAGATAATTGCTTGGATCCCAACATGCTTTTCCATTTCCAGAATGGCCCGCTCTGTTTCCAGAGAGGGAACCTTTGTGTCCCGTCTAATTAGTTTACTCAAGGAACTAGCACTGGAGTGATTAACCTTCATTCGGCAGCATCTCCGAAAATGTATGCACACCATAAATAGCAACAGCAACAAAAAGCAGGCAGATGATGGAGTCATCATGAATCACGGTTGCAGTTTTACCAGGGCAAACATTCAGTGCTAGGACCCTTACTCCTTATTCGTCAATATTTTCATTCCTGTTTAAACAAGGCTTTGCTCACCGTCTGTCTCTGAGTGGAAATGTAATATTAAACGCTGGGTAACTATTGAATTATTTAGTACTAGCTTAGTGTCCTGGCATCCCAGCTAATCTGCAGACATGAGTTCAAGCTTCTAATAATAACTCCAGTTAATATTAAAAGTTTTGGGCTGGCTGAGACATGTTCCTATCACATAATCAGTCTGAATGAAACCAGTGATTGAACCAAGAGCAGTTTTGTGGCTGAACGGGGAATTAGAACCCAGAGCCCTCTGACCCCAAGTACAGCACTCTAACCACCACACCACACTGGTTCAAGTATTAATCATTGTACAGTGGTACCTCGGGTTACAGACGCTTCAGGTTACAGACTCCACTAACCCGAAATAGTACATCAGGTTAAGAACTTTGCTTCAGGATGAGAACAGAAATTGCATGGTGGCGGCACGGCAGCAGCAGGAGGCCCCATTACCTAAAGTGGTACCTCAGGTTAAGAACAGTTTCGGGTTAAGAACTGACCTCCAGAACGAATTAAGTTCTTAACCTGAGGTAGGTAAAGGTAAAGGGACCCCTGACCATTAGGTCCAGTCATGGCCGACTCTGGGGTTGCGGCGCTCATCTATCTTTATTGGCCGAGGGAGCTGGTGTACAGTTTCTGGGTCATGTGGCCAGCATGACTAAGCCGTTTCTGGCAAACCAGAGCAGTGCACGGAAACGCCATTTACCTTCCCGCTGGAGTGGTACCTATTTATCTACTTGCACTTTGACATGCTTTCGAACTGCTAGGTTGGCAGGAGCTGGGACCGAGCAACGGGAGCTCACCCCGTCGTGGGGATTCAAACCACCAGCCTTCTGATCAGCAAGTCCTAGGCTCTGTGGTTTAACCCACAGCGCCACCCGCGTCCCCTTAACCCGAGGTACCACTGTATAATTATAGCTATTTGGACAGTGATAAATTGTTACACTTTTCTAAGTGGTAGGAAGTTCAAGGACGGTCCTCTTTATAAGGTTTCTTTCTTTGTAAAGGAGCAAGCTGGTGATCTGCAGTGTGATGTATTTGTAATAACTGTTTCTTTATAAATACTTGAGCAGGGCGTATAGGAAGCAACCAAATCCTTAAAGCAGGGCAGCAAAACCAATTGCCATGCTGACCGTGGAGAAGCAGTAAAGAAAACTGAAAGTGTGGCCAGCCAGTAGCCATTATAACTTGATTTGATCCTGCCTTTTTCTTTCTAGATAAAATACAAGCAGGATTTTTCAAAGATGAAAGGAGCAGCTCACTACCATTCTCTTTCTGCCCAAGAAAACCTAGTTCTTAAGCAAGCCCAGAATGTGAACAAGTTGTACAGTGAGGTAAGAAGGCCAGATGTAAATTTTATCAGGACACCCACACTGGTTTGTCAGAGAAACAAATTGCATGGAATTTGATGGGATTTACTTCATAAGCTGATGTGTGTCTACTCAGAAGTAAGTCCCATGGCGTGAATTGCTGCTTCCTCCTGGTTAAGTGTGGCCTTAAGCATTTAATTGAGATTGAAATCACATCCACACCAAACAATCTGAGAGCTCTTATACCAGTTTAAAGTCATGGAAAATCCTGGGAATTGCTGTTTGTTCAGGGTAGCTCAGTGAGGCCAGCACTTGGCAAACTACAGTTCCCTTGAAATTCCCTTGAAATTCTCCATGACTGCTTTAAATGTATGGCATGGATGTGACCAGAATCCCAGCAGGACTTTTGCCTGCCTAACTCTCTTTGAAATATACACCATATCCTCATGGCATACAGGACATTTCAGATTTCTTTCATGCTGACCAACGTGATGTTTGTCCCCTTTGTTTATTATGAGAGTGAGTATTGCTATGCAATAAAGCAGCTTCTTATTTTGCTTATTGCGGGATGTAACTGAAATACGTAGCCAGCCATTGAATATATTTTCACTTCTCACTGTTCTACATTCTCATTTTGCAGGTGGGCTATAAGAAGGATCTAGAAAGCAGCAAAGGCCACAGTATTAACTACTGCGAGACCCCTCAGTTCAGGAATGTTAGCAAGATCTCAAAATACACCAGTGATGTAAGTCCTCAGTCATTTGCATGCAGTTCTGAGAAAGCTTAATGTAGTCACTGTGGGAATCGCAGTTTGTACATATGTGAATTCAAGATAAGAACAGGAAATCTGGGTAAAAACAGGGCTGGGTGTTTGAATTTAGAAATCTTTACAGGGAAGAAAAGGTACAATTAATTTATCAGTAATCCAATCAAACAGTTATTTGTTATTTGTAAATGTTTATGGTCTCATCTCTGTTTCTTGGTGGGTTCTTAATACCACCAGGTCACCTCAGACAGCACTGTCTGAGTGCAAATTACAGAACAGAATATGGACCAAGTCATCTGCTTATAACTTCAGATATAGGAAGATATTTTTGTTGAATTCAACACATTATCCTTTATAAACAAAAGGTGTCAGAGGAGCTACATTGCTCTTCTTGGCATCATTTTTTTGCTAAGTCCCTTTAAAATCAATGGATTTTAAGAATTAAGCTTGAAAATCAAACTTTCAGATACAATGGAACCTTGGGTTACATACTGTCCTCCTTACGAATGCTTCGTGTTACGAGCTCCGCTAACCCGGAAGTAGGTGTGCCAGGTAGCGAACTTTGCCCCGGGATGAGCGGAAGTCGTGTGCCAGCGGCATGGTGGCAGCAGGAGGCCCCATTAGCGAAAGCGCATCTCAGGTTAAGAACGGTTTTGGGTTAAGAACAGACCTCTGGAACAAATTAAGTTCGTAAATGGAGGTAGCACTGTACAGTGGTACCTCGGGTTACATACACTTCAGGTTACAGACTCCGCTAACCCAGAAATAGTACCTCGGGTTAAGAACTTTGTTTCAGGGTGAGAACAAAAATCATGCTCCAGTGGCATGGCAGCAGCAGGAGGCCCCATTAGCTAAAGTGGTGCTTCAGGTTAAGAACAGTTTCAGGTTAAGAATGGACCTCCGGAACGAATTAAGTACTTAACCCGAGGTACCACTGTTTAGACATTAATCACTGGATTAGGCAAAATATCCTTAAAAGGCAGAAAAAGTCAACCATAGCTATTCTAAATATATTCTTGATAAACAATAAAGTTGAATTGCTTTCCATTTCTGTGGTGTGGCACTAAAATAGGAAAGTTCTTTATGGGTGGGATTCACTATGGCAAACATTCCACCTGTGCAAACATATCAGCATCCTAGATGGGGCAATCCTTACTCACCTCCTCCTGTGTGCTGTTCTGTGCAGGGCTGCCCAATGACTAAGCAAGCAGGCCCTGGCTTAAGACCTTGCTATGGAAGGATTTGTTCACTGTATTTGGGACCAAGGAGAAATTTTCCTTCAGACAAATTGGGCCTGTCTGGGGGTTTTGCCTACCTCATAGCAATTGTCACAACTTGATGGGAGATAAGGCATGAGTGTGTATCCTAGTTGGACGATGTGGTCAGAACCACCGCCAGCCCAAGGAAGCAGATCCCGTTAAAGGGATCCAGGGTGGAGATGTTTCTGTCCAGACACCCAGACTGGGGCTGATGCACCATGGCTGCATCCACATGATCTTGGACAGCCTCACCCTGATTTGGTGTGTGTCATAGGGCAATCCGTAACCTTGGTTAACCCTGCCAAAAATAATCAAGCAGCAGATGGGTTGGTTGATTCAGGATACAAATACAGTGTCTGCGCCAAAACCTGTTGCCCTCTGTAATCAACAAAGTTGTGGCCCATTTAATTTATTGAAATTCTTGGGGCCACTGTCTGCACCTTCACTGTCCCTGGGCAGAAGTCTTTGTGTAGGGCTTCCATTGAGAGGATTCATGAGGTGAATCCTACCCTATGCCTTGCTCATTTTCTTTGCAATATAAAAGAAGGGAACTTCTGTGTCTGAGAGGAGGCTTGTTTTTGTACGCAGCTCAAGTACAAAGAGCATTACCAGAACCAGAAAGGTCATTATGAAGGAGTTGGCATAGACAGACGCACAGCACATGCCATGAAGGTTGGAAGTCTGGCAAGCAACGTAAGTTGTTGTAAATGCTTCGGCAATATACTATTTTGATACGGCTTCTCATCTTAGTAGGGTCAAATGAAGGATAGCCATAGGTTTGATTACTTCTGGGGAGGTGAAAGCGTTAGCAGGAAATATGAAAATGGGGGGGGGGGGAGAAACTGTGTTTGTAAATAATATTGAAGTACCTATACGCTACCAGTGAACTTTGCATGAATTGGACAGCATGCCTGCATTATGTTGCTGGATCACTGGTGCAATATTATGGTTTGCAGCTTTTTACTTACACAGCAGGTAGCACAACTCTCCATAGGATTTAACTAAACAAACTTCACACACACACACAAACAAAATTAATGCAGATTAATTGCTGTAACAGTGAGCTATGGGATTGGGCCTTAAGAGGCTTATGTTTTGTTCTGCAGCAGACTAGGCATTTTTTCCCTATTGGTTGTTAAGGTCACACAACATCTTCCAGCATCCATGCCATTTGTCTTGGTTTATTTATTATTGGCTTCACTGAGGTGCCATTTCATTATTTAATACTTTCATTTATAAAATTTGTTACACACTTTTCATTATAAAATAATCCCAAAGTAGGGTTCAATAAACAATAAAACACAATAAAATCACACCATCTGTAAATAGATAGGAGTATTCACTCAGTTTTGACCAAACTGCGGGAGGCAGTGGAAAACGGAAGTGCCTGGTGTGCTCTGGTCCATGGAGTCACGAAGAGTCGGACACGACTAAATGACTAAACAACAACAAATGCACTCAGTAATGACCGTTCCCCACATTAAATGGGGGGCACCCTTTGAGTGGTCGCGCGCAGCCTCCTGAACCCTATGTGGCACCATTAACACAGGCTTGGCTTTGCCTTCCCCAGGTGGGATACCTGGAGGTCTCCACCTACCTCAGCCAGTTGCCCAATTCTGCCTGGGGAGGCGTTGCCAAGGTGATCAGGCAAGGTAGAGGGAGGGACCACCCTGCCCACACAACACTAAAATAACCATCACAGTATGCAGTGACATAGGTTCAACTAAAATCCTAGATGAATAAATAGTTGGCATCAAAAGCTTGTAAGGTTCTGTGCCAACTGTAGCTTAAGGGGAAGGGAGTTCCTGCACTGAATGATGGGTGCCTGTGTTGAGACGTTGTGTACCATGTCTTGAAATGCGTTATTTGAAGCTCTGTGAGAAGCACAAAAAGTAAGCATGAAGATAAAAGCAATGTGTCACAGGTGGAAGTTAAGGTAATGTTTCTGCGGTTGGCACTGGATTAATTGTGCAGCTGAAAAAGAATCAATTAGCAGTTAAACTATGCAAATAATTTCATTTTCTTTGGCATTAACGCCACTGAATTTACTTTGTTGCTTGTGTTTAATATTAATATTACTGGGTTTTTTTTTCTTTTCTCTTGTCTGATAATTATTCAGAACAAATGACAGCTTTAAAAAAAGTTGATTCTTTTTGTTCTCCTTCTTCCAGATAGCCTATAAATCTGATTACACACACGATGATGTTGACTACAATTACCCAGCCACCCTCACTCCTTCATACCAGACAACAAGGAAGCTGATCCCTTTGAAAGATGTAAATAGCCTTCTGAATTCTCACCCTTCTGCTTGCATGGGATGGAGTATGATTTGCAGTCTGTATAAGGCAGTAATTTAATTACAGTGACAAATATAGCTGATGATAACAGCGCCCTGAAAGAAAGAGATAAAAGTTGTTTTCCAGTTGGTAGACTCATAAATTCTCAGGGCACTGGAGATGAGATATCTAACCTTCTGCATTTAGCTGTCCTAGTGTCAATCCGTTTTTGTTGTAATCCCAAAGTGATTACAGTAATCCCACAATTTGCATCCATTTAACTTGTGTGCATTCAGCTTTACATATGTGACAAAAAAATTAAAAATTAAAAAGGGGGTGGAAAGGGGGCAGGGTTTCAGGAAAAATGACTTCGGCAATCCTACCTGCCATTGAACCCAATGGGTCTTGACAATGTGCAATTTTGGCTTTATGAGCAATCTCCAGAACGTAACCCCTGCATAGTTTGTGGGTCTATTGAACTACTGCTTCTCATGGTGGTAGTTCCGCACTACAAAATGTATATTGCTTTTATACTAATTTAACAACCACTTCCAAAAAAGGACTTGGACTGCAGTCTTAACCCCACCCATCTGAGAGTAAGTCCCTTTGAATTCAGAATGACTTACTTCTGACTAGACAGGGTTAGGGTTGCACCGTTTACATTTATATCCCACTTCTCTACCCCCTTGGAACTCATGACAGCATATACCGAGTTTTCAGGAAGTCTCCCATCCAGAATCAGATTTGCTTAGATTTTTGCATCTTGTGCCTTTAGAGCATGCCATGAGAAATATATTTGGGTGAAAGTGGTGCAAACTCTCTTAAAATTCCTTACACCCCCTTACTCAGGCTTCCTCAACCTCGGCCCTCTAGATGTTTTTGGCCTACAACTCCCATGATCCCTAGCTAGCAGGACCAGTGGTGAGGGATAATGGGAATTGTAGTCTCAAGACATCTGGAGGGCCGAGTTTGAGGAAGCCTGCCCTTACTGAACCACAGGTCCCAGGATTCCCTGATGATAGGAAAAGAGTCATTAACTCTCACTTCAAAGAGCAAAAACAAGGGATTGGTTATAGCCTTATTTCCCTCTTTCTGGTCACTTCCTATCTTTTCAGGTTACACCTGGCTAGAAAGAGTGTCTGATGGCATGCACTAATGTTCGGTTGAAAAACATGTCTGCAAATGCCTAAGGGATCCCCGTCTGTTGTGTGAGGATGAATTTCACACAGGACAAAACAGGCTTTGCCGGTTTTGCCTTTTTAACCTTATTGATTATCTGTAGACCACTGATGCTACATATTTCCGATGTTTACTTTATTCCACTGGGAACAGGCTCAATACTAAGGCTATAGCTACATCACTGATGTAAACTGGAGAACAGCCATTACTTTTATTATATCTGGGCATTGAAGCTTAGGAAACCATTGTGTCATATAAGCTGCCTGCCATTTCAAACCTTGGTCCATTTAGCTCAGCACTGTCACCACTGGGAATGCCAGGAGTTGAACCTTATGCATGCTGTACCATTTAGCATTTCACATAACTCCTCATTTATTTAGAAGGTTAAAAAATACTCTCTACACATTCTAAATTACACTAAGAATTCAAAGGTAGTTAAGAGGAGATTTTATGGGGTCAACAGCTCAATCATGTGCTCTGCTCTGCTAGCAGAACAGTCCACACAAAAGTGGAGTTGTATTAGATATGTAAAGAAAAATGTTACGTGTATAGCTTTCAAGTAACAGCCCCTGCACCTCAAGTTCAATGAAGCCCTGGTATATGGCAGTTTGAGTGACAAAGCGTCAGACAGCAGGATGACCAGGCAGAGAGCTGTAGAGATTTCCTTTATAAACTAGAATTCTGTAGAGGAGAGGATTTCAGAGGTGCAGCGTGACACTTGAGGATCTTTAAAGTGGCATCTGTTGAAATGTCCTGTTCTACACAAGTGGTTTTCATAGCCACAGTTCCTTTTCCACAAAACAAAAACAACGGTTTATTACTAGAGAGTCCTGCCCTTCTTTCCACCATGTACAGCCAGACCAAATTTCATCATTTAAAACAAAACAAAACGTGGAATATCAGTAGAAAATAGCACTCAACACTCCAGATCATCTGCCGATGTGAGAACTGGACATCAAAACAGAAACAGTGAATTAATTGTTTCACTTATACTGATCATATTAGATAAGTTATACATTTTTTAATGGAAGATATGTAAGAATGGACTCTGTAGCATCAAATAAAATTTGGATGCCACATCCCCCTTTTTTTAAAAAAAAAAGAGAAGGTGGGCAAAAAAACTCACTAAATCAACTACTTTAAAGTAGCATACAATTTGCATTTTAGTGAGAAGGTAATTAACTAGGGCAAATATTAATTAAAGCCTGCCGAGAATAATAATTGTATCCTGTAGTGTAACATGGAGGTCTTTGGGAAGAATAGGCTTAAAGGGAAACCTCACCATGACATTTTATCTTGCATAATGTGGATTTAATATACTGCTTTGTATGGGCTCGTATTGTTACTGCTGCCTTCATATATTAGCAAGTTAGTGGGCTCTGACCTTATCAGTCGCTGACTTTGAAATAACGTTTTTGCCTTATTAAGATTTTTCACGACACTCTGCATATATAGCTTCTTCTATTTAATGATTTCCCTTTATATTTTTAAATATTTAAAACCACAATTTAACACAATTGACAAGGCTAACCAATTAAAAATGCTGGCAAATGAAAGTGAGCAAGAGACAGAAAGAAAGCTGTTAATTTTATATAAATACCAGACCAATGAAATTGCACTGTAGTTAAAAAAACAAGCAAAAACCCCACAGGATTTCTGCTTTTGGTTAACTGCTGTGAATATTCTAGATAACAATATATTTGCCATTTGTAGTAAAAGCTACCTTGAGAATTGCTTTACTAAACCTTTTGTGGTAGTAATAATGTGTTTCTCCATTTTTTAATTTAGGTAAACTATAAGCAAAGTATAGACAAGCTGAAATACAGCTCTGTTACCAGCACACCTCAGATTGTTCAAGCGAAAATCAATGCTCAGCAGCTTAGTGATGTAAGTCCTATTTCCATTGTACCCCAACGCATGAGAAGTATTACATAAATAAGAAGGTATCTTGCAGTTGTCCCATGGATAACATTTTGTAAGTAAAAGGCATCCTGGGGAGTCAGTTTCAGAGCCTCCTTAAGAAGTATTGCATCCTCAAATTTAGGCAGATTTATTTTTTATTATTGTTCAGACATTTATTGAAAAATAAGCCAGGGGGTAGTCATAGTCACTCTTCGTATAATTTCAGATTTTATTTCCTAACGACTTTTTAAGAATGGCTTTTAACAATTAACACTCCTCTTGCCGTTAAATATCATTGTATTTGACATGTTGAATATGCTTTCGATTGTTTGGCAGCTGAACTACCGAGCCCAGTATGAGAAAACCAAAACACAATATACTTTGCCACAGGATGTCCCACAGTTAGTCAAGGCCAAAGCCAATGCGGAATTATACAGTGAGGTAAGGGAACCTACAAATATACATTTGCATAATATACCCAAAGATGTGATTTTCATTAGAAACATAAGTCACATGCTGCGCTAGCTGATTTTATAGTTTGTTGAGTGAATTGCCTGCTGGTTTTTTTGCCTATCTTTATTCACATTAATGACTTACTACTGTATTTCCTTCCCTCAGATTAAGTATAAAGAAGGCTGGCAGAAAAGCAGGGGCCACGGCTTTGAAATGAATTTGGATTCCATGTCTTTGCTCGCTGCCAAAGCTTCAAGGGATCTTGCCAGTGATGTACGTTATACGTATTTATCTAGGGCATATTACTAAGAGACGTCTACAATAATATAGAGAAATGAAAACATGTTGAGTTGGGGCTTTAAGATGGAAATTTCCTTAAAAAATAATCTGTCACAAACTCTGATAAACTAACGGAGAAATGTAATAACATTCTAGTTATCTGACTTACCTTCGTGTTTGAAAGTGGCTCTTTAAATTGGCTAAAACCTAAGATAAATAATTATAAAGTGAATATATTTCCAGATTTGAAAATTTGACCTGCTGTTTGAAATATCTTAATGAGCCAGTGATGCTTTCATCCTCAAGGGCCAAAAGAATGGGTGGCATCCATTGTTGCAAGAGCAGACTTTCAATCACCCAATTGAATTTCCCTTTCCTCATCTCAGCCTTGCCTCCCTAATCTGCTCTGGATAGTTGCTCAGGCCTGCTGAGCAGATTTGGAGTACACAGGGGGCTGCAAGGAGGAGAAGAGGAAGGGAAAGTCCTGTTGCATGAGAAGAAATGTGTTGTCCTTGAGGAGGGACACATATGTAAGTCACCCATTTTCTTTTCCTCCATTTTACAATATTTTCAGACAGTGTCATTCTGTACAGTCGTACCTTGGTTGTCGAACACCTTGGTACTCGGACGTTTTGGCTCCTGAACGCTTCAAATCCAGAAAAGAGTGTTCTGGTTTGTGAACATTTTTTGGAAGCCAAATGTCCAGCGCAGCTTCCAATTGAGTGCAGGAAGCTCCTGCAGCCAATCGGAAGCCGTGCCTTGGTTTTCAAACCATTATGGGAGTTGAACGGACCTTCTGGAACAGATAAGTTTGACAACCAAGGTACCACTGTAGTCAGCTTTATTTATTTCACTTAGATTTACTTTTAAGACTATATTTTTTAGACATTGTTACTACCTATATATCCATACAAGATTAACTTATCTTCCCTTGCAATTATTTGAAGAATCTAACATTTCCCAGCGTAATCGCTCAATTTCTTCCCACATTAGTTTAGTTGTTCCTTTTGAGCCCCCCCCTTTTTTGCTATAGTTTAAAATGCAACAGAAAGTGTACTACTACTTGGCAGACAAACTGGATGAGATTGGAGCAGTTGGCTTTCTGTTTTTGTCAGTAGAAAATTTAAGGGGAAGAGGTTCTTCTTTAAAGAGCACTGTTAAAAGAAAGATACAGTTTGGCTGGCATTTATCTGTCTTTTGAGCAAAATGTTGCCTATTTTCTCCACAGATTAAATACAAAGAAGAATATGAGAAAACGAAAGGAAAAGCAATGGCAACCAAAGATTCAAGACTTATTCACTCTTTACAAGTAGCCAAAATGAGCAGTGAGGTAAATGGCTTCCCATTACTATTTTAAATTTTGTTTTTAACGATGAAACTCCTACTCTCATTATTACCTTGGGATTTATATATCCTTTACTGCACATAATAAAAAAATATACCTCTTCCTGTTGTATCTGGTAAGAGGGTGGTTGCACAAAACTCATGGTTATGCGAGCAGAAGCATGTCACCGACTCATTAAAAACTCTCCCCTTCCAGGCCCTTCTAGTTTTTCCCCTTCTTTTCCTGACCATCTGGACCATCGCTTGCCATGGTTATTGCCAATAAAGAACTCAAAAAGAAAAATGAGTCCTTCAATGCTTCAAAGCTGTTGTAACATTGTTGTAACAGAAAATAATAAACGTTTATTGTTGTAACAGAAAATAATAAACGTACTCTTAAAAATGGTTCACCTTAATCAGGGTTTGCAAAACCAACCATCGTTAGCACCAACAGAGATGTAATGTTGCACCGTGGTTAACAGTTGTGAATAGATTCGCACATATGAGTGGAGAGGGAGAAAGTGCATGCGGTCACTTTGCACTCCTAATCTCTTGTGCATGTTCAGAAAATTGATAATGTTGGTTCTGCACCAGGCCCTAGTTCCAAGAAATACTGCATTGAAATCTTTGTTAAAAATAAACAAGGCTTGCAGTTCTGTGCCTATGCACTTTACTGTAAACCCCATTGAAATCAGTGGGATTTACATCTGAGATTATATTCATAAGATCATTATGTTGTTAACTTTAATGTAAAGTGAACACCGACACATTTTTGTGTGTGGAGATAAAGCATAAAACATTTTATACTCTATATACATAATGATAATGAATGATAAATGTATGTTAAGTGATGCTGAGAAACAGTGAGCCGCTACAGGTACCTGAAAGAAGCATTCACAACCAGGTCATAAAGGTTGGATCAGAACTTCAGTCTTTTCAAGCCTCAATCAGGGAAGCATGAATCTGTATACAGCAATTATATTCTAAAGAGTAAGACTGTTGGATATATAGTAGAGATGGTTGCTATTATTCTCCTGCTGTTTTCACCTATACTCTTTTTGTAAAATGTTGAATGCAATATTTTGATATTCCCTAGATTGCATATAAAAAAGAATCTGAGAAGAATAAAGCTCATTTCCACTTACCAATGGACATGATAAACTTGGAACATGCCAAGAAGGCCCAGACTCTGGCTAGTGACCTCGACTATAGGAAGAAATTTCATGAATATACGGTGGTTCCAGAAGACCTAAAGACACAGTGGGCCAAAAAAGCCTATGGACTACAGAGTGAGGTAGGAGCAAAGGTCGAAAGCTGGTGATGGCAGTGGTGTTACCAGAATTTATTGACTGCAAGGGTAGCCAATGTGGTGCCTTCCAGATGTTGCTGTTAGCCCCAGGGCAGGGATGAAGGAAATTGTAGTCCAAGAACGTCTGGAGGGCAATTTGTTAGCTACTATTGTTTCCGAATAGCTCAACTCTTTGTCATTACAAGCCAGATGTTATATTAAACCAATCCATAGGTCTCATATGGGAATGCAGATAACTCAAGTGTCAAATTCAATCCAATTTAAATTTTGTCCAATAGAAGATATTAACTTTTAGTGGAAAGACTTTGCAGGAAGACAGCTTTAAGCAGAGTTCTAATGCTTGCCATCAGTATTTGTGTGGAAGAGAATTTGTAGGTAATAACAAAGGCTATAACTTAAGGACTTGTCACCCATGGCTGGCAAAATCATGTCTTTTTGTGATACAACTAAATCTACCTACCTGCTGTAGGAGCCAACTCCTAGTGGTCGAGGTCCATTTGCCCCCCCAATAATATATTTGTGGGGGCTGGAATGGGTATTGCCATTCAAATGGAGTGCATTCATTGTGTCTTGTGGTCGATTATATGGGACGGGGCTTACCTGTCCCCCCCTAATATTTTATTCAGGTTGTTAGCCCTGCTGCCTGCCTACCTAATCAGTCTGTGAAATAATGAGCTTTCTTTTGTCTTCAGCTTCAGTACAAGACAGACCTTACATGGATGAAGGGAGTTGGGTGGATAGCAGACGGGAGTCTCAATATTGAGCAAGCAAAGAAAGCAGGAGAACTTATTAGTGAGGTATGTCTCTTGATTTTCCTGTTAAGTATAATAAAGTCTGGCAGGACCTTCCTGGAAGATGGAAGTAGACTGAAATATTTTGAAACAATGGCACTGTATTATAATTGGATGGTTTATCAAGTCCCTGGAAAACTGTCATGCATGCCTGTTGGGTTGAGTTTGGCTTCTTCGGTCACAAGTTCTGCTAACTTATCAAAGAAAAACAGAAATTAAAAGAAAGAAAATTAGAAGATATGTAAGAGTGAAAAGAAGGAATAGGAGCTAGTCTGGCTTATTTAAAGTTGCCAGTGATTATGATACTGTAGATCCTTGACATCAGGCTATGCAGGTATTCTGAAGTAGAGGCAGGAAGAAACATCTGTGCTCAGATCTAATATCTTGCAAGGAAGCAAATTGACATCTACTGCTGGGGTTTGCCACATAAATACTTATTGTCAAAAATGTTGAACCCAGCCATGATCAGGTGACACAATTCTTCATTTCTGAACTGTATAAAAGGTATATCAGTTGAAAACTAACACGTACCTTGGATGCTTCTGTTTCCAGCCAAGGAGTTGGCATTTTGTTATTCTTTGTATGACATATAGAGCGGAACATAATTTTTGAAAACAACTCGTTCCTAATATGCCTCACTCTCTCCCACATCTTGAATGTGGAATAATGAGCATCTCTTTGAAATCTTTATGCACTTTAATGAAAATAAATCAATCTCATTCTTATTTTCAGCTGGGAACATCACAGGGCAAGAGAGGGTGTGTTTGCTCTGAGACAGGGTCTTCCCCTGCAGAAATGCCAAGTTGAGGCGTGCATGTAACACATACCCTGGAGTTGGTTGTGTGTTTGATTGATGAATTGTTAGTACAAGAGAATCACATGAAGTATGCAAAAGAATGTGCCTCTTCTTTATCAACAGACATTACTGTGAAAAGGCTGTCTTTTTCTTCCTCTTACGGTGTTTTTGACAGCAACAAATTCGGGCCTCATTCAGAAATAACATGGTTTCTGTTATGTTGAGCATTTGCCACAGATGTTGAAAAGCAATGCAGATTGTGAACTTTTCAGGGCTGCATTTTTCATGGCTTAGCTCTCAGCAGTGCAGCAGGAGCCCACGAGGAGCAAAGCAGCTATGATTTCTGCCCTGTGTACCATTATACTGTTTGTTGAACTATAAACCGTAGTTAGGCTTGGCTCTAGTTGAAAGCAACTTATGAAGTAGGCATGTGTGTGTGGACAAAAAAAGAACCTGGTTCATGTTGAAACCAAATAGCTAAAATGATCCATTGGGGTGGGGTGGGTGGAATAATTAATCAGTGTAAAATGATAGCATAAAAGTTGGGAAACAGAATGGTTATTCTACTTTATGTACTCCACCACTGTGTTATCTGAGTAACCTTGCCTCTATTTCTGAGTTGGTTTTAACATGAAAAGATTGTGTTGTTGTTGCTAGTGCTGGGAGTAAGTGGAAGGCATAACTTGTCGATTTTTTTTACCTTTGAGAAATGTGGTAATGTTATCTATACCATCTTTTTTAAAAAATGCATTTCAATTAGAAAAAGTACAGACAGAAGGCTGATGCTCTAAAGTTCACAAGTGTGGCAGACAGTTCCCAGATCAAACATGCGAAGAAAAGCCAGGAACTGCAGAGTGATGTGAGTCTCCTACTTTACCTTCTCTCCACACAGATTCTTTATCATTAAAACGGGTAATTCTTGGGGACAGGCACCACCACTGAAAAAGCAATAGGATCCAGCCACGGAAATTTGTCATTGCTTTACATAGTTTTGAGGTGTACTTCTAAGATTTTTTTGAACTCCCTGTACTTCTGCAGGTAGAAAACCTTTAAACCCAAAGGGTTATCAAGAGGCGTGCTGACCAGGTTTCAGATACTATGGTGATAAAGGCCATGTACCTAACTAGAGAGAAAAAAGACTAAATTGGATCTTTTAGAACATCTGCATGGACCTCTGCGGCTGTTCTTCCTCAGTGAGGCTATTCTTTCTGTCATTAAAAATACACTGCCTGTCTTGCGTGGTACCTGGATTAGATTGTCTGCACATGACTTCATTTTAAAATATTTTCCATTGCTTAGACTTTATTTAATAATAATAATTATTAATAATAATAATCCAGTTTCATTCCCCTTAGACCAATGTTTTGCCTTTACACAATAAGGGAAATCAGTGTTTTATTTAGTGCAGAAGTGGAGAATCTGTGGTCCTCCAGATGTTGCTGGACTACAAGTCCCATCATCCCTTATCATAGGCTGGTGCTGATGTGAGTTGTAGTCCAGCAACTTCTGGAGCACCACAGGCTCCGCACCATTGTTTGAGCAGCATTGCTTTCACCAATACAGGTTAGCAATGTAGTGTAGCTGTATAATATAGCTTACAATCCAGTAGTTAGCACAAGTGAGGCCATGGAGCAGGGGTGGGGAATCATTGGCCCTCCAAGGACTACAACTCCCACCCTTTCTGACCATTGGTTACTATGGACTCCAACATCATCTGGAGGGCTGAGTGTTCGCTATCCCTGTCTTGGTGTTTGGGGAACTGGCAGAAGTGGGCCGCCATCCCTTCTTAACGTTCTGAACAAGATGATATAAGTCTGTGTACACACTATTCGTTTAAAGCGCATTTGAAATACATTCTTTCTTTTAAATAATTATGTGCACTGTAGTTTATCTCTCACAGAGTTAACAGTTCCCAGCAACCCTCAACAAATTGCAGTGCCCAGGTGTGTGTGTGTGTGTGTGTGTGTGTGTGTGTGTGTGGACTGTGCTTCAAACGTGCTTTAAAGGCACAACCCTCAGTTTAAGCGAAACTATTGTCTAGTGAGGGTTTCAGACTGAGGTAAAAGACACAGTCAGATAGCCAGTCATTTCACAAGTGTTTTAGCATTCATGCTCTTTCATCTTTTCATTTTATTCTTTGATATCAACCATAATTGTTCAGTCTAAAACATAAATTGATTTTGAGGCAACTTTAAAAAAAAAACCATTGACGGTACAAACCATACACTAACTGGATGTAAGTATCCAGGAAGTTAATCTTTGAAAATTGTTACGTATTGCTTCTTAAAACAAATACGGTATGCCCAGTGCTGATACTGTTTGGTCTACCTTTGTAAACAGGTTGCATACAGGTCAGGAAAAGAGGGTTTTCTTCATAATTACAGCATCAGCAAAGATGAGCCCCTCTTCATACAAGCCAGAAGAAATGCAGCAAATATCAGTGAGGTATGGATGGGTGGGAATCCTGTGCTTTCATGCTATTGAAATACTTATTCTGTGGCTAATGATTGATGCTTTCTCAAGAGTAGTTCAATGCATATATACTATAAACGTATGGTTGTTGGGTTGTTGTTTTTTACCACTTTAACTTTCTTTGATTCTTTGATGTGGGAATTACAGTTTAATAAGAGTGTTGAGAATGCAAGCCACTGCCGGATAACAACAGTTTCCAGGGGGGCTTAGGAGAAGAAATAACTATTGGGCTTGTTTTGCTCTGTGTTATAGTAGTTCTGCCCTTAAACTGCTCTTTCAGCCCTTTAACATATACAATACAGTGGTACCTTGGGTCACACACCCTTCAGGTTACAGACTCCGCTAACCCAGAAATAGTACCTCGGGTTAAGAATTTTGCTTCAGGATGAGAACAGAAATCGCGTGGCGGCGGGAGCGGGAGGCCCCATTAGCTAAAGTGGTACCTCAGGTTAAGAACAGTTTCAAGTTAAGAACGGACCTCCAGAACGAATTAAGTTCTTAACCTGAGGTACCACTGTATTGGTATGCTAATGGAGGAACTCCTAACTTTAAGCAGTAGGCAACATGCAGGTTAGAATAAGAACAATTTAATCCAGTATTTTAATAGCTCATGAAGCCACAGGTTTCTGGTACCATTTGAAACGTTGGGTGTTACTGTTATGGCAATGGTGCATAGTAACAAAAGAATAATTGTGGCATTAAAAATCCTTTTAGAAACTGTACAAAAGTAGTTGGGAGAGCCAGAAGGAGAAGGGATTTGAACTTCATCTTGATGCCATACCATTCCTGACAGCCAAAGCAAAGAGGGACCTGGCAAGTGATGTGAGTACCGATTCAAGTTGAATACACAAGATGGGATTCAGTGTCACCCTAAGGCAGTCATCCCATCTGGTGTAAGCATTGGAGTGATCTCTCCTCTCCTCCCCCTGTGCGCTGTCCTGGGGGGTTCTCTCTACCCTCCTGAACAGATCTGGGGATGATGCAGGGGCAAGAGGAGGCTAGTCCTGTTACACTGGCTTCTGCTTGTGCAGCAGCTTAGTTGAATCCGGTCCATCGTTCCTCTAGGGAGCTAAAGTGTGCCCCTGTGAGCAGGTCTTAGGATCTAATTTAAGGGTAGTGTAGTCTATAGCAGGGATGGGGGGACCTGTGACACTCCATATGTTGCTGGAATACAGCTCTCATTGCCTCTAACCATTGGCTATGCTTGCTGGGGCTGATCATGGGTTCCTTACCCCTACATTACCTGAGCTCCAAAACACAGTACAGAGGGCTGACCAAAACAAATAAACCCCAACCGAAATGACCTTGCTGTATGTTCCAGATGTTGCTGTTGTTAATTTTATTTATATTAATTTGATTCATATCTCACCCTTCTTCCTGAAAGAGCCCAGGGCACAGAAAATTATAAAGCAAACAAACACAAAAGATCTCAGAACAGTTACAAACATTATCTCAGTGAGCGATTCTCAGGGTTGTCAGGGGCAGTGTCTGTTGGTCAGAGTAAATGGGGATGCTTTTAATTGTTTTCCTGGAAAACCCACAAAATTTCCTGGGCATCCCACAGAGAACCGCTACTGAAAAGACCCTGTCTTGTGTCTCCACCAGCTATGTAGACCTTAGCGGCGGCACCACCAACAAGGCCTCACTTGCTGAGATTGTTTATATCAGATATATATTATATCTTTTAAGTACTTGAATCCCATGTCATTTACAGCTTTTTATGCTAGTCCTACCACCTCGAATTTGGCCTAGTAGCTCACTGGCAACCAGTACAGCAGTACAATGGTCTCATCTGGCTGCCCCACTTACTAGTCCAACATCCTGCAAGAAGCAGTATTTAGTCTCCCACATTATCAGATATTGACACTTTTATCCCTCAAAACACAGGATTGTCAGGTGGAATGCTCTGTAAAAAATGTATTGCACAAGAAAACTAAGCTATTGAATTACCATTAAACACAATTCTGTGAAAAATTTCAAGGGAAGAACTAAACTCTTGTTACTATGAAAAGTCTTAGGACAGGCTTCCTCAACCTCAGCCCTCCAGATGTTTTGAGACTACAGTTCCCATCATCCCTGACCACTGGTCCTGCTAGCTAGGGATCATGGGAGTTGTAGGCCAAAAAACATCTGGAGGGCCGAGTTTGATGAAGCCTGTCTTAGGATCTGATTCCCAAGCCTCTGAGTGTAGATATTACCTGAGCTCCATATCTCTTCACTGACCTTTACCTGAAACAATACATTTTATTTAGCTTGTGCTAGTGCTCAAAAGCACAACTTGACCTTTTGAGCTGCAGCTTCCCAGTACCACTCCAAGATGCTATGACTTCTGCAGAAAAAAAAATAATAATACAAAAAACAAACACTGAAAATGTGCTGCCCTTTCATGGCATGCAAAAGCTGCTCCTCTAGGCATCTACCTCACTCTCCCTAATGGTAGGACCGGATCTGTCTCCTCAAGCTAAATAATTGACAACCCAAATAACAAAGGAACTATACATGTTTCTTTGCCAAGTGTGTTGTTCTTTTGGGCTACTGGTTCTGTCAAGAAGGTGCAACACTCTCTAATGATGCAATACTATGCATTTTTACTTGGAAGCGAATCTCAGTGTATTCAGTGAGAAATGTGTTTAGGACCTTAGACTGTGGTTCTAAACAAATTGACTAGTGTGAATAAGCCCTGCTGAACACAGTAGGACTTAGATGCATAGGACTGTGCTAATAATGACATAAAACGTAAATCATATGATGCATTTTCAAGTAACACAAAGGCTCCCTGCCCCTGGGATAAAGCAGTAAATGAAAAAGATGCTCCTTTTGGAAACATTAAAAAAGAGCATGCAAGCATCCTCATTTTGTGCACTTCAACCACATATAAAAGTTAGTCCTTATTACTTGCTTTCTGCTTTTTGTTGAGCGGGAAAAGTATGCTTTTGATGTACAGATGTGTTGTACTTAGACATATTAAGCGTGCTTGTCAGTAGTTTTGCAGGAGGCCAAAGTGCCTTTTCTGAAGTAGCCTATTAAACCGGTTTATTGAAATGTTCCGTTTACTTCAACCCGATGCTGTTGCTTACAATGGCTTTGAGTTTATTACCTTTCTTTGTACCTATGATCCATTCCCTCCCCCCACTTTTAACAGGTAAAATACAAGGAGAGTTATGAGAAGACGAGAGGAAAGTTGATTGGGGTGAAAGGTGTGAACGAAGACTCGCAGATGGCTCACTCGCTTCATATGTCGAAGATGCAGAGTGATCTGGAATATAAAAGGGCGTTTGAGAATGTAAAGACCCAGTATAATGTGTCCATGGATATGATAAATATTGTCCATGCCAAGAAAGCTCAGGATTTGGCCACTGATAGGGGATACAAGACAATTCTTCATCGCTATACTGCCTTGCCTACAGATATGAAGGTGGAATGGGCAAAGCGGGCATATGACTTGCAGAGTGATGTAAGTTACACATTGTCTATTTTTTAATTATTTATTTTTATTTTTATTATTCAAGATTTATATACCACTTTTTTTTTAAAAAAAACACCCCTCTAAATAGTTTACATAAAAGAATATAAAATATTCATAATAAAATACCAATTAAATCACCATATGGAAAAGCCTTTCTGGGTTAATCAAATAAATTAAGCGATTTAAATGAGAACTCGCATGCACAGTCAAGTACGGGTTAACTATTATGCTAAGAACACTGTTGCACAGGATCCTGTGCTATATTATTTCATTATTTGAAAGAGTCAGACTATGCCAGTCCCTACTCTGGTCTAGTTCAAAATCACTACTAGCTTAAAACATGGCGGCCATTAGCCATAACGGGGTAAAGAATGGCCACATTTTAAATTGAGGAGAAATTTAAAATAATTGTAGCTTGGCTATTATGGAGCATATTTCTGCCCTTTCCCTTCTGCTCCAGCTAAAGACCAAAGGACCAGATAAGCTGTCCTTTTCATTTTTAGACAAAAAAAAAGTGATTACATTTGTTCAGTGGTGGTTGGTACCTGTTGGAACTGGTAGTGCAGAACACAGGGAGGCCAATAGTAGATGGGAACCAGCAGTTGACTGAGAGAGAGCCAATGACAGGTGGAGCCAACTAATTGTGGGTTGGCTCCCATCTCCCTCCCTACTGAGTTCTGCAAGGCCAAAGGAGGAAGGTGACAGCCAGGGCTATCTTCTTGCCTTGTTGTTTTAAGGAGGCAGGCAGATGGGGGCTGGTTAAGGGAAGGCTGAGGTTGGTGGGGTGGTGCCCTGTTTGCTTTGAGGAACCATCCTCCACTGCATTTATCCTCCAACCCAGCAGTTTGTATAATGTTATGCTAGACCAGGAAATGAAGGAGCCCTGGATGTTATGAAGCTACTGCAGCTTTTCACACTTCTGGTATAAAGGAATGTTATGCTTCTCCCCTATATTTGGTCGTATAGGTGCAAGATAAAGGTAAACCACAAACACACACCTATGGAGATGCCTGTTCCCCCCACCGCCAGGCATTATGCCACAAGTTTGATAAGTGGTTACATGTTGTCACACATCGCAAGTTCTGGCAAATGTCTACCATCCACCCTAGGGTTGCAATCATGTCTGCGCTTACATGGGAATAGTCTCATTGGACCAAGCGGGACTTACTTACAAGTAAACATGCACAGCATAGAGTGGAATATCTGATGAGAAATCTTCCGGAACATTCCTGCACTGTTTTAGGACTCAATATCCCTGCAGTGTTGATTTAACCACAAACCATTAGCAAGCTCTAACAGGAGGGTTTTTTAATATAAAAAAATTAAGCTTTTGAAAAACCTTTTCTTTTAAATCTTATAGCAGAAATGTTTGCTGTTGGTGATATCACCATCTCTTTTCTTAACCCCCCCTCCCATTTCTACCCACAACTGCAAAGAAGTGGATAAAACAAAAGCAGTCACTAATTTGGCTCAGCTGGTGTTCTGATGTGTGAATTCTTTAGGTGGCATTTTAAATGTGCGAGCAGCAACAATGGGGCATTTTTCTTTTCCTTTTGTCAGAACCGATACAGAGCAGATTTGAACTGGATGAAAGGCGTCGGATGGATCGCCACTGGGTCATTAAATGTGAAGCAAGCTAAGAAGGCAGGAGAACTCATTAGTGAGGTGAGATTTCATGACAGCACATAACAAAACTTGCCGCATAATGCGTGCAAAATGTCTGTATAAAATTAAAATAATTTCCACTCAAAGGGGGAAAAGAGAAAGGCATCCCACATGAAAGCCCTCAAAACCAGGAATAGGACTCGTAATTAGAGGGAAGCCAGATACCAAACACAAAACAGTAGGAGTCCATATAGCCTTTGCAAAAACAAAGTAGGTGACAAATGATATCATGAATAATAATGACAATCAAACAATGCTCAATTGCTACCCCACTAGCTTAGGTTTTTTAATGAAGTGAATCAAGAAAAAGCCATATAAGGTGTACTTATAGGCACAGAGAACCTACTTTTAACCAGGTCTCTCTCTCTCTCTCTCTCTCTCTCTCTCTCTCTCTCTCTCTCTCACACACACACACACACACTCTCTCTCTCTCTCTCTCTCTCTCTCTCTCTCTCTCTCTTCCAACAAAGAGCAACAATGCAGCTTGGTGATGATTTTGAACACAATTAAACTGCATCATCCACAGTTAGAACCTCTGAGATTCTAAAGGGTACCATCACTGACAATTATATTAATTATGCTAAGAAGGCCTTTATGCACACTCAGATTGAATACAGAGAGGTGAAGATGGTACAATAAGAAGTATATAAATGTCTCAGTCTGAACATAGGTCTTGTAGGAAGTTTTTAGTGCTTTAGCCATGGTGGCGCAAAAGAAATGAAAGTGTACGTTCAAAATGCATATGCCACAGATAGGAATCAGAGCCTCTGTCATACCCACTTGAGTTCAACTCTCTGAAAATATTGTTCGTTACTGGCTTCAGTTTCCCATGAAAGCATGCCCCTTGCATCTTCCCTTCATGTAGCGCTTCTTTTACAAGGACATTGCATTTTCAACACCTGAATGACAGCTCCTGGGAAATATTGCTGTTTTGCCTCCTATTGTTGAATTATTTTGCCTCCAGAAGACCCTGTTAATACAAAATGCTGTTTTGTGTTTCAGGCCATTTGAAAAAGATTTTCCAGTTGTGGGACCTTGGGTATTTTAGTAGGCGTAGATCATCTTGAAATATTTTCCTTAAATTTAAGTGAGATTTCTTTTAAGGATTAATAGGTAAAGGTTATTGTTAAATGGAAACAAATATTAATCTGAAGGTTCCTAGGAGATGAAGCTAAGGAAAGAGGAATAATAATTATGTTCACAAATTCACTCTAATCTCAAGCAACCTATGATTTTTTTTCTTTCAAATAGCATGAAAGAGCAGCACAAAATTCACAGCTTTGATCTTTTTCTGCTCAACAGACGAAGTACCGTCAGCATCCATATGCTTTGAAGTTTACCAGTATTAAAGACACTCCTGAGATGATCCAGGCTAGAATTAGTTATAACCAGGCTGTGGATGTAAGTTATAATGTATATACATTATGATTATAAGAGTGGTATCCTCTTTGAACGACCTCATTGAAACACAGGCTTTCTTTTTCACTCCCTGTCACTGAGATCATTCCTAGGAACCAAGAAATTTGTGTTCTAATCAGATGAACCTTACAAAGGCCACTTTTAATCAGAATGGAAACCTTCCATTCTCCACAGAGCCCAGTGGAAACCCTTGTATAGAACATTTAACATAAATGAACTTTTGTACAGATGCATTTTCAACTGTATTTTGACTGATAAAATTTTATATCCCTGAATTAGAATATTTGCAATCTGTAATTGGACCAGTGCCGTATTGTTTTCTTTTGGGAGGTTCCAAATTTAAATCAAAAAATCTGAATGAATAATATTCTCAAACTGGGTATTGAAAAATTCATTCCAGCAGTCAAGTTCACACTCATTCAAGTCAATGAGAATGGGATCCAAGAAGTTCCCTTGCACTAATGGACAGACTTTTGATTCATCAGAGGTATTGGCTAATGAAGGGGTGGTGATATCTATGGATTCCCCCATGTGGCCTCTCATTCCACCTTCCATCCTGTTCTAGAGGATTCACCAACTATCTGAAGGCATTTTTCAGGGGAAGTTGGGTTCTGAATGGGGAAGGGGACTCTACCAACATCTTCTCTATTCCTCTTCCAATAGTCATTTGGTGGGTACCACTGCTGGATCAAAAACCTTTCTGTGAGTGCAAGGGCACCAAGTGGATTCCACCCTGTGAAAATGTGTGGTCTGCTTCATAGAGAATTATTCCCATGTGGTCATAGGCACGGCCATGCCTGAGGACAGTTGCATGTTGGGAAATGCCTTATCTTGTAGTATTAAACACCACTGCTGTGTTACTTATTTAATAATTTATTTAATATGGGCGGGGTATAAATAATAAATTATTATTATTATTATTATTATTATTATTATTTATTATTGGTATGGGGCTCTTCTAAGATCAAAGTGCTCAGACAGCTTCATTTGGGAGAGCTGACCCTTCAAATAATTTTAGTAATTGTAGTAAGAATTGTTTTACACAATATAACTTTTTAGCGGTCTGTGTGAACCACTGTGGCATATGTAGCAAGCGTCATATACGGTATTTTTTGTATTTTGCAGAGGATATATAAGGAACACGGAGAGAATGTAAAACATCATTACACCCAAACGGCAGAACTTCCTGAGATCTTTCAAGCTAAACAAAATGCTGTGAATATCAGTGAGGTGAGATTTCATTTTGTGCCGTGTCTTGCGGTGACACTTTCAATAGCATATTGTTCTTGGAGACTTCTTTACACTCATCATAGCTGGAATTGATAACAATGCATTTAGATTTCTGCATCCTGAGGGTGATCATGTTAAGACTATCTCAGCCCGCATGCAAGGACTGTCATTGAAGCATTATCCCATGCCCACATGCCTTAGTTTCCTCCTTTACTTTTAGGAAAGGCAGCACAGGATTGTGTTATAGGTTGTGTGACTTGGTCTAAAAAGACTTGCTAGGAAGATGCAGAAGAGCTCAGGAACTAGGGCTGAGGTGAAAACTGCTGAAAAAAGAATTTTGTCAATCTTCATGTGAGTCAGAGAATAAATGCTGGTCCCTAAATGGGGTGGGGTATAGTGTAAAAAATTGCTGACAGGTTCATAGGGAGAGGGATTACTTCATTTTCTTTATATGCAGCAGCAGTGACTGGCCACCATTTTCTTTATGTCAGGATGCTTCTGGTACAGCATCAGTCTGGGCCATTGTGGGGAGGGAAATGGCAGCTGACACAAACATTTGTGCTCCCATATGAACACTGGCAATTACCATTTCCGTTAGTGTCTGGCTGCCATTCCCCCACCCCCACCCCCAAGATGCCTTGGAACAGTACTGTATCTGATGTATTTTGTTTAAGAAAACATCCATATTATTGCCACTGCCTCTGGTGGTAGCAGCGAAATGAAGCACGAAAGAAAAAGCAACCGCCACTGCTGAAGGCAAGTGCTCTCTGAAAATATGGCCTCCCAGTGTTGCTGCCTGCAGATGGAGTCATGAAATCATAACTCGGTGGGTTGTATCCCTGATTTTTCCGTTTAAACTTACTGGATTAAATCCAGACCACAACATAGTTGGACTTGGGTTCCCATAGAAACCAGTAGAGCTTAAGGCATTTGCCCTATTGATTTCATTGTAACCTTAGTTCAAATAACTGGGGTTGGATCCAGCACACTGTCAACAGTGAAGTGTAGCATTGGAAGAGAGCTGTGACCCAAGATGAGCCTAAAGGTATATTTGCCAAAACTAGGAACAAGGGAATTAATGCAGGTTTCTTTCTCGGCGTAGGTTCATGCATATGATTGGGGAGAGAGCTTCAAACTGTTCCCATTTACTGTCTTAAAACAGATTTGCTACAAGGAATCCTGGAAGAAGATGCAAGATGGGGGTTATAAACTGAAACTAGATGCCATTCCTTTCCAGACAGCAAAGGCTTCCACTGAGATTATAAGTGATGTAAGTTGATTTAATAGCAATATTGACTGGTACAAAATGGGAGATCTTAGCTGATAAAATTCTCCAGGGGGCAATTGGCATGGACAGTGGGAAAGCAGAAAGAAAGCCTGTGTTTTATGTTTGAAGAGAAAATACAACCAGCTCTTGATGATCTCTACAAATTGTGTGACTGGACTAAAAAAGCAGACATAATTCAGTGTTAAGTAAGTGTATCCTGATGTATGTTAGGTACATAATGATAAATTTGTGTTTTCCTGAGTTTAATACTTACTTGAAATATTTCTTTACCGTCCTTCATGATCAAATTCGCATTAACAAATTGCCTACAATTAAACTGGGGAAAAATCCTGGGGTTTAGTGAAAATAGGACCCTAATGTGCAGTGGTGTAGCAAAGCTAAATGGAACATTAACAAGGGTCTTGGGCAGGCTAGAAAATAAAGCAGCATATAACCTGCATCCTTCCTTAGCTCAAGAGCTGTAAGATCAACACAGAAAAGTATTTTTGCTACCATGCTTTGAAATAATCATATCCCTTGAGTCAAAAATAATGTTAAAGAAGTCCTGAATGGAGAAGCCTTTTCTCTTATGGCCTGTTGGGATAAAAGAACTCTTGGGTTTTATTAAATAATAAATATATATCTTTAAATAAAATTATTTTATTAAATGTATAACAAATGCAACCAACAGAGTATTCTGAAAATTCAACAAAAGAGAAAAAAAAACAATTGAGCATGGTCAGGTATAAGGTATTGATGCAAAAGATATAAAGAAAAATATAACAAGACACTTGTACAAAAGAGGCAATTCAGCAGTATTCCAAGATAAGACATAAACAGCAGATCAAAAACTCATGTAATCAAAAGTAGTGCCATATGATACTGTATTTGGTTGGAATTCAAATACAGTCATACCTTGGGTTACAGACGCTTCGGGTTGTGCACCGGGCTGAACCTGGAAGTATCAGAACTGGTTACTTCCGGGTTTCGGCACTTGCGCATGCACAGAAGCACCGAATCGCGACCCGCATGTGCACAGACGCGTCGCTGCGGGTTGCGAATGTGCTTCCCGCACGGATCACGTTTGCAACCCAAGCGTCCACTGTATATGAATTCATTGTGCCTGAAACCAGGTAGCACATTGGGTTTTTTTTAATGTTCCTTCTGCAGATTCTGCTGAAATTATAGCCCTCTTCAGAAATGACAAACCTACATTCATTCGTTGCCTGAGTGCGAATGAAGGCTGCGCCAACTAGCTTTGCCCACCAGAGATTGCTGCGCATGCAGTGCAAACATTTGCAGTAGGGAAGCCTTTCACATGTACAGCTGTATATACTAAGGTTTCCGTGGCATCTGGAACCACAGTCAAGAAAAGGTCTAGATTGCAAGGAGCCTGAGCAAGTGTGTGTGATGAGTTCCCTGCTACAGACATTCCTACTAAAGGCATGGATGCCAGGGGGCAGGGCACAGGCTAGTTGGCACAGCTCCACTCCCTACATTGATTGAATTGGCAGGTGTCATTTTTAATGAGGGCCTCTCTCTTAGCGAAACAAAGTTTCTTCTATTTAGTAGATATAAACTGAAATTTCAAACTCCCAATCCTCTTTTTTTAAAGCAGACTATGCCTATTTTAATGCAGGTTTGGATCTTTATTTAAAATACTTGCTGGCTGAGAAGACGAGAAAAAGTAATGCTGTAGTGGCCAGTATGTTTCTGTAAATCCTCATGCCCTTGCTTCATCTTTCCTCAGTACAAATACAAGGAAGCATTTGAGAAAATGAAAGGACAGATGACTGGCTCCTGTGGCTTGGAAGATATTAACATTTCTCATTCTGTGCATGCAGCTTTGCTGCAGAGTGATGTGAGTATCACAGGGCATGGAAGATGAACCTAGAATAAACATAAACAGATGGCCTTTGCTAGGTACTTTGAATGATGGAGCACTTCCTTTTGAGTTGACAGTACTCTCACAACAGCAGCACAATTTGTTTATCCATATTGGGCAGGACTCACCTAAGGAGTCCCATCAGTGGAAGCTGGTGCAAGAGGGCTTCCCTCCCATGGGCAGGCACTAAAACCCAGACTTAACAATGGCTATGGGAGATAAGAAGCAGCCTGCAGGCTTATAAATGTCTTCCTGCTCCCCTTGCACGGTCAAACTCTTACCTTCTCCTTCGAACCATCCCCAGTTCCTTTTCAGAGCAATTGATGGTATATCATTATATCTGAAATTGGGTTAACTGTGTTGGTGAGGCTCGTTAGACAACAACGAGAAACTGAGCCTTTAGTGTCATTGGAACAACCTGCCAATAGGGATTCAGCAGGTGCCAACTTTAAAATGCCTGGTGAAAACTTTTCTACTCCTCCAGGCCTGTCAATGCAGGCTCTTAAGCGTACACTGCCTGCCCCACCCCAATGGTCTATTGATGCTTGTTTTTAATCTATTTTTAACTTTTTATGATTTTATTCTTTGGTCTTATGTTTTTATCCTGTTAAAAACCACTGTGATGTGATATATATATTGGTATATGTACATATTTTTTATAAATATAATAAATAAATACACACTAGCCACACCTGACATTCCTGATTTCCTAACCTTCTCACTGTCACCATCCAGAGGTCTGTATAATGTGCACACTGCAAAATAGGCACTATAGAATGAGGCTGCCTGAGTTTTCTTTGCTGTTCCGTGTATGTGTTGTAAGCACATAAATTCAATAGAATGTTAAGCAGGTTTGGGTTTAAACCATGGCGTTGAAATAACAGTATTTCTTCCTTCTTTTCCCCCCTTCCCTAGGTAAATTACAGGAAAGCTTTTGGCCTTCAGAAGTCTCAGTTCCGCCTGCCCTTAGACATGGTGAATCTGGTACATGCCAAAAAAGCCCAGTCTTTGGTCAGTGATCAGGAATACAGACAGTGGCTTCATGATTATACTTCTCTGTCTGAAGATGTTAGGCTGAGGTGTGCCAAGAATGCTTATAAATTACAGAGTGAGGTAAATGAAGTTATTCTTGAAGCCTTTAACATGGGGGGGGGGGGACTGCGACACTGTGGTTTTATGCTTTGTCTGTCTCTCAGTATCAGTGACCAGAAATGGTTTTTATTGCACAGTTTCACTTTAATGGTCTTTCCATCTGAAATTAGGAGGTAAAAACCGCGATAATCTACAATTTTCTTTTAGACTATTTATATTGAGCTTCTCTTCCTCTCTTTCCCTCCCCCCATCTCTCTGTAATAGATATAAGTATGTACAAAGTAAACACATGAACACAGAATCTGAAAATATAATTCCAATATGCTCGAATGATACAGACGTCTTGAGTAGCAGATGTTACTTCTAACGAATGCATTCAGATGGCTATATTGCCTCTCCTATTCCACGTTGCAAATTACTTTTGATTGGTTTCCCATAGAATTTATACAGGTCTGACTTGAACTTTATGAGAGGAGTTGGCTGTATTACACCAGGGGCCTTAGAGATTGAAGCAAAGAAGAAAGCTTCTGAACTCATCAGCGAGGTAACAAAAGAGGGTTTTGATTTTTTCACTACAAACAAGAGTTTGCCAGATGTCTGTGTAAAACTGGGCTGGCAAAGTAACTCCCTGGATTAAGGGTGGGCTCCCTTCTTCACCCTCCCTCTTTATTTGATCACTCAATTCATGTCCTGGGTGAACTCAATGGAGTTCAAGGTTTTTCAGACCTTGCTAACTACTTTCACAAACTTTCTATTCTGTAATCAGGACCCAAGTGGTTGGTACATTAGGGCGAACCTTTATAGAAGGAAATGTTCCTTTCCAGATGAAAGAGAGGCTGTGTTCTGTTATTAGACACAGAATCACATTTCTTAAAACCCAGGTGGCTCCATATAAGTGGCCTGGAGAGAGAATTTCTCCTTTTCCCCATCTCTGTTCTTTTTCTTTTTCTTTATTCACTCTCATCACATCTAGTTTGGCCCTAAGTTTGTCTCCAATGATCACATATGTCTCTTTTGTTTCTGGGACTTCTTTCTTTTGCAGAGCACACACACACACACACACACACACACACACAAGTTCAAGCTTCGCACGAACCTCGTTGAAGAGCAAAATTCCCATTGGTTTTAGCTGAGCTATATTATACTTCTGGTCAGGAATTTCCTTACGTTTCCCTCTTTGCTGTTACCTGCCATCATTTTCTGCCTGGGCTCACAAGTCATATCTCTGTGACGTAGTCCTAACTTCACTGAAACCAAGTTCCTCATTGCATTCTCAAAAAAACTGATAATTGTAATAAAAGCCAGAATTTCTTCTTTTCAGAATAAAAGTGCCCAGATTTAAAAATCTAAAACAAAACACAAAAAGTACTGCTAGCAAAATGCCCTTCATAAGCCCATTGCACCCTATCGGCCATGGGCTTACCAGTACACATGGGCTTACTAGTACACAGTGGGAAATAGTGTATTTCTATTTCTGCATTGCCATTCTCTATTCCTTTGGTGGACTATGAACCAACATTCCTGGTGACTCAGGCTGAAATGTAACTCACAACATAAAACATTATTCTCACATTGAAACTCTACCCTGGCCCAGGTAGCTTGCACGTGAGCAGTTTGTATTTATTTTTATTTAATTAATTACCCGTTCAAATTTTTTTTTTAAAAAAATCACCCTACATCCTAACAGATTCCAGAGCAATGCACAATACAAGATAGTAAAAGTAGTCCCTACCATTTTAGCACTTTTTTTAATATCCCAGAAGCTAAAAATGCCTGCTTCTTTCCATATATATCTGCCATAACCATTTTTCAGAGACAGGTCGCGAGCACACTTCTGCGGTGGTACTGCCAACTGGTCCTTGCATTTATGGGGTCTCTGCCGAACTTAATAAATAGACATGGATCCAGCAGTGAGTTGGGAGCATGGGATTAAATTGGCACAGAGGTCACCGAACCAATCTTTTTTTGCTGACCCCATTGTAAAGTCTAAATCACCAGGAGCATTAAAAATACAATGTCCTCATCTCAAAATGTAACTTAGCTTCTGCATTCCTCTTCCTTTGTGTGTGAATTCAGAGTAAATACCGTCAGCAGCCGAATTCCTTCAAGTACACATCGGTGACAGACTCTCCTGGCCTCCTTCATGCAAAATTCAGCAATATGATTGCTAATGAGGTAGGCTCTGCTAACGTGGATCAGAAAATATGCTGTTTAAAATGCAATGAGCTGAGGAGGGAGTAGGGAAGCAGGCTCTGAGAAATATAATACATCAAAAGGAGAGAAGAAGGCATCATCGATTTATCCTTTAGCATAGTTAGATCATTTTTTATTATTCCTGGACAAACATTTAGTATCATTTTGTCAATCAGATTTGCTCCTTTAAAACAAAACAGCGGCAAAAATAAAATAAAAATCAGAGCAGCCATTTGATATGAATTCATGCAACTGGCTTTCTTTTTGTACTTGAAAGCAGCCATAATGCAAAGAAATGCAAAGAAGGAGCACACAAGGCGGACAGTCTTCGTGATGGTTAATGTGTGAGGTGCTGAATAATTCGTTCAGGAACCCACTTAATGCACCTGAGGCCAAGAATCTTGTTTCTGATTTTTCAAAAACATACAGATGGCCTTGCAAATTCATTATGCCATTACAAAAAAGAGGGGGGTGGAATCACATTTGGGAGCTGACATGCTCCAAACTGTGAACTTCCTTTTTTAAGAAAATGTTCATGGCATTTTTCACAGCAATATTGAATGTTCCTAGAGATGTCATCAAATAAGGCTCTTAAGAGTTAACGGGATGTTACCCGTTAACATCCTCTGCCATCAGAGCTCTATTTATTATTGCCAGTCTGAAGCTGGCTCATACCAGTGTTTGACATAAGTCAGCCTTGCTTTGGTAGGTTTGTAGCCCTTAGCAACTCATTTTGTGGCATCAGTTAGACTAGTTAATTAAAGCATTTTGATGGACTACAATAGTGCCCCAGATTGCTTCCAATGCAAGTACCGCATTTTTCGCTCTACGAGACACACCCGACCATAAGACGCACCTAGTTTTAGAGGGGGAGAACAAGAAAAAAAAATCTCTCCCTTTCTGTGCAGCACCCCTTCAGCGAAGCGGCAGGATAAGTGGAGCCACTTCCATTTCTCCTCCCGCTTTGCTGAAGGGGCGCTGTGCAGAGAAGAAAAGCTGCACAGCGCCCTCCAGCGAAGCGAAGCCAGGAGAGCAAGAGGGGTCGGTGCGCACTACCCCCTCTTGCTCTCCTGGCTTCAGCGAAAGCAACGGGAAGCGCTCCGGAGGCTTCCCGTTGCTTTCGCTGAAGCCATGGAGCCTGCATTCGCTCCATAAGACGCACACACATTTCCCCTTACTTTTTTGGAGGGGAAAAGTGCGTCTTATAGAGCAAAAAATACGGTACTTCTATCAGCAGCAGAAGTCATATTGGATTGTGTGCGGGAACTGCTGGTAAGCTGTCCACTCTGCGTGAGAGAAAAGCAAGCATGCCTCTTTTATCAGAGTGCCGACCTTAGCTGGGCTATATAGCTTTTTAGATCATTTGTCATGCACTATTGAACCCTGTGTTTCCTAAAAAACACTTCTTCTTTTACCTTTTTAAACCTATGGTTTTACCTGTGAATGTTTATAGGGATGGGTGTATGCAATCATTTATCCTGGGGTAGACAACTTAGTTCCCTCCAACTGCTCTTGGACTCTCATCAACTGTCCAGTTGGCCATGCTGGCTGGGCTGATGGGAGTTGGGCTCCAAAAACATCCAGCTGACTAATATGCACCCTCTGTGCCTAGACTTTTTTCAGGCAAAACAATTTTACGTTGAAACATTCAACTCTGCAAGACTGCAGTTCTGTACATAGACATCTGAGAGTAAGTCCCATTGAACTTAATGGGACTTGCTTCTGAGTAGATGCGTACAGAGCTGCACTGTCGGACATTTTCTCAGAAAAAGAAAGAATTCCAGTATGCTAGTATAAATATATTCATTCATTTTCATTTAAATCTATCCCAGCGCCTCTACAAGGCAGCAGGGGAGGACACTTTGCATCACTGCACCGTGACTTTGGGCCTGCCTGAATTTGAAAGGGCGAGAACAAATGCTATCAATCTCAGTGAGGTAAGTGCTTGGATCTATGCTATCCTACCCCTCTTTTGCCCTGAAATCATTGGGCATCCCTCCTATTGTAGGCGTGATAAGTGTACAACCACAAAGACTGTATTTTGCAGCCTTGAAGAACTGTTCAAGTTGATTACTTGTTTATTAAGACTTTTCAAGGCGGTAAGATATTACCTTGCCATCTGGCTGAAACATAGGAATTGCATTTTATATTTGCTGCTGAATTTGTGTTTTTCAGTATTGGATGAATCTAGGAGGGTGTTGTTGCTTTCATCTGTGGTTTTTTCACATTCTCATATGCACTTTCATATGGAAACCATAATTAATTTGTGTTGGTGGTGGTGCTGAGTTCTGCAAATGATTTTTGCTTTGTCGGGTAAACAAATGGTGACTTTTAGAGTGTTGGGACTGTGACCTGGGAGACTAGGGTTCAAATCCCCACTCAGCCATGAAGCTCACCTTGGGCGAGTCACCATCTCTTACACAGGGTTGTTGTGAGGATGAAATAGGGAGGTGGAGAACCATGTATACAACCTTGAGATTCTTGGAACATAAAGGTGGTATATAAATGTAGTAAATCAATAAATATCTCCTGGTGTAATGTGTGGCTAGAAATTAAAGACTGCATTGATGATAGTTTTTGTAATTATCTGAAATATGATATTGTAATGATATTATAATTAGGATATGGTATCAGTTATTCTTTGAACTGGGTATAGGGTGGTATATAAATTCAATAAATAATGAGTGCAGCAATTTCAGAGTATGTAAATAAACTTGACAGGAGAAGATGGAGACTGCACTAGCCAAAGGACAAGTAAGGAGAAAAGAAGGCAGGCTTTATTTACTTACCTAATAGCTTCCGGATGATAGAGAGGGTTAGTAGTACACCTCCAGTATCTTCAAGATCCAGTACAGGTCCGTGTTGTCATATTGGCTATATGGTTGCTAAGAATTCTCTTTGTGATGCCCAACCCAAACCCCAGCTGTGGAGGCATAATCCCCATACCAGCACGTAATGCAGCTCAATAATTCAGAACAATTAGATTCCCTCCTGGCCCCTTCCCCTGATTCAGGTCCCTCCTTTATGGTTGTGAGGAACTGGCATGATGTGCAGGGGTCCTTGCATTAAAAAGCTGGCCATGGCTTCCTCACTTGCCCTGTGTCAAGCCTTTGCTTGAGTCGTCATTGCTTACAGAGCCATTGGCACTTATCATTCTGCATACATGCTGCAAGGACAATACCATGCCCAAATGGTTGTCATTTTTTAATTGCATCGTTGTGACTGTATTTGCTTTGACTGGGGCTTCCTACAATAGGGTAAAAAAAGAAAAGAAAAACAAAATCTAGACGTGCTTGCTAACTCTATACAACAACCAAGAGAAGGTTTCTTCTGTCAATTTACTTGCACTTTAAAATTTAAAGTTGCCATTTCCACTTTAGGCAAAATACAGGGAGTCTTGGCATAATCTCCGCGCTCAAGGCTACAAGCTGACAATGGAAGCAATCCCTTTCCAGACTGCCAAGGCCTCAAGAGAAATTGCCAGTGATGTGAGTTGAATTATGCAGCCTTCCATCTTGCCCGATTTTTGTTAACTTCATGTAATACATCGTCTAAAGCAGATTATACCGAATTAAAGCAGCACCATAATCATGTGAGACAAGGATGTGAGACAGAATATATTAGTTATGAATGAGATTCTTTGTGTGAATTAAAAAAAAAAAAAAGAGTCACTGTTAATCAGAAGCCAAGGCATGCGGAAGATCTTGCGATGGGAATTGGAGAAGGAAAAAGTATCTCTGGATACTCAGTTCCAATTTATCCAAAGTATCCAAAATACTACCTGTCTATGCAAATATTTAATCCATTCCTTTGTTTCCTTGAATAGTCCACCAAAGCAATTAGGGGCAACGAAAGAAAAATAAAGTTAAGCATGCATGAAAGGGCTCAGAGTATTGGTGTATCCATTCGGATGTCTTTCTGCATTCATTTTATACCAATGAATTTAGAGATACTAAGCAGCCAAAGGTAATTCTCAACTTTTCTGAAAAATCTCTTAGAAAATCAAGCATTTAGGCTGCACCCAAACAGTGGTACATCTAGATGACTTTAGACTCTGCGCTTAAGGGTCTTGCATGGGGGTTGGGGTTTTTAGATGACCATGTGTATTACTTCAGTTGTGAAGCACACAATTAACATTTCTCTTCTCCCCCTCCACACATTGAAGCCCATGCCTCACAACTCCTGATACATTACAGTAAAATACCAAACAAAATATAAAGATATATTCTGAGCATTTTTGCATTAAAAAAACCCCTGTCTTAAATCATATCACTGCCATGACTGCAGACATAAAATGGTATTAGCTTCTCCCTTCCTGATGCTGCTTGTATTTGGGAACGAGCACCATTTTGTTATAAGAAAAGATTCGTAATATCGTTTAAACTAAAAGTATTAAAATGAGACTCTTTAATCATGTCCATGCCTGACTGGATGTCACCTGAGTATAAAAAGTTATATATAAAAATACAAATAGAAGTTGCTCTGGTGGGGCCTGCATGCCTATGCCAGCCTAGGTGCTGATGCTGAACTGTCTCTGTCATCCACAATAGCCCTGAGGTTCAGTCCTACCTGGGCTGAGCAACACCAGAAGTTGTGTGCATACACAGGACTGCCAGCTTTGAGCCCATTGCTGCTGCCAAAGTCCAATGGAAAACTTGTTTGTTGAGAGAACTCCGTAAGAATGTTAGACTGTGTCTGTTGACTCTCGAACTGTTGTCTCACTGTAGGGAAAGTTACATCCAGTCCTGGCTGTTCCATGTTTATCTAAACATGGTATGTCCCATATTGCCCAATCCATCCGTTAAAAGAATTAGTGTTTTGGCTGCAGCGATACCACTTTCACTAACACATAGGGCACCCTGTCTAATGAACATAATACCTCCTTAATGCCATGGTTGATTTTTTAAAATTATTTTTTTATGTTGCAGTGACAATGGCCATGCAGAAACATGCATGCGCTATCCAGCCTTATAAGAGTGGCAAAACTCTTTCTTCTTCCAGATATTTTCTAAACTATCCTTGCTTAGCTTTAGACCATGTAAAGGGAAAAAAGTTCTGTTTCGGAATATGGTTGTTCAGAGCCATGAATGAAAGATGCAACGGAAGGAAAGATAGACCTGTAATGTGAATTGCATGTGTCTCTTGCGTTGAATTTTACATTGCTAATTCTCTTTTCCATCTCTCTCTGTCTCACAGTTACCTAGGCATAATACCTACTTTTAAAGGATCTGAAAAGCATGAATGCCCGCTAAACAACATTTCCTTTCCTTTTGCAGCTTCAATATAAACATAGCTTTGTTAAGGAGAGAGGGAAGCACATAGGTGCCAAGAGCGTTTTGGATGATACCAACCTGCTGCACTGCTTGTATGCTGCAAAGCTACAGAGTGAGCAAGAGTACAGGAAACGATCCCGAGGTACCAGTTCTCAGTACCACCTGCCTTTGGACATGGTGAACCTGGTCCATGCCAGGAAGGCCCAGAACCTAGCAAGTGACCAGGATTACAGGAAGAGGCTGCACGAATATACAGTGCTCCCCGAGGACTTGAAGATGAAGTGGGCCAAGAGAGCCCACCTGTTGCAGAGCGAGGTAAAGAAAGATACTGTTTAGACCTTAATATAAATAGTACTCACAAGGCGATGGCCTGTTTGATTTTGTGACTGTGATTAGCTAAAAAAAGGGGGGGCACGGTGAACCGATGCCGTGAGTGAGAAAGAAAGACAACTATTTGCTTCAAAAATGTGCTTGTCAAATCCCACATATGCCTACATGGCTTTCGGGATTCTGTTGCTAATTGAGCTCAGAATGTGATGAGGTGGCTATTGTTCCATTCAAAACCAATCACAGAAGCTTGTCTAGATGAACAGTGGAAATGCCATTGAGAGGAACCTAGGCCTCAATCAAAGCCCAAGCGTGTCTGCAACCTGTTTGCCTTACTTTACTATAAGACTCAACTCTATATTGCAACAAAAGGCAACTTGAAAGAGCTCTGTATGCTTTATCTCTTCAATGAAAGCCTCCGAGAAAACGGAAGAATCCCTGTTGGATTTTCCTCTAAGTGTGACAAATGTACCAATTGCCTTTGTTCTTTTCCTGAGGTGAGACAAAGGCAATCTGCTGCAGAAACTGGGAGATCCCAAACTATAAAGCCACCCATTAACATGAGGTTTAGCTATTGCATTAAGAGGGGCTTCAGAATTCTTTCTGCTCTGCTTTGATAGAGACATGGACTTTTACACTTGGATATTAACTACTAGACAGAATATTTTAAAAGGATATGCTGCCAACAGTTTAACTATCCAGGTTTTGGTTTCAGGCCGCAGGTAGAGGGTGGGATATACTTAAGGAGCCCCATCAATGGAATTCTTGAGAAAGGGCTTCCTGGTAATCTATTGAATCACATTGTACAACATCTAGCATATGGATTAAGTTGTCACCCCAATTTATTTTAGCTTGCTGTAAAATCTCCACTTTTAATAAGAAGCAACCACAATATTGTAATCCAGCTGAGAAACCGAGTTATGAATACTTGTGTTGGTTTTGCGCAAAATAATTTGCATCCCCAAATTGGTCCTTTTAAAATAGCTTTGTACAGGTTTCAGTACCAACAGGTGGCATCACTTCTTGCTTACGGTTATGTTGATTCAGTTGTGGGAGCTCCTTTTGTATCTTGTATATGATGCATTATTTAATTCCAAAAGGAATGGATGAATGCAAAGAAGCTAGGCTCAATGAGATGATGTATGCGTGGAAAAGACAAGACAAAATTTTTAATACAACTCGAGGAGTCATCGCTAGGCCAAAAACAAAAAATAAAATAAAAATCTGACGAAGTCTAAGTTTGTTTTGTTTTTGTTTGACAGTTTCGCTACAAATCAGACCTGAACTTCATGAAGGGGGTTAGCTGGATGGCTCTGAGATCCCCTCAGATAGAGAATGTAAAGAAGGCTGGAGAACTCATCAGTGAGGTACTGATAAATCTTTCATGGGATGGTACGTCTGTAGGAATTGTTTACCATCAAGGCTCCTTGTTACATGACACTTATGGATGTAGCTTAGCATTTCCTTTTGATGTGAGAGCCTGTTTATACAACGGTTGTACGTTACCAAAGAGCAGTACACAAGATAGGAGTCCACCTGTGACATCCTGCTGCATATTTTCTACCCTGAACAGGAGACTCTCAAAAACAAAAACACATAGCAATAAATAAAGACAGCAGACTCGGCAATGGAATGCTAAGCAGCTGATAACATAGTTTTGAAAATTGCATACTTGAAACTGACAGCAAAGTCAGTGGAGAGTGATTCTATCGTGATCAGCATAACTTATTAACAGAGAAAATGTCCTAAATGTGGACTGGAGATCTAACAGGGTGACATTTTGGATACAGATTTCTGTTTGCCCAGTCAAAACTATGTGTTTTTCTCTGTGCATCACTGCTATAACATATTGAAATCATTTTGGACAATTGCACAGTAAAGACAAGCGTTGAAAACGACATTTCCCCATTTGTATATCTTTTTGACAAAACGAAACCCATTGGGGATCTCTGGGTATAGCCAAATTATATATGCATTTATTTTGGGCAAGCTATTTCAGCAGACACATAGATAGAACAAACCTTCTCTCAATGTTTCTTAAATGGTTTTTTTTTAAATTCTATACAATATGTATTAAAACACACATTTATGTATTATTTCTACATCTGCTGCCACACATATGATATATTCTGTTTTTAACTCCGGTCTTTATTGCATGTTTTATATTCCACTTATAGACAAAGTATCGTCAGAAACCAGATAGACTCAAGTTCACCACAGTGACTGACTCTCTGGACTTCCTCCATGCTAAGAATAGCTATCTTCAGTGCAATGATGTAAGTTAAGCATTTTTTATGGTGTAGAGCAGTGGTTCCCAAACCTTATTTTTCCATGGACCACTTGAAAATCGTTGATGGTATTGGCAGACCATTTAATTATTATTTTTCCCATTGTTGCGATTTAGGTGTGCTGTGCTAGATGGTGAATGATTCTTAATTGTATTCTATTGCTTCTTTCCCCCCTTTCATTGTATTTCATCGAATTACTGATTACATTCAAATTGCAATACAATGAAATACAGCATAAGAAATAAAAGCAGCATTAAAAGTACAATTAAAAATCAGTGCAAATACTTATGGCAGGATTTACCTTATGAACCCTATTAACAGAAGCCCTGTGCAAGGAGTTCCACTCCCGCAACAAAGCTTTCCTCCCATGTGCCCCCTGAAATTGGCTCTGGGGGTTGGGGGTGGACAGAACCCCCAGAATGGTGCACAGGGAGAAGAAATCGGGGGATTTTTCCATCTGGCAAACTGAACTGCTTGACAGGCGAAATGATTGGAAGAGCATGATATTGAAAGTCAAGCAATATCTTGTCTTAGGTAAAGGACCCCTGACAGTTAAGTCCAGTTGCGAACGACTCTGGGGTTGCGGCGCTCATCTCGCTTTACAGTCTGAGGGAGCCAGCGTTTGTCCGCAGACAGTTTTTCCGAGTCATGTGGCCAACATGACTAAGCCGCCTCTGGCGAAACCAGAGCAGTGCATGGAAATGCCATTTACCTTCCCAACGGAGCGGTACCTATTTATCTACTTGCACTTCGTGCTTTCGAACTGCTAGGTTGGCAGGAGCTGGGACTGAGAAACGGGAGCTCCCCCCATCGCGAGGATTTGAACCGCTGACCTTCCAATCGGCAAGCCCTAGGCTTAGTGGTTTAGACCACAGCGCCACCCACGTCATCTTGTCTTAAGGCACCTTTAATAAGCATAGGCATAATTTAATATTAAATGCATTGTGTGCTGTAGCTCTTGCTGGAAATAGATTTTTGTTATCGTTATAGAAATTGTGAAAGTAACAAATGTCATTTGGTTTGTCAGAGGCTGTACCGAGCCGCACACTTGGAATCCATGCATGAATATACTCTGCTTCCTGACCATCCTGACTTCATAAGGGCGCGTCTCAATGCGCTCCATCTCAGTGATGTAAGTAATAGATCTTTTCATTTTAGGGTGATGGGTTTTGTGAATGAACACAGCTACAATTAGTTGTATTTTGATTTCATATGTACCAGGAATACGTCCAGCCATCACTTGTCCCAGTAATTCCAGTTTGTAGATAATTTTCTTTTTAGCCTAGGTTGCATTGTTTCGAAATGGAATATAGACGTTTCATGTGCATTAATTCGCAATTTTATTTCATGCACAAATTACAGTACTTTTAGAGGAATTATGTTTCATTAAATTACCTTAAAAGGTGCATTTAGTCAGCTACTGGAAATCAAAATAGAAAGAGCATTGTGCGTTGACAAACCTTTACTCTCCTGTTAGAAGAAAAGAATGAGTGAGATGTATTGCTCATGCAGTTAGAACTGTATTGCCATGCACAGATGAATGTCACAGTTGTAAGTCTGATATGTACCCTTTCTTCTCAAAACATTCAAATGGACCAGCATGTATCTGAACTGAAACAGCCAGGGAGAGCATGGGGAGATGGAAGAGTTGGGGGCCTCTCATTAAAAATGAAACTGTTTTTGGTAGATATACAATTGGATCAGATGCCACACACAGAAAGCTGTTGAGAGAGACTGACCTTACAACACACACAAAAACCACATTGGTATTTGTAAAACTGCAAAGATAGCTGTAAATCAAATGAATGTAATGTGTGAGGATGAGTGCAAAAGCTGTGCAAACTGTGATAAAGTAAAAGGATGCATGGGGTTTCAGATCAAAGGACCCATGTTACAGAATGATCTGCAACAGCAAGGCAAAAGCTTTGGCAGATTAAAAAGAGAGAGAGGGAGAGGCAGGAAAGGGCTAGGACTTGCTGGTGGTTGCAAGACAGAAGCTCCCATGGCAAGAGACACTCCAGATTTGGACTTACGACACAGCTGAGGAGGAACCACGGCTCTTCCAGCCCACCTGATTCCCTTCCACCCCAAAGGGCTTGCTACTCCAAATTTTCATACCCTGATTATTCTAAATAAATTTAAGAATTTATCTGGATTTGCCCTTTAAATATGCTACCTGTGGTCATTTTTTGATGGAATGCTTCCCATATTATCTCATCTGGGATAATTTTGGATTCTACTGTCATGATCTGGGAGGAAATAATTCAAGAATTTGATCAGGTGCTTTAAGTATGTTTATCAGAAATTGCAAGCCCACTGGGAAGTGTGGATGCCCCATTTTTTGCATTTTCACTTTCCATGGCTTCAGAGGTGCATTTTTATCTGTCTCATAGTAAATAAACATTATTTGGTCAGTAAGTAATATGAGTTGGAGGCCTGGGATTATTACTTACTATCATGTCGAGCAGTCGTTCCCAAACTAATTTTCCCACACACCGTTTAAAAAATTGCTGGCAGACCACGTAATGATTTTTTTCTGCCTGTTGTAGCGATTTGTACGTGCTGTGCTAGATGCTGTATGTTTTTTAATTGGGTTTGTTTTTGTTTTTTCTTACATTGTATTTGATTGTGTTACAACTTGCATTCCATAGAATTCAAACTGCAATACAATAAAATACCACGTAAGAAGTAAAATAAGCAATACAAATACAATCGAAAATCAACATGTATATTTAATGCAGACATGCCATGGGCCATCTGAATGAAGCCCACAGACCACCAATGGTCCATAGGCCACAGTTAGGGAACCGCTGTTTTAGAGAATGTGCCCTAACCAAAGTAGACCCTCACCAAAGTAGGCTATGTCTCTGCTCATTCGCATCCTTGCACCCATGCACAAAAATGTTTTATTTCTCCTAAGCTGAATGGCTAAACCTGAGAAACATCTCTCGGGCAGGACAACGATGCATTATCACAATAACTTCAGACACTGTAATATAAACCCTTGGGATTGAAATGGGACATGTTATCTTCAAAATTTGCATCTTACTCATATAAATCATATCCAATATTTTATCCGGCAGCTCATTATTTTAGATTAGTTGATGAAACCATCAGGGTATGGAGCTAGCACAGAAAGCATTAGAAGTGCTTGAAGTAACAAAAAGTGGAGACTTGTAGCACTGACATTCCTACACTGCAAAACCCAAGATGCTACTAGGAGATGTTTCGAAAGACAGAATAGGGGCAGTGTGTCGATGCAATATTGATGTGGCTGATGCATCAAAGTGTCTAACAGAAACCAAATAAGCTGGAATCAATGTAGGCATGAAATGCAAAACAAAATCTCAATTTGGGTGTTTTAGACTCCCCACCAATGAGACTCTAACCAATGTACAATATTCTGTAGGTGGGACTGTTGAAGGGCTGCAGGGCAGTCAGAAAATCTTAAAGGCCTGTATGACTGGCCCAGACACAAATGGTCCCATTAGAATCAAATATTTATTACTATAAGAACAAAAGACTTGTAAACTAAGGCATCATCTTTCTTAACTCCTTCCTGCAGAAACTTTATAAAACATCTTGGGAGGAGACACGGGCAGCTGGCTATGATTTCAGACTGGATGCCATCCCTTTCCAGACGGCTAAAGCTTCCAGAGACATTGCCAGTGATGTATGTATTCAAGATTCAGTCTTAGGATCCCATTACAAGATTATTGGAATGGCAGGCTCCTATGCAACCCATGACTTTTACTTTGCAGTTTAAATGGAGACACTGGTATCCAAAGACTTGAGGAACATGCACTCAAGCTCTTTCAGGCCAATCTGGAACTGCTAGAAAGCCAGAGTACAGTCCAGATGAATTTAGGTGCACATACATTTTGTTGAATTAATGAGCTTCAAGTTCTGAAGTCTCATTGATTTAATGGAGCATCAGTCATGGGTCACATTTTTGGAGCTGTGCAAGCTGCCTTCCACCATTGGTTTCCATTTCATCCACATGCTTGTTAATGTATTCATCATTAAGTATGCTATTGATAATAAAACTGTGTATATTCTGTAAATCCAATGACCATTTCTTTCCAGTCAAAAATTGCTCCAACAAGGCAGCTCTGCCCTCTGGATGTAGATGCTAGTACTCTGATTTAGCAAAGTTATATGTCCACATAGAAGTCCCAGCTCTCTATACAAAAATACTACAATAAGGGAATAAAAATTATTTTTGTCTTTGTCTCACTACTCTGCAGTTCAAATACAGAGAGGCCTTCCTGAGGGATAGGGGGCAGCAGATTGGATTTCGCAATGTGAATGATGACCCCAAAATGAGGCACTTTCTCAAGATGGGCTACCTCCAGAGTGACAACCAATACAAGAGGGATTTTGTCAGAAACAGAGCGCAGTTCAAGAGCCACATTGACCAGCCAAGATTTATCCATGCAAAGAAAAGTCAACAGTTGATAAGTGATGTCAATTACAGGCAGCACCTGCATCAGTATACCTGTGACCCAGAACAGCTGAACCTAAAGCATGCTAAACAAGCACACAACCTCCAGAGTGATGTAAGTGCATTGATCTATAGGCTAGAGCAAGCATCCCCAAACTCAGCCCTCCAGCTGTTTTGGGACTACAACTCCCATCATCCCTAGCTAACAGGACCAGTGGTCAGGGATGATGGGAATTGTAGTCCCAAAACAACTGGAGGGCCGAGTTTGGGGATGCCTGGCTAGAGTCTTATTCCAGGGCTCTATACTCTGTACCAAAACTTTGTCCTTGAAACATCTGCAAAATGCCCCCCCCCTTTTTAAAAAAGAATACCGTACCTTTTAAAGGGTTTGGCTAGTAGAAAAGAAATGCTAATGAAGGACCAAAACATTGCCAGTACGGAGTGAGTCAGCTATCCCCCTGCATCCCATTGCCCTGGAACAATGCTGCTTCTATGCAGTTTTGATGAAAGGAAATGGTGGTTCATGAGCTACTGACAGCTTGTGGCAGGAAAAAAGTGGAAGTGGAGGGAGAAACAAAAGGGGAAGGCTAGTTAAGGGGGAATAGCTGCTCTCCTACCTTGCAATTTCCCACCACCTTGAAAAAATTGAACATCTCCTCCTTTCACTGCCTGCAAAGGGAGTTGTGAAGTGGTGGGACCATTTGGTCTCAACCCTAGTAAGTAATTTGAAATTCTGGAGAAAAACGGAAAGATACAATAGGTATGCTTGTCCCATTCTTCCTTGGATTTCTAGTAGCCCTCATATGATTTCTGAGGTTTTAGAAGTGACGTTCAGTTAATAATAAGGAAAGAAATGTTGACAAACTGTGGAAATGCACAGCCTTTTGTATATGCTGCCATCCACTTCTTACTTTATAAACATCTCATCATTATAGAATTCTTAGTGTTTGAAATAAATGAATCAAGTCCTGACAGTGAAGGAAACTGAAAGCTGAGGTGCTGTTGTATGCAATTTACTTCCCATCTGATTTGAAGTGTGTGCGGTTTATTAATTCCGTGAGGTTTGTGTAATTGTTTTGCAGGTCAAGTACAAATCTGATTTGAACTGGATCAGAGGCGTTGGCTGGACACCTCCAGGTTCCTACAAAGTGGAAATGGCCAGGAGGGCTGCTGAGCTGGCATATGCTCAGGAACAGGAACCTCAAGGAACTTTGGATCAGAACAATCTGAAAACTGTACGTGAACAAATAGCCCCTTTCCTTCTAATCACCTAGGATGCAGAATCCCAAACATAAGGCGGAGTGCTTGTTTCCCACTCTGTGTCATATAGAAAAGCAGTTTAGTGGTTTTGCTGTAAGATTGCAGCAGAAATAGAGTGAATGGCTCGTTTACCCTGATGTCACCAATTTTGTTTTATTTTTTTCCACTCTAAAAATAAGGCAACAAATTAATGGATAAAGGACATGTAGAGGGTCCTGCAAGCTTTAAAAAAGGCAGCCTGTTGAATCATGGCTGGAGGGACGAGACTCAGCTGGCATACAACATTTTAGTTGCAAAGCAAGACTCACGCAATAGTTGAAGAATTCATTATGTTTTTACATCACACAAATCTTCATTCTGACATGTGAATAAGGCTTGCAGGTCTAGTGCTTGTTGCAAAGTCAGTTCCTGTGCAATCCTGTACAAGCCTCCTGAGAGGTTTAATGGGACTTACTGCTAGATAAGTGTCTATGGGATGCATCACACCCACAACCTTTTGGCTTCAATACAATGGTTCTTCCAAGCCTAATTTCAGTGGGGAAGGGCAGTTTGCAGGTAACTGAGAAGCCCTTTGTGGACACATGTGCACGCACAGGTGCTGCATTAGCAACACCTGATCTGAAGCATCTACAAGAAGCATTTGATACTCACAGAGGCATTTGGATGAGGAAGCTGGAGTAACCCAGAAGTTGCATCTTCCCTAGAAGTAAGACCATGTTGAAGCTAACAAACCTGTCCAACCCCCAGAAAGATGGCATTAGCAGAGCTTTAATGTTTTGCCCGATAAACTACTGTTTCTTTTTAATAAATGGGAATTCTGCAAATTTGTCTTCGTAAGTAGCTCACATTCAGTATCTATTTTGATTGGCAGGATCAGGCAGCTGGAGAAGGATCCCAACAAGTGAGAGTCAATCCTGATGCCACAGAGATCTTGCAAGTCAGGCGCAGAAAAATGATGTCAAGGAATGAACTGAAACACAGACATCAGCCTTAAGAAAATGCATAATTTTTTTCAGCTTGCTGTGCAAGTAGAGCCCCCCCCCCCCCGAAGCATAGGCTGCACCAAAGTGGTTGAATTTGCTAAAAGAAAAAACAGTGAAACCCTATGCAAATAATTTAATATTGTTCTTATATTTTTTTTTGCATGTAAGTAATTTTTAAGTGTATGTTATTATGAAATGTAGTATTTATTTCTGACAGCGAATGAAATTAGTACTAGATGACTGGCAGGCTCAACTTTGTACTAAAAATTAATGAACATGATTTGTTGAAATAAAATTATTTGTATTGAAAATAAATAAGAGGAATCACTTTCCATAAATAATTTGTTTTGGTATTTTAATGATAGGGTTTTCTTGGTTTATGAAACCTTCCTTTATTTCATGTATTCCTTTGAGCATTCTAAAGTGGTCTATGTGACTCTTGATAACTTAAAGTTTATTATCTTTGAATGGGTGAGCATGTAAGAGCAAGCGAAATGTTGATGTGTGGCTTTGTGTAGGCCCTTGTAAGTGGAGGAGAATGAGTTCCTGAGTGTGTGATTGAGCTTCTATGAATGGGATGTGAAAGTTGCATATAACGTTTGCAGACAGAGTGGTGGACTTGGACAAGCAAGCTCCAGATTCAAACTCTTAACTCAGCTGCTAAGCTCCCCTGAGGTATATTGGGCTAGCCACTATATTTCAGCCTACAAATCTGACTCATTTTTCAAGATAGAATAGGGATTAGGTCTGCTATCCTGAACACATTGGAGGATAAAAATATAACAAATAATTTTTTTAAAAATGGCATATTGTTCCAAGTGTAGGCTATGTGGTTGCACATGCCGTTGTATAATAAACTGGTGAAAGCTAAGCCAATACGCTAAATCCTAAGAGAGGGTGTCAGGGTTTGCATTTTGAATAAAACAAGGCATGTTTTGAATTATCCAGTGGAACTTGCAATTCTCGGTGCTTAAAATCCTATTCAGAAAATATAGTCTTGCAGACAGTCAATTTATTTAAATACCACATTTCCCACAGATTTATGGCTCAAAGAGACTTACCAAAATGAACATTCAATACAGTAGTACAGTAACCATAATACACAATTCAAAATTTAACATCACTACAGCAAAGAGTTCAAGAATTCATTCAAAGAGGGCGAAGGAAATTAAGCATAAAGCTTATGAACACACAGGCCAATTAATATTCAAAGGCAACCCTAAAACTAATAGCGGTAGTAACAAACAACCCCCCATGACTTGTATACTCCTAGACCCAAGTCCAGAACTTCCCTTACGAAGATTCCAAGGAGGAGCTTGGTGTATGGCTGGTGGAAGTATAATCATCCCACACATTTCTACAAAGAAGGAAGTGAGTTAAATGGTGTGTATAAGATTTCAACCTTAATGCCAAAAAGACAATTGGAAAACTAACTTCCTTATCTGAGATTAATAGGAAGGTATATCAGTATGTCTTAGGCTTACCTTTATTTATTTTTCGAAGGGCTTTCCTAGATATCAAAGCTAGACTCGCGTTGAATTTTTGCACGAATCCAGTTGAGAAATCTTATCACATAGGTATAGACTCCAGGTTTTTGTCTTAACCCACAGTGTTCTCCCCAGCTCACAATTCCATAGACATAATAAGAGCCATTTTTCACACAGGTTAGAGGGCCTCCTGAATCTCCCTAGCAACAAATAAAATAGGTCATTTAATTAAGTAACCCCAAATATAGACCAACAGTAGTTTTTTTATTTAATGCCTAAACCAGGGAGACCTCAAACCTGAGGTCTTTTCTGGAGCTGATGGCATGGACTCCTGGCCCAGATTTTTCTTCTTCTGTTTTGTCCTCAGCATAGTATGTGGCCCTTGGAAAAGTGGAGAGCAGTTGTCCGTGATGGACCTAGGCATTGGGTGGTCTTTTCTGGAACTGATGATATTAAATCCCTGGCCTTGGATTCTCCATTTCATTGCACTTATGCTGCAGTTCTAAGATGGCTGAGGGATACAGAAGTGGTTCATCTACCTTATCCACAGTGCCGGCAGGACAAAAGTGAGCATGGAGGAATACTGGTCTACTCCATTCTTTTCAGTTTGCTTTAGAAATGATGGGAGAGAAATGGTCTGGCATAGTTTAATCTACGATGTGGGGCAAATGTCAAGCAAATCCAGTTCTTCAGTGGCAGGCCCTGTGGCACACTCCATTTCCAGCCCTACTGACCTTGGAGCTCTGATATCAATAGAGTAAGGGCCATAAAATTTCATTGGTGGCAGGAGTGGGAATCTGGCACTCCTTATGGCTCCTTTGATGCCCTCGGAGAAGGAGATTCAATGCTTCCTATGGCACCTGGGGGTGCAGAGCCCACGTTTTATTAGTAGTGGAATTTCCGGCATGATATATTCATGTGGTGGTAGGCCTTTCATGTTTCAAGGAGTCCTGGACGGATGTAGCCAGTTTCCATTCATTCACAAAATGGGAGGGTCACTTCTGGCTATGCTCTTCAGAGGACAACACACATACCCTTCTGTGGCTGCCCCTCTAAATTCTCCAGACCTCAGAAGATGTATTTGATTTTCTTGATATTTTCAAGTGTTAGTAGATTGCATGATTTGCTTGTAAACTGCCTGGAGCTAATTTGATAAGGCAGGGTAGAAGTCGGATGGAAAAAAAATAAGTAAATAAAGCACATATTCAGTACCACAGATATTTCAGGCTAGCAATACAAAGACCCTGAAGAACATTAAACGTGGTGGTTTGGGGAAAGGAGAGGTGCAGTGATCATGCACCTAAGATGTATTGGGACAGGCCTTATCAAATGACAAAACTCCCAAGTTTGCAGCTGAACTTCTGCATCTCCCATAGGCTTGCCTGTCACCAGAAGAGCTGCTGTTTGTTTGAAGGACATGCCTCTCACATCATGTTGAAAGGAAGGAGTTTGTTGTAATGTATCTGATACAAGAAGCAGATACATATGTAGTACCCTGCCAGACATTACTCTGCATAGCCTATTTACATTTTGTTAAAAGAGAAATTAGTGTTCAAATACTGAAAAAGCAACAGACCTGACAAGTATCAGCGCTTGTTCTCTGAAGATTTCCTGCACAAAGCATGCTTTCATCCAGTCTGTTATTATGTGCACTTCGTGCGTTACACCGCACCTGGGAAATCAGCTTTACTCTGGCATCTAACAGCTGATGAGATGATTCACCTACAGGATGCAGGAAAATGAAGAAACTCTTAACTTCCCTTCTTCCCTCTGCTAAATCTTTCTTTTCAATCTATGGGATAATAGAATTGTACCTGGGCCTAAGATATGATCATCTGCTGCAAGGGAAAGCCACAACTCTGGCAGAGCAGGGTTAGGAAATAAACAAGCCCAAAGAAGGCTATCAAGCTAAAAACAGCTTTTGGCAGTGAATTTCTGTTACTGCTGCATAGGAGTTTGGCATCTCAATAGTGTTTTGCCTTTGAAAAACCTACACTGTGTTGTATTTTCCAGATGTTGACTGACCTCGGAAGATTCTGGCCTGTAGACTTTACAACTGCAAAGGTGTGTTAAATCAGAACTGTTTGAGTCAAATCCTGACATTTGTTATGTTTACTCTGGGATCGTTACATCAATAATTTCCATGTATTGATCCATGGATATAATTTTGTCTTCTTTTGGGACCCTTTGCTAGGCTTGCAAGTTATCTCCATAGCCCACCTTTAATAGTGTGTTTGCTGTTGCATATGTCACAAACAGGAAACAGGTTTGAGAGAATTACCACTAGATCCACAAATGAAACAAGTGGTGGCTAGAGCCATAAAATCTTGCGCAATTAAGTCAATTATGCATGTTATACAGAAGAATTATTCAGCTCCGCATCTGAGAGATCTCTGTGCTGTTCAATGGGGAACATTATTTGCTATCATTATTCACATAAATGTGGTGTGCTATAACAATTAGGATTTGCATTGCAAACAAACACATATCAACCACTGCAGATAAATACACTGATGCCATCAAGCAGAAGGTTGGAAATATCTATGGAAACAGAGATGTTTCATGCAACCCATTCCCCAAAATATTTTCTTGCTAGCACATGCCATGCAAGTGTTTCCTGGTTTAATCAAAAGAAGCCAAAGTGTCTCAATTGGCATGTATCAGAAGATGTCACTTGAGAACCCCTGACATAAGGCAAAGGGATGTGTCCTAAAGAGCTCTCATTCATAGAAAGAAGAAGAAGAACAGTTTGGATTTGATATCCCACTTTATCACTACTCTAAGGAGTCTCAAGCGGCTAACAATCTCCTTTCCCTTCCTCCCCCACAACAAACACTCTGTGGGGTGGGTAAGGCTGAGAGACTTCAGAGAAGTGTGACTAGCCCAAGGTCACCCAGCAGCTGCGTGTAGAGGAGCGGGGACGCGAACCTGGTTCACCAGATTACGAGTCCACCGCTCTTAACTACTACACCACACTGTGAACAGAAGGGGCCCTTCCATTAATAGAGCTCTCCTTCCAGTCATGGATCTAGCCACATATTTGCACAGTTGAGTTTAACAACGTAATTTTAAATTAGCAAGACAAATTTGAATTGCATTTCTAATGTCTTCATTGGTTGACCGGGCCTTTTGTGACACAATGGATTTGTATGAATTATGTGTGTAAATGTAATTCTTTGCTCAGCTATGAAGCTCCCTGGGAAGTCTTGGTCATAAAACTAGCTCCATACTTCAGCTAAGTCATGGGCTGTTGTGAGTTTTTTTTAGGGAAAGGGCAGGATACAAGCAAATGTTTTTAAAATTGGAGTCATTTCTGGCATCAAAACAGATCAGCTATTCACTCTTGGGCAACATTCAGAGACAGTGGACTGTGAATGTGGTAGTTTGCAAAAGAGACTGTGTCATGGAAGAATGATGTTTTATTAACTCATATCATCAGCACATAATCTATCAAATCTGCATACCAGATGCTTCTTACTTTCAATATGAATTATATCAAAAGATGTATATACTTCATATTGGATTATATTGCTCATAAAACATAAGGGTACTTTTGGGAACATGATTGACACATTGTCCACCTGCAATTTTACAGCAACTCATTAAGTGAAAAGTGAAAAACTGCATTTTTTTCAGAAAGGTCTCATTATCTTATTTTTAAGCACAAGAATAATTTCCTCCTTCCAAGGAACTCACAGTATGTCACAGAGGTTTAGCTGAACTTGAATAGATTTGGCAGTTCTGTTTCAATATGCATCCAGAAATCCAGATGCTGCTTATCAAAAACTTATCCAAACCAATAGGCTGGAAAATACTGTCAAAGTTCCTGGGTTTATTTCCGAGATATGGCTCAGAATCTTTATCTGGAAGCACATAGACTCATTCACTCTGATTTGATTCTTTGAATGAAGTTAAGATGATAAGTGGCATATGACAGAGAAAGGGACAAGGAATTTGATGGGAGGTTTGCCCTAAATACCACTACTTCTTTTATTTTTTAAAAGCTCCAAACAGATTTGCACATTCTGAATTTTTAACAAAGTTTGTTTTCAAAAATTGCTTGATTTTAAAATGCCTGGTATAGCTATTCATAATCTGTAGCATATCTTCTCTGATTGAATTGTTCTGCAGGAATAATGAGGGGTGGTTGGTCTTCCCGAACATGTTCCCTGGCCAGACAATTAGTCATCTTATCTACAGCCAAGAATTTGGGAGAACAGCCAAATATAATCAGGAGTTTGGGAGAACAGCCAGGTATAATCATCCATTTGATTTAAATGTGTAAACGCTTAAGTGGATGTCTATATCCTTCTAGAAACATGGACACCTGAAGGTATGTGACTTCATACTAGAGAAGCATCCTCTGACATCATATATCTCTCAGTGTTGGGAAAGGTAAAGCATCCTGTTCTCACGTTGGCCCACCTCAGTAAGCAACACTGGCCCATAGTGTTGAGAAGCCAGGACAGCAACAGAGCCCGACCAGCCACTATGGAGAGACAACCTTGGCAAAACACAGACTACAGGAGGGTGGTAATTCTAGTCCATCTAGGAAACAGCGACGACCCTCCTACCTGCAGCAGCAGAGGGATCTCACTAAAGGCCAAATTGGGAAGAGAGGAGGAGGAATACAAAAATTAATATAGATTTTGTCAATGTATTAACCATAAAGGACTGCACCATTAAACAATAGCTTACCTGTTTCAGTTTCTCCCCAACCTGATATATAGCATTCTGTGTCATCAGGAAAAGTAGAATCAGGCAAGCACACTCGTTTGACGTATCTTGTTTCCACTGCACAGTGGCCGTCAATTGGTTTCAACTTCAACAAAGCTGTGGGCCGAATGGAAGACAATTTTGTGCAATAAAGCTGATGACATGTTCACTCTGAACAGTATCAGGAAAGTAATAAATAACATTTTCTCAAGCTTTCTTATTTGAATACTCTTGCTTGACAGACTGCTTAATTTGAAATTATAGAATGGTTTTCATTTCTCTGTTGCTATCTTAGGGTCACCAAGCTATACATGTTCCCTGATTCTTCCTCTTGGTTGTTTTTAAATACGAAAAGCAGCTGTGGGAGCCAAAATGGGAATTGGACGGTTGGCAGAGGAGTTGGCAGCTTGACCCGTTTCCCTTCCCAAAGTCCACTGAAAATCATCTCCAGCTGGCTTTCTTCCTGTGGTGGAGAAGATAAGTTAACATCTCTCTTCTTCTATAGGTGACAAACTATCTGGGAGAAGGGGGTGATTTTGAGCTGACAGACAGCAGGTAGGGAAAGGGTTAAGGAAATATCATGGATCTGCCAGTCCTATGTCAGAAATAAATCTAGGTCAATAGCATGCAAAGCTAGCTAAGGAAGCAACCAGATCTGTTATCAAACTTAAGCATTATTTTCCCTGATTTCAAACAGATACAGCTAAGTATTTGTAGGCTTCTCACAACCTCGTCCAACTCGTTTCTCTGTCCTGGGAATGTTAAGTGAGCAAAAGCATCCCTGAAAGGCTTGCCACTTCTTTTTTATACAAAATGTAGAAATTGAATATATTTTTCTGGAAATACTAATTAAACCTATTTTCCGAAGCTTCGGGGAATTTGAATGTTTGTTCCACTGCTTAACTCAAGTCAGAATTATTTTATCCATGATATTTAGCCCACATCAAAGTTATTGAGCCTAATGTCCACTATCTCCATCTTGTAACCACACTGACAGTGATTTGAACATTTGTAAGCAACTTGCCAATATCATTGTATGGGACATCCTCAATTTCTTCATAGTGTCCATGTACAATTATCTTTTCCACATCAAACTTCTGTTCATAATGCTCTTTCCTAAGGAGATCTTTTTTCCCAAGGACCACTTCAAGCGTGTGAGCATCTGTCCTATGAAAGAGAGAAAAATGTCACAAAGAATGATCAATTGTAATTATAGAACCTCAAGAGATTTCAAAGATAATCCATTTCCAACACCTATACTGGAATTCTCCATCTTGGAAACTATCTCTACTAGACTTAACACTTGGCAGGCTTCCTGGGTACTCATACTTCAGCTAAAGCCTAGGAGAAGACATCATGAAGTAGCTCCTCCCATAGGCCTTTCTCAGACCAGGAAGCCAGGAAATTGCAGAGTTCTAGAGAAATGCTTATTAGAAAACACACACACACACACACACACACACACACACACACACACACAACGTTGCATTGCTAAGGGAAGCTCAAAACTCTACTCTGGTCAAAATTCTAAAGAAATTCTCAAGTGCCTTAGAATGAGGCAGAAAAAAATGGAAACCACGTTTTCGGGGGGGGGGGGGAACTTTCAAGAAACCAAAAGACATATCTTGGCTCAGCATTGCTAGCCAATCAGATCCAAGTCATGTAGAGCTACTCTCATATGGGAACCTGAATGCATGAATGTGGACTTTTCTATGTCCGTGCTTTAAGTGGGGTAGGTAAGACATGCTCCTTTTAAATATATATATTTTGGTAAGTATTTTAGTTTCAATTTATTGCTGTTTTATATCTGATTTTAATATCTCTGCTATTTCTATTCTGCCATTTTGAGCAAAAATGTTGACTAAATCATAATCACGCATAAACCATACTGATAAGGATCTATTCATAGACTTAGAATCATAGAATCATAGAATCATAGAGTTGGAAGAGACCACAAGGGCCATCGAGTCCAACCCCCTGCCAAGCAGGAAACACCATCAGAGCACTCCTGACATATGGTTGTCAAGCCTCTGCTTAAAGACCTCCAAAGAAGGAGACTCCACCACACTCCTTGGCAGCAAATTCCACTGTCGAACAGCTCTTACTGTCAGGAAGTTCTTCCTAATGTTTAGGTGGAATCTTCTTTCTTGTAGTTTGGATCCATTGCTCCGTGTCCGCTTCTCTGGAGCAGCAGAAAACAACCTTTCTCCCTCCTCTATGTGACATCCTTTTATATATTTGAACATGGCTATCATATCACCCCTTAACCTCCTCTTCTCCAGGCTAAACATGCCCAGCTCCTTTAGCCGTTCCTCATAAGGCATCGTTTCCAGGCCTTTGACCATTTTGGTTGCCCTCCTCTGGACACGTTCCAGTTTGTCAGTGTCCTTCTTGAACTGTGGTGCCCAGAACTGGACACAATACTCCAGGTGAGGTCTGACCAGAGCAGAATACAGTGGCACTATTACTTCCCTTGATCTAGATGCTATACTCCTATTGATGCAGCCCAGAATTGCATTGGCTTTTTTAGCTGCCGCGTCACACTGTTGGCTCATGTCAAGTTTGTGGTCAACCAAGACTCCTAGATCCTTTTCACATGTACTGCTCTCAAGCCAGGTGTCCCCCATCTTGTATTTGTGCCTCTCATTTTTTTTGCCCAAGTGCAATACTTTACATTTCTCCCTGTTAAAATTCATCTTGTTTGTTTTGGCCCAGTTCTCTAATCTGTCAAGGTCGTTTTGAAGTGTGATCCTGTCCTCTGGGGAGTTAGCCACCCCTCCCAGTTTGGTGCCATCTGCAAATTTGATCAGGATGCCCTTGAGTCCATCATCCAAGTCGTTGATAAAGATGTTGAATAAGACCGGGCCCAAGACAGAACCCTGTGGCACCCCACTAGTCACTCTTCTCCAGGATGAAGAGGAACCATTGATTCCTCTTCTAGAACTGTGGAGTTGGAAGGGACCCTGAGGGTCATTTAGTCCAACCCCCTGCAATGCAGGAATCTCAACTAAAGCATACAGGTCAGATGGTCATTCAGTCTCTGCTTAAAAACCTCCAAAGAAGGAGAATCCACCACTTCTTGAAGGAAACCATTCTACTGCCAAACAACTCTTAGTGTCAGAAGATGAATTTGCTTACAAAACACAGTGTGCCGCAGTAAGAACCCAACATGGCTCAATCAGTACTCCTCCACAGAAGTGTCCTTTAGGGAAAAATATGCCCCTTGAAACTTTCCTCTGAACAGAGGCTTGCCATGGATGTTTGCCAGGAGTTGACTTGGCACCGCCATAGATTCTCTTTAATGGTCTTTCTGTCTCTGGTCTTCCACATGTATTAGGTCTGCTATCTGCTGCAGAATTCTTGGTGACTGTATTTCCAGAGGACTGTGCTGCAATACAAAAGAAACAACTGGATATGGAAATGGTATAATGGCACTGTCTCTGTTACAAAGGCTCTCTCACTCCATCTTTTTCCTCATTTAACCTAACAACTCATAAACAGACCCTTCCTCCTTCCTTCACTTTCAATTTTGTTTTTCAGGAGGACGCTTCAGGCCGTCTGCACAGCTAGATCTAGATTCTCTAAGTGTCACGCAAGACTTGCACACTGTGCTTTGACCACTGACACAGCACAATCACTGGAGTTGCATCTTACCATATTGGCCTGAATATAAGCCCCCCTTTCCCCCCAAATTCTGACCGTGAAAAGTTAAAGTGAGACTTATATTTGCGATCTTATGGTATGCAGCCAGGAGTGTGGGGCAAACAGCGCCAGGAGCATGGCAAAGCAGCTCCCCCCCTGCGCATAGTCCCCCGTCTTCTCCCCCAAGGCCAGGAAGGGAGAGAGCGAGGAGGGAAGGGGAAAGCCCCCCCCCCACAGAATGCAGCCAGGAGCAGCAAGGAATGGAGCAGCTTATATGCGGGCATTTTTTCTCTCCCCCCCCCTCCAATTTTAAAAGTGTGGTTTATATTCAGGTGCGGCTTATATTCAGGCCAATATGATAACTCAAGGCTTGATAAGGCAATTGGGAAAATATTGCAGTATTATAAGCTATGATATTGAAGTCTGGCCCTAATTCTGAAAAAAATTATATCTTCAAAATAATTGGCAACATCTGTCATATCAATCATTGCATTTCTATTTCACCTTTCCTCCAAGGAGCTCAAGATGGGATACATGGTTTTACATGCGAACCAGGCAGAGAGCCTTCTTGGTAGTGGTGCCCGCCCTGTGGAATGCCCTCCCATCAGATGTCAAGGAAATAAAAAATTATCTGACTTTTAGAAGACATTTGAAGGCAGCCCTGTTTGATGTTTTATCGTGTTTTTAATATCCCGTTGGAAGCCGCCCAGAGTGGCTGGGGAAACCCTGCCAGATGGGCGGGGTATAAATAATAAAATGTTGTTGTTGTTGTCGTCTCTCCCCTCTTTTCTTTTTGTAGAATTTCCCATTGCAAAATAGCAATATATTAATTAACATTTCATAAACCTCTCATTTCAAATATACTACAATTTTTTCTCACACATTTCTGTATTTCCCTTCTAATCCTAACATTAGCCCTGTGAGACAGGCTAGGACCTTGCCTGCCCAAAGATCACCCAATGAGCTTCATCGCTGAGTGGAACCTGATATCTCCCAGGCCCTTACCTAACTCTAATAACAAAATCACACTGGTGTATCCGTCCTGAAACTACAACAATAGCTAAGCACACAAATACAGAAGACAGGGCCATATTGAGGAACCTAAGTGAGTAGGGCATAAATAGAAGCGATCCCTTCTTCCTATGTTCTTGAATATACCTTTCAATTATGAAATAGCTCCCCACAGAAACTGAACCTTGCAGCATCAAAGCTGTCCCTCTCAGTGCATGAGTATAATTCCTGAAAGATCCATGTTGAATATTATTCCTTCATTCTGTGAATGGTTTATTTTTTGCTGTACTGTTTCATATTTCATTTCCTCTTACATCTCTTGACAATAGATATCTCGATACCTGTTATTTGTTTGGCATACTTCTCCATGCTCTAAAGCTAACAGATCCTAAAATTTCACTAAACTCTTGGGCAGAGCTTCAAGAAGACTATTTAAAAAATCATGCTAGAGTCATTACAGTTTTGGGGGCTGCGTTCTTAAAGGTAGATGGATGGAGGGCGGGGTGGGGGAATAATCACAATGCCTGTCAATCTGAATTACTGCTACACCTTTCACGTTTATTTTGCCCCACTTTATATTATTACCCATCGTACCTGTTTCTGAGCACGCAGATACATCACAGAAGTCCCACTTCAATTTGTTATTCACACTGACAAAGCACCAGGGCTTTTCGTCACCATCTGGGTTCCTGGAGGAGGAGGTTTCAAAATTCACCAGTCAGAAGAGCATAATGTCTCAAGAAAGAAAGTTACTAATTGAAGTTCTGAAAGATAGGAAAACTGGAAAATGCTCTCACAAAAGCACAAAAGATCCAGAGATCTCCCCTAAGCAAAAACTGTGCCGGAGGGATAGCATGCCTTCTTTTTAGGGTGTTGTCTATGGCCATTGTTTTTACAGGGTCACCGGTATACTGTGGTATATTAGGAACATAAAAAAAACCAAGAAGAGCCTGCTGGATCAGACCAATGGCCCATATAATCCAGCATTCTGTTCTTACAGTGGCCAACCACATGCCTGTCAAAAAACTACATGCAGGACACAAGCATCATCATCATCACCACCAATAATTATTAATTATTAATATTAATATTAATAAATACCCCACCCCTCTGGCAGGGTTTCCCCAGCCACTCTGGGTGGCTCTCAACCAAATATTAAAAACACAATACAACATTAAACATTAAAGACTTCCCTAAACAAGGCTGCCTTCAGTTGTCTTCTAAAAGTCAGATTGTTGTTTATTTCCTTGACATTTGATGGGAGGGCGTTCCACAGGGTGGGCGCCACTACCGAGAAGGCCCTCTGCCTGGTTCCCTGTAGCTTCACTTCTCGCAGTGAGGGTACCACCAGAAGACCCTCAGAAGTGGACCTCAGTGTCTGGGCTGAATGATGGGGGTAGAGACGCTCCTTCAGATTATACGGGGCCGAGGCTGTTTAGGGCTTTAAATGTCAGCACCGACACTTTGAATTGTGCTCGGAAACGTACTGGGAGCCAATGTAGGTCTTTCAGGACTGGTGTTATATGGTCTCAAGAGTACTCCTGCAGTTTTCAGCAAGTGATATTCAGAAACATACTGCCTCTGCCCATGGAGGCAGAGCATAGCCATCATGGCTAGTAGCCATTAATTTGTCTAATCCTCTTTTAAAACATCCAAATTAGTGGCCATCAATGTGGAGTGAGTTCCATAGTTTAACTATGCACGGTCTGAAGAAGCACTTTCTTTTATCTGTCCTGAATTTCCCAACATTCCACTTCCTTGGATGTCCACAAATTCTAGTTTTGTGAAAGATGGAGAATCTGTAACCGGTTACCTGTCACACCACAGAGCATTATCCATTTGTGCCAGGAGGAGACTGCCTGCCCACGAGCACAAGCATTATTAGGAATGGCAACATTTTTACAGTTCACACTGCCTACCAGTAAGTGATAAGTTTTTGTACAACCAACAAACACTGGCATCACTTATTGAGTTGCGTAAATGCATAACATACATCTTTGCCAGCAACCTATCAGCATTAATAACTACCTGGTAATGTGTATATCAAGGGACGCAGGTGGCGCTGTGGTTTAAACCACAGAGCCTAGGGCGGCGGTTCAAATCCCCGTGACGGGGTGAGCTCCCATTGCTCGGTCCCTGCTCCTGCCCACCCAGCAGTTCAAAAGCACGAAGTGCAAGTAGATAAATAGGTACCGCTCTGGCGGGAAGGTAAACAACGTTTCTGTGCGCTGCTCTCGTTCACCAGAAGCAGCTTAGTCATGCTGGCCACATGACCCGGAAGCTGTCTGTGGACAAACGCTGGCTCCCTCGGCCTATAGAGCGAGATGAGCGCCGCAACCCCAGAGTCGTCTGCGACTTGACCTAACGGTCAGGGGTCCCATTACCTTTTTAATGTGTATATCTCAAGCTATCAGAGACATAAACAACAGTGGTCAGGGGTGCCAACTTGAATAAAATATTGGGGGGGGGCAGCTAAGCCCCACTCCACATAATTGATCACATGACATGGTTCACACACCCTATTTGAATGACAATGACCATCAGCTTTGAGGGGTGCAGCCCCCTGAAATATTTTATTTGGGTGGGGTCCCTTCGGCTCCTAGGAGTTAGTTCCTATGACAGTGGTCATTATTTCCAAGGTGAAGTCGTAAAGGCAACCATCACAGTGTTGGGGTAATAGCCTTGGTGTCTTGGTAGCCAAGAAGAATCAGTAATTATTTGCAATGAAGATCACAGAAAAGAAATGTAATTGAATTACACTGATATAGCTCATGCAGATACTGCATTTTTGGAGTGGGAGGAGCAGACGTATTTGTGTGCATGGCATTGACATTCATGGAAGTGGGAGAAAGAAAGCCTTCCTTGATGAATGTGCAGTACATTACCTGCAGAAGTTATGGTCACCAAGGCCATAAGAGGCAGCATCTTCAATAAATGCATTATAATTCCACTCCAGGAGATGGTGAGAATTCCAGTGAAGACAGGTCTTATGGAGAATTGTTTGACTAACATTTCCTCTGTATGAAATGCCATTTTCTTCAAAACAGTCATCAGGTCCTACAAAAGGATTGCCTTCTTAAGAAATGTGCTCTCTCACCCACCCACCCATCCCTACACCATTCATTTAAAGCACTCTTACACTACTTGAAAAGTCACCTGGGACCTGTCGTTTGTTAAGGTGCTGGATACCATAGTTGTGGGGTGAGTAAACTGCAGTTCCCACAATTCTTTGGGTGAAGCCGTGACAGTTAAATAATAAATAATAATAATAATAATACATTTTTATTTATACCCCACCCTCAGGGCAGCTAACACTGAATATAAATTACAATAAAACGTAATAGAAAAAAAGAAAAAAGAAAAAAAACAGTTGATTAAAATACGGCTTAAAATACAGCCTCAGTTTAGTAGCAGCACATAAATCAAGACCATAAAGGGAGGAAACATCAGATATTCACCCGAGCCAGCTATCCATGCTGGTCCTAAATGGGCCAGCAAAAAAGCCAAGGGAAAATTTATATACCAGATCCCATATAAGGGGTCAGAGTGAGTCCAAGCCAAAGGCCAGGCGGAACAGCTCCATCTTGCAGGCCCTGCGAAAAGATGTCAAATCCCGCAGGGCCTTGGTCTCTTGTGACAGAGCGTTCCACCAAGTCGAGGCCAGTGCTGAAAAGGCCCTGGCCCTAGTGGAGACCAATCTAACCTCCTTGAGGCTCGAGACCTCCAAAGTGTTGTTATTTATGGACCTTAAGGTCCTCCGCGGGGCATCCCAGGAGAGGTGGTCCCGTAGGTATGAGGGTCCTAGGCTGTATAGGGCTTTAAAGGTCAAAACCAGCACCTTAAACCTGACCCTGTACTCCACCGGGAGCCAGTGCAGCTGGTAAAGCACTGGATGAATGTGATCCTGTGGCAAGGACCCCATAAGGAGCCTTGCTGCGGCATTCTGCCACCCTGGAGTTTCTGGGTCAGCTTCAAGGGCAGCCCCATGTGGGGTGAGATACAATAATCAAGCCTGGAGGTGACCGTTGCATGGATGACTGTGGCCAGATCAGGGCGAGAAAGGTAAGGGACCAACTGCTTAATACGGTGGAGATGGAAAAATGCCACCTTTGCTGTGGCTGCAACCTGCGCCTCCATAGAAAGGGAGGCGTCAAAGGTTGCACCCAAACTCTTGATAGAAGGCGCTGGCACAAATTGAGCCCCCACAAGAGATGAGAGTTGGCCCCCCAACCCCATGTTGTCCTGACCCAGCCAGAGGACCTCTGTCTTCGAAGGATTTAACTTTAACCGGCTCCCACGCAGCCATCCAGCCACAGCTTCCAAGCATCTGGTCAGTGTGTCTGGGGCTGAGTCAGGGTGGCTGTCCATCAACAGATAAAGCTGGTATAAATGTGCTTTAAATGTATGCTGTGGATCTGACCGACTATCTCACAGTGATTCTCATTTCATCTAAGCAGACCCAACCTAACAACGTTTAAGCAGACTCCTTCCCCATTTCCTCCTTCATTTATAGCTCAATTTGTTGTTTTGACCTTCGGCTTTCGTAAAAGTGCAAATCTGGGCATCTTGAATCTACTTCCTGCATGCCAATGGCAACAAGGATAAGGACCAAACCACTTCCATGTGCCAAATTCTGCAGCACGGTCATATGTGCTTAGAGGCATTCACAGATCCCTGTTCTTGGTAAATCCGTAGGAAAATAGCCAAAAGGCCAGAACTGGATCCCTCACCTATTTCGCAAAGCCTTCCTTTGAATGGCTCAGGACACTTGCAGCTGAACTTGGACCTTATCCGATGCCGTTGACAGATGCCTCCATTTTTGCAAGGATTTGGTCGGCAAGATGACTGTGCTGTTAGTTTCCAGAAAACAAAACAAAACAGAGCATTTAAGTAAGATTCATAGCTTGCATGAACAAAGCGCTAACCAGGAAGAAATACCTTTATAGGCAGAAAAGGAAAGCAAAGCAAAGCATAGTGGCACAGGTATGGATGTGGGAAGCCCACCGTCAAATTCCTCATCAAAGCTCACCAGGTGGTGCTATCACTCTCCCTACAATCATCCCTACACAGTGAGACAGCTTCGCCCTAGCCTTCTTGAGCCCCTTGTCAAAAGGAGGAAGTACTTCTGTCTGAATTTTAGAAATACTAACAGGATAGGAAGCAACTGCAAATTTGGAGATCAAAGGTGATGATTCATTCTTTGGTTCATTCTTAGGCATATAGGGCAGCAGCAAGACAAATGTCTGATAGTAACCATATCCCTCAAGTTTGGTACTCACCTTTGTCACAGAATGGTGCTTTGTAGGGGTGTTTGCAATGGCATCTATAATAAGGCGCTCTTAAGCTTATAAGGCAATCTCCTCTATTGCAGTTGATCCTTTCACATGTGTTTTTCACTATGTTGCATGATATAAATAAAATGGATAAGTGTGTTAAGGTTATCTCTCTATTGTTCATTCATTGTCAAACTCAATATGTCTTTACTCGGAAGCCTTCCCAATAAATGTTCCCATGGTCCTTGCTCCTATCTCTGTGAAACCATAAATACCACCCCTCTGCTGCCACCCAAAAAAGCCAGGCTTTATCATCTTTTTTCTAGGGTAGCCTTCACCAACCCGGTGCCTGGGACTTATGAAAAACCTGGAGGGTACAAGGCTGATGAAGATTATTCTAGGACTATGCCTTTGCTCTCTGTGGTTTGGATCCCTTCCATTTCCTTTCCAGCCTTGATCCTTCTGTGGACCTGATTTTGCATGGCAAGAGCTTGAAGCATTCAGCTGAATAAAGTAAGGAGTATATAGTCTACCACATCTGAGTACATTATTATGAAGTTCATTGAAGATAGCAACCACCCACAACCAAAGAAATATATTCAACAAATATATATAGGTGACTTTTTATATATGTTGGAGATCAGCACTGGGGATTTCTTTTTTTGTGATTTTTCTTTTTTTGTGGGGAGGGGAATGTGACAAACACAATAGAATAATAATAATTAAAAAAAAAACTATAGATCTAAGCTTGAAGCTCCTGGCAAGTCTCCTAAATTTGTAATAAAACCATACTGTCATATTAAGCTGGAATGCAAATAAAATATTTTCTGTCCAAAACATAAATACAGTAAGTATGGACTTGTGACCATAACAATTCAAATAAAGTAGCTATCAAGTTCCTTGAAAGACAATGTCCCACTCAGCTTTATCTAACACTATGAAAATTCTGCTTACCATTCTCACACTTAGACCCTTCATATGGCTCAGGGCAGCGGCATGTATACCTGCTTCTTTTCCTTTCACATACACCATTATTCTTGCATGGCATCTCCAGGCATGGGTTTTCTAGTACATGGAGTGGAAAGATGAAGCTTATTTTACAATTAGCTTGCTGCAGGTGTGCAACTAAGGTTTTCTAAAAGCAGTCATGGATTGGATTACCCAGTTTATTATTTAACAGTCAGTTCAAGCCAATAATATTTGCCAAAATGGTTGGTTTACACAGAGAACATCTAGATTGCAGGTGTCAACTAGTATGCACAGTCAAATAGTGGAACAAGCATAGAACACATAGTAGATCACTAGCCATCTCTGCATTCATCCACAGCTGCCATCTCTAGACAGAACTCTATACAATCTCAGAAAAGTATCGGACATTTTGTGGAAAATATAAGGGTTTCCTCCATTCAGATTTTCTACATATGACACAAACCATGGTGTAGCACCCCATGCTAATCATAAAAGGACACAGATTAACTCATAATAAAAGCTGCTGGATCTTGGGAGCTGTATCAACACAGAAATAACTATATCTCACATATCTCTGTGTTACAAGTATAGATGGAGCTTAAGTTGAAAAGAATGAAGCTATTTAAAAGTTGCTAGAATCGAAAGTGAATTGCAGAGTCTGAATTTGTTCTGTCAGTAGATGAAGTTTAGATCCTTTACTACAGTATTACAGTAATAGACAATCCATTAATAACAACCAGTATAGCAATTCCTGTTACCCTGGAAGTAGTTTTCAATTCTCCCCATCCCCACACTTCCCCATTTCCCCATCACAAAGTGTGACCCAGTAAAATACTGTACCTTCATAACTGACGTATTCATGAAACCAGTCAGGATGTATAGCAGGGAGGCCATATCTGGTATTATCCTGCATTGGCTGTGCATCTTCATCGATGTATTCATAGTAATAGCTGTCAGCTGCACCTATAGACCATACTACTACGTGAATTATGAAATAGTTCCAGAAGTAACTGGAAGCACTTTTTCTATAAGAGGTCCTACTACATTTGAATGAGCCAGTTGCTATCTCTAAACTTAATCTACCCCAAAGGTTGGTTGATCTGGAGATAACATTGGGGTATTGGCACTGCTTAGAGCTCCTTGAAGCAAAGACAGAATATACATGTAATAAAAAAATAAATGCAATACATAAAGTCCAGGTGATTTATAAATTTTCTTCCCATCATCACTGTAGGCTCAGGCCAGATCATCAATACATCCTTAATTTATTTTACCTTTACAACAGAAGATGAGATTCAGAGAAAATGAGATGTCCTAGGCTACAAAATGTGTTTTATGGCTGAGCAGGGTTCTGACCTTAAATCTTCCACACAGAGGTCATTATCCAGACTAATTATTTTGCTACTGAGACAATGTATCTAATTGCATCCCATAGGGAACAATGGAACTCCAGTTCAATTCTCACAATACTGAACATGATGAAGTCACATAAGCTCATTCTTACCGTGTCAGTTTTCTATGGCACATCCTTTGTTTGAATATTTGTCTTTATTATTTGATGAAAGCTAGTATATTTATCCTTTCTGGTGAATTCTTAATAACTAGAGCTCACATGAATGTGTTATAAATAGATAGCAGTTTTGAGAGCTTATAAAAAGAAAATACTCATCATACAGAATTAATGTGGCAATTTCAATTGTATCTTTGGAAGTGGGCTTTAGTCTTATGGTCATGTGAATGCGCATGCAGTTGCAAACACACTTGTGATGACTGAAGACATGGGCATTTACCAACCTGATCTGCTCAAAACAATGGTACTTTACCTCACACATAAAATATATATTTACAATTTTTATTTAAAATGGCATTTCAACAAAGAATGTGACATTTTGAAACCTCCATTTAAACAGCAATCTTATCCTAAATATTTATATCTGTATATTTTTTAGTCTGCCTAGCACATGGCTGAAAGAACACAGTTCCATCATAGGGTGCAGTTCATATTCCATCCCAGTCTATGACAAAGCTTCTATTGGTTTTAGCACTTACATTTCAACTTTTAATGCTCATTTCTTTTCTTTACCTGCATTGTCTAGCCAGCTTATTTTTATCCCCCTCATAAGTCGAGACTACTCGCATACTCCTGCAAGGTCACTGCAACTTTGCTAATGGTCTTTGGGCCAGGAGAAAGTATATAGACTGCTTTAGGGTCCCAATCCCACTCAGGGACTGCCGAAATCACACTACTAGAATACAAGTAGTACGATAAAGTACAGATAATTATTCCAGTCTTCGTAGCTGCATAAGAGAAGGGACATATTCACGAACAAAGGGAACAAGTGGGAGATTCTCCTTAGCTTTGATCATGGTGCCACATTTCCAATGCACAGAAACAGATCTTTGTTCATAGCCATGGCTCTCAGGATACCCATTGACAAATAGCTTTCAGAACAGCAAAGTGAAGATGGGACGGCAGTTCTTTCCATAGACTTTTCACAGAAGTAGTTGATTAAGACGGGTCATCCGCTCTTTCCGGCAGGTGTCACTGCAGTTTGTTGGAACCACCGGTGAGTTTCAAAGAGCAGGTATGGTAATGAGGAGAGCGAAAAAGCATACAGGGACACTTTTAAAAGCTCTCCCCTAGGGCTGGGCCGATGGCCTGGTGGATAGCGCTTTGCCTTGAACTGATTATCAACGGTATTATCTTAGTTTTCTCAACTCATTCATTCTGTTGCAGCCTTTATCTTTATTCTTCCTTTGCTTCTGATGAAAAAAAAAACTTTTTGTACAATGGATGCTTTATATTTCATATTAAAATAGTACTTTCTTTTTTTCTATGTGCCAACCCTGGTATCTTGACGGCAAAAAAAAAGAAAAAAAAAGTTTCACCTCATTTATCGTTATGTCAAGTCAAGACTTCTTTTCTTCGCTCATTATTTCACAAGAGTTGAGTCTTTGCAATATGAAAGTGCTGCAGGAGTGCACGCCGGGCGGAGGAATAAGGATCTCATTCCAAGATAAGGCCATTGTCTTCACTGAGCAAATAAACTTTAATGTGATACAATAGAAAAGCAGAGGAAACCAAAGGGAGACTTCAAGCTGACATCGCGTGGGAGGATTTTCAAGAAGTTAGATTTTCCTCTGTTTATTTATTAAACTTCATCTAAGTAAAGGTGCCTTTGGCTCCACATGTACTTTTAACATCTGCATGTCATCCAGACATTCTACGGTATAGATGAAACAAACAGGACTTTTCCCCTTTTCTGAACAAAGGATCCATTTTTGGATCCTTTGAGGCCATCTTGATAGTTTCTCCCCCCTTGAGGACTTCTCCTTGATTATTATTATTTTTTGTCTAACTTGTGTTTCTTAGTTCCTGATGAAATGTTGGGTGACATCATTTGAGCCAGCTGCATGATAGCACCAGCCATTCAGAACTTCTATTTCAGTATGTTTCACACAGTTGCTGGTCTTTCTTTGTTCCTCTTTCTGTGAACATTTCTATTTGGATCATTTTGTTCAGTAATTGCTAATGAAAATTCAACCCACAAAGCTGGCAGAAGCAGAGAGAAGTTTATACCTGGGTTCAGACCATTTCAGTCAGCTAATTTTGACAGGAACAATCTGCTGTGTCTGCTTAATCTAGTTCTAAATCTATGATTACACACATAGGGGAGTCATTAATCATTCCAATAGGAAGCCCATGAATAGATATCATGAACAGACATTAGAAATGAATAGCATGTACTTACAGTATAAGATAATACAGTATATGTAACTTGCCAATATAGGTGTGAGGTGTATTTTTTTTAAAGGGACAAGTGAAGCCCATTTGAACATTGGTAGTAACTGGCTCCCAGATATGGACTTTAATCTTCAACAGTGACAGAAAGGTAACTGAGTCAATATTTGAGACTCCCAATGAGTTTTGAATAAAACTCCTTCTTCAGGGTTGATAATTATCATCAAAACAAATCTTCTCTTTGAGCAGGTAAATTTTAATGAAAGTCATTTTTGATTCATTCATTTTTGATACACCCTCTTACATTATTTCATACATTAAAAAACTACATAAGTAGGGCTCCAGGCTTTCTGCTCCAAGCCCTACAGTTTTCTTCTTCTTCTGTTTAACTGTGAATTTTGAAGTGAAAGTAGTCAAGTGGCCATACCATTTGTTTGCTAGCCTGGATGTGGCCTGATAATCTATTTTAGGTTACAGAATGGTCACTCAACACTTCACCTGATGGGACTGGAGGTTCCCACTTTTTACAGAGTCATGCACTTGGACTGAGGTTACTCCTGAGGCATATCTCAGACATTTGTTAGCTTCCAGTGCTCCTCTCTTTATCTTTATATGGTAAAAATGTACAGAGAATAATATAATATAATCTTGCCTCCTCCCCACCCAGCAATTTTCTTGGAAGTAGGTGATCCTATACCTAATCCTCTTACAGTCAGCAATGTTTCAAAACATTTAGGTTCACTGGGTGAGTTTTAACTTGCAGAATGACACCAGTCTATGGTATATGAGTCCAGGGATCCTATATGCTAATAGGAAACATGTTCTCTAAGTGTGGATCCCTACATAGCCAAAACAGCAGTAGACGTACAAAAGAGAGGGACACCCACAGGCTTGGGAGAACACTAAAGGTAGAAGAAGTACAAAAAACATTTAGAAAAGTTATGTCAGGATAGATTCCCAAAGCAGCCCAGTGAAGAATGAACATGTTGAGTGGATACAGAATGCTGGCTGACTGGTGGGGTGGGTGGAGAAAATGGAGGATGGAAAATGAAATTGAGTATCCTGCAAACGAGCGTGGCCGGCACCATGAATAGGAGCACTTTGATATGTTAATATTTTCAACAAGTCCCTCTTGTGTATTTTAATTGCTAATCTTTAGAGAGATAGGAAAAGCTGAAATAGAGCAGACCTCATAAAAAACACACAAAAAAGTTTTAAAATACTTCTGCCTCTATGTCTAGCTCTACACTGATGGCACTATGCTGAGCTGATTCTAAAACATATAAATGGATAGGATTCAGATATACACATGACAGAACAACAGTTCTCCAGAGATGGGGTGAAATACAACATTTTCATGCGGAAGAAGATTCCTTTTTCACATTGTTCCTAGGAAATGTAAGGATTAGGTCGGAGCCAAACAGTACAAATTGAGAGCATTTGCAGATGACTTAGTACTGACGTTACAGGAGCCAGAATCTAGTACCAAAAGGGTTCTAGAACTGATTCAAGAATTTGGTCAAGTTGCAGGGTTTAAATTGAATAAGTTAAAAACTAAGGTTTTAGAGAAAAATTTAACACCAATGGAGAGAGAGAGGTTTCAGAATGAGACAGGTTTAACAGTGGTTAAGAAAGTTAAATACCTGGGGATTAACTTGACAGCAAAAAATGGGAATTTATTTAAAGATAACTATGAAAAATGTTGGGCTGAAGTGAAAAAAGATTTAGAAATTTGGTCAAATTTGAAGCTTTCACTGCTGGGCCGTATTGCTGAGGTAAAAATGAATGTATTGCCTAGAATGTTGTTTTTGTTTCAAACATTGCAAATTGTGGACAAAATGGACTGTTTCAAGAGGTGGCAGAGAGATATTTCTAGATTTGTCTGGCAGGGCAAGAAGCCCAGAATAAAATTTAAAATACTAACAGATGCAAAGGAAAGAGGTGGATTTGCCCTGCCAGACCTCAAACTTTATTATGAATCAGCAGCTTTTTGCTGGTTGAAAGAATGGCTGCTTCTTGAAAACACTGACATTTTGGATTTAGAAGGTTTTAACAATGTATTTGGATGGCATGCATATCTGTGGTACGATAAGGTCAAAGCACATAAAGCATTTAAAAACCATATTGTCAGGAAAGCATTGTTTAATGTCTGGATAAGATATAAGGATTTATTGGAAAATAAAACCCCAAGGTGGCTGTAACCGATGGAAGCGAAAGCTCTGAAAAAGCTCAATATGGAGGTCAATTGGCCGAAATATTGGGAAATTTTGGAACAAGATGGAGATAGATTGAAACTGCAGAGTTTTGAAAAATTAAAAAACAAAGTGCGAGACTGGCTTCATTATTATCAGATAATGGAGGCATACAATTTGGACAAGAAAATCGGCTTCCAGGTGGAAAAATCAAAATTAGAAACAGAATTGTTAGAACCCAAAACTAAGATTTTGTCAAAGATGTATAACTTGCTGTTGAAATGGAATACTCAGGATGAAACGGTGAAATCTGCCATGATTAAATGGGCACAAGACGTTGGACATAACATAATGATGGCTGACTGGGAACAGTTGTGGACCACAGGTATGAAGTTTACGGCATGTAATGCCTTAAGAGAGAATATTATGAAAATGATATACAGGTGGTACATAACCCCAGTCAAGCTTGCAAAAATCTACCATTTGCCCGATAATAAATGTTGGAAATGTAAAGAAACTGAAGGTACATTCTTTCACCTTTGGTGGACGTGCCCAAGGATTAAGGTTTTCTGGGAGATGATTTATAATGAATTAAAAAAGGTATTTAAATATACCTTCTTGAAGAAACCAGAGGCCTTTCTCCTGGGCATAGTCGGCCAATCGGTGTTAAAGAAGGACAGAACTTTCTTTATGTATGCTACAACAGCAGCAAGAATACTTATTGCAAAGCATTGGAAGACACAAGACTTACCCACACTGGAGGAATGGCAGATGAAATTGATGGACTACATGGAATTGGCGGAAATGACTGGTAGAATCCGAGACCAGGGAGAAGAGTCGGTGGAAGAAGATTGGAAGAAATTTAAAGACTATTTACAGAAATATTGCAAAATTAATGAATGTTAGAATGATGTTGGATTGAAGTTAAGTGGTTTCTAGCTGTACTGGTATAAAAGAATATGGAAAAATTGGTTTTTAATACGTAAAAATTTAATGTTATAATATATCAAGAGTAAAGATCAGGATTAAAAAGGAGGGAAAGGAATTGCTGGACTAACAAATTGAATTGGAATACAAAAGAGGGAGGTATGAGGAGGTCCGGGAAACAAGTAAACGTAAGAGAAGCGATGAAAAGATGGAATTGTTTTTAACTGTTTTTTCTTTTTTGTACTTTGTATTTTTCTTTCTTTATTGTTATTTTTCTTATTAATGTAATCTTTTTCTTCTGAAATTTTAATAAATATTATTTTTTTTAAAAAAGGAAATGTAAGGATTAGCTTCTAACCCAATTCACTTCAAGGAGCCTGAACTAATTTAAAATGCCAATTTAGGAGCAGCCAATCTCACCAGACTTCCACAGTCAGGTAGGAAATAACAATACTATCTTTAAAGCTAGAAATTCATTTAAGGTGTTAATAATGGGTATAACTTTATAAGATTAAAAACAGTATACTTGCCTAATTTACCACTTTACTATCGAAGGTACAAATGGGTATTAAGATAAGGGAAGAGTATATATCTGGGCAAACAATGTCCATTTGCATTTAACAAGCAAAGTTTTTGTCCACATTGTCCGGAATCAATTCAGGAGCCAGCTGTATCAGTTGCACATCTCTAATAAGCATGATGAACCTATGAATTTGTTGTGAAATATAGGTTCATTATTATGGCAACTGTTTACACATGGCAGTATCACATGAAAGTCACTGGTTCTGTGTAGCATCCACAAATGTGCTCACAAATGAGTAGATGATTTCACCATGGCAGTTAAACTTTCCTCTTGGAACATTTTCATTGGTATGGCAAGAAAAAACTGCTTCCCTTATGCATTTGATGAGCTTCTGAACAAAACTGCCTTGCTTTGTGATATCAGGCACCATATACAGTGGTACCTCGGTTTTCCAGCGTCTCGGAAGCATAATGTTTTGGTTTTCACTGAAATCCCGGAAGTGAATGATTCCATTTTTGAACGCGCCTCAGAAGTCGAACGGCTTCCGAGGCATGTTTCTCAATTTTCTCAATTGCATTTGCTGACCGCCCATTGCGCTTTGGTTGTCAAATGTTTCAGAAGTCGAATGGTCTTCTGGAGTGGATTACGTTTGACAACCAAGGTACCACTGTAGAATGACTACAGTAGCTTCCACATGACAGCCATAAAATGTAAACCAGCCCTGAGTCAAACTGCAGAAGGATTAGGTTTCAATAAGGATTCTTTTGGACAGGAAGAAATTGAATGTGTGAATCATATAATCCCTCAAGATGATGACGTTCCCTCATGTTTTTAGCATAAAGTGATTGGGGGAAATTGCAACCTGATTCTTAAGCTATACGATTACAAAGGTGGGACCTGCTTAGTAGTTTTACCTCAGGCAGCAGCGATAAATATGAATCAATAGACAGCATGGTGGAATGCTGACACTCACCTGACCTTTGGTTTATTGCACCACTGCTACTTCCTGGGAGGTTTAGAAGGAGGAGTGAGATGGCAGTGAGGTCAGTATATTGCAAATGTAATGGCAGGAGCACCAGATTGGCTCAACTGTTTCTGTCTCCCCCTCTCCCTCTACCTTCCGGTAAGCAGCAGCAACACAGTGGCATCCCACTGTATTGTCTGCTAATGATAGGAATACTGTTCCTTCTTCATAGTTGTTTTCTCCTTCCCCTTTACAGGGACATCTCCTTATATTTTACCTCTTTCAAATGACCTTGAGAATGTCTCAGTGTAGTATCATATGCACACTACTTAATAGCGTTTCACTCCAGTTCTGACCATGTCTATTCAAATGCAAATCTAATTTTTAAAAATGGATTTACTCCACAGTGTGTGCAGGATTGCAACCTCAGTTCCTTGGTTTTCCCTTTGGCATAAATTCTGTTGCCAAGCTAGGGTTTTATTGTGAAAAATAAAAATCCTCTTTTTACTGATAGGTGAAATTGACCTTCACACATGAAGGCAAATTGGAATACATTCCATGAAACATTTTTTATTACTCCTCATCTCTAGTTCCTCAGTACTAAATAACTTTGTGGATCTAATATCTTTTATTTAAGAAGTGTGTCTGTTCCATTCATTTAAATTATTCATAACAAGCCATTGGTTTCGTAAAGTAAAAGCAACATTTTTTTTTAAAAAAATATATCTAAGCACATAATTAACACTCAAATTCTGATACATTGGCTTATTTTAACATATTACAGAATCACAGCCTTCATTCTCTGTAAATGCAGAAAAATCTTAACACACTTAAAGATGCAGTGATTTGACATTTGTCACTGAAATGTGACTATTACACAAAATTAAATGAGACATCCTACATGTATTTTCAAAGCATAACTTTCTTCTGTGTAGTACAAAAAAGACCCTCCTCTCTGTTACTGTAGTTGATAGGCAGAGATTGACTTTAAAAGCTTGAAATTAGCTTTGAGGACTTGGACGATCTTTTAAACTGCTTATACTTTCATCTGCATTTTTGTATGTTGTTTGAGCTGTGAATCAATTAGTGAATTTCTGATCAATACTCTCTGATTCATTCATTTATAGAGACCCTGTTCCAGAGAAAAGAACCACTCTACCATAGAGAACTGCTGTTATATCTCTGAACCATCCCAATGAAGCCTGTGCCACCTTGGAGATCCTTTATTTACTAAGTCCTCATGAAAATTCACCAGCTTTTTAGCACAAATGTATCCTGATAGACCCATTTTTGCAAAGCAATGTCCCCCCAATACAATGCATTTGTGCATATTATTTTCACTAATATATGCTTTTTGATGCTTATTTTACCCTACTGTTTGCATTTTTGTACACATTATTTGATTGGACAACCACATTGCAAAATTCAGAGTGTGAATTTTGAAGGATTTCAGTTATTGTACCGTTTTGAATTACTTAAGTTTGCCTTTAAATAGTAACTGAGTGGAATTTCTTCTCCATCCCTAGTCCAAGAAGTTGGACTGTTTATTTCTAAGGTTAGTAAAGGTCTCCAGCTGTACAAAGTTGTACCATTTTGTATATAATATAGTTTTCAAAAAGTACAAGATGACAAATAGAAAATGATGGCCCAACATTATATTTTAATGTGTCATTCCAAAATAATGTAAAGATTGATACTTTCCGTATAAACATATTTTTCATAGTATGTGAAGGGCACCTCAGAGAAGTATTACATCATTTTTGACATAAATTTATTCCAAACTCTGTAAACTTTAATACAGGAAGTAAAGCAGATCACTTTCCATAACATGTAATACACATTTTATCTGCTATTAATTCATTACTGCTTTTGCGTCAGACTTACCAACCACCAGAATATAATGTTCAGTATTCTCCTATGCATGTCTACTCAGAAGTATGCAGTATTGAACTCAATGGGACTGACTTCCGAGTAGACATTTATTTACTTATTCCCATTTAGGAATCATTTCCTGTGAAACATCTCAAAGTAATTGAACAATAGAAACACCAGTAATAGAAATATATGTAAAACAATTTGATATATAAAAAACAAATTCAAACAATTTCCTATAAAGACAATTTCAAACCCAACAGTTATATTCAGTGCTGCTGTTCTGCTAGTACAGCAGATTTCTGTCTGTGAAACCAAACTTTCCCCTCCTTCTTTCCCCTACAGAGCTTACTGCCCCAACCCCCAAAATCTGTTCCAGAGGACTGAAGGATCCTCCAGAGCAGATTTTGAGGGCACCTGAGAAAGGAGAGAGGGGGAAATCGCACTGCGTTGCACTGGATGCAACCCAGAGCAAATACAGCCTAGAATAAAAAAATCTCCACTTAAAAGAGCAGTTGAAAAAGGACAAGCATAGGATTGTGCTGTTAGTTTTCCACACTGCCAGCAAAGATTTCAAGTCTTATTCCACCAGAATCAGTGGATTTGCTAAGCTGCTTAAAATCAAACCTTCAATTATGCTTCTTGCTCAGTTATAGTTATAGCCTCCTTAGCTATATGATAGTGCACATGTTCTGAAGTATTTGCCACAAAGGAAAAAGAAGAAGTTGTATTGCTTACCAGCTTGCTGGTCAAATGACAGGATATAAGAAAGCTGCAAAAGAAGAAGAAAAATGGACATGTATAAAGCCAACTAAGTCAGATTTTAGGCACTGCCTGGGAAGTCCTTTTAATAAAGCTGCTCCAATTGGAAATTGGATTATCCTAAACCCTTCCTTGTTACCCAAAGCAAATGCATTTGAACAATACAGACGGTAATATTGTGCAGTTTTCAAGGATGAAGTTGCACATTTATTTATTTAAAATCGTCTCTATGCAGCTTTCTCTTAACAATTTTAAAAGCAGCTCACAAACTCAACAAATGCTTTATGTTTTGTGGAGAATCTCTGCTGGACAATGGATAGATCATTTCAGAGGGGAGAAGAGAGATAGATTTAGATTTCTAGGACTCCACTTCTCTGAAATGCTTTATAGTCCTTCCCATAAATCCTATTTACTAATAGTGAACTCATTCTTTGAGTGCTGATTAATTCAAAATGACACTATCCACAAACAAGGGGAAAGTATCAGCACTCGATCTGGGGAGAACTGCTTAGCCAGGTATAATAAATACATACACAAATGAAATAAATGCAATAAATAAATAAATAAATAAATAAATACACAAATGCAACTTTAAGGAAAACACCTTAAGGAGGGGAAGAGCCATATAACTACAGTTTCCAGGGGGCCTTATGAGAAGAAATAACTATTGGGCTTGTTTTACTCTGTGTTATAGTAAAGGTAAAGGGACCCCTGACCATTAGGTCCAGTCATGACCGACTCTGGGGTTACGGCGCTTATCTCGCTTTATTGGCCGAGGGAGCTGGCGTACAGCTTCCAGGTCATGTGGCCAGCATGACTAAGCCACTTCTGGCGAGCCAGAGCAGCGCACAGAACCGCCATTTACCTTCCCGCCAGAGTGGTACCTATTTATCTACTTGCACTTTGATGTGCTTTCGAACTGCTAGGTGGGCAGGTGCTGGGACCGAGCAACAGGACCTCACCCTGTTGCGGGGATTCAAACCACCAACCTTCTGATCGGCAAGCCCTATAGGCTCTGTGATTTAGACCACAGCACCACCCGAGTCCATGTTAAAGCCACCTAGAATGCTTAACTGCGCAAGTTAAGACACCCACCACTTGCTTGCTACTCTTGTATATAAATTCAGCACGCTACTGAATATATATAACCAGTATTTTACTATTGAACTACAAGCTAGTACATATGCCATTTAAAGCCTGCAATCTTTCATTTGCTTGTCCATTTCTTTTTTGCTTGTTATGTTCTACGTAGCCAGAAGAGGGAGGGCTTGTCTTTCAAAGTTTGGAAGGAAACGGAAAAATAGGTACTGATACTGTATTTCACAAAACCAATTGTTTCTGCTATCCAGCGTAGCTAGATACTGCATTTTTATTAAGGGACAAATATACTAAATACCATAATTGTGTATAATTTTGTATAATATACATGCTAATTCTGTAATCAGCTGAGACAATATTCATTTTGAAGTTTGAGAGACTTTTGGGAGCTTTATTTTAATGCACTATTTCAGGAAACCAATGACAAAAACACTTAATTCAAAAATGCAAGAAACAACTGTTTTTAGAATCATTTTGATATTGCAATTTTATTTGAAAAATGGTTGCAGTTCAAAATGTCAAAACTTGGAATTATCTTAATTTCACCTGACAACATGCGGGACGTTTTCCAAAGTACAGTGTTGCTCAGGTAAAAGAAGCCAAAGATTACAGAGAATAATTTGTACCCTAGAGAGTTTGGTGTATTTTTGTTTGAAAGAGCCTGGAGGACGCAGGTAATGAAAAATAACAATACTCCGGGCACCTGGAATTTGGTGCTATTTCATTCATTCATTCAGTATATTTCTATCTTACTCCTCAATTCTAAAAATGTGCAAGGTGGCTAATGGGCCCCCTCAAGCTGGAATGCGTGTGACATAGAGACTCAAGATGCCTCTGACCTCTATGGCTGCACAAACACCATGCAGATTCCTGCCTCCCCCCCAAAAAAATATCCTGGGAATTGTAGTTTACAACTCACAGGGCTAGAGTTCTCAGCACACTTAAACTACAGTTCCCAGGATTCTTGGGCTAGGTGTGCTTTAAATGTGCATTAAATGTACAGTGGATGTACAGCCTTAGAGTGCTGCTTGCCCAGTTAGATTATGGCTATGCTGGTAGAAAATTGGTCTCTTTGCTTGTTTTGGGGTCCTGGTAAATGCTCAAGTTTTCCATGTTCTGGATCAGGCCATAACATACAACGAAAGCAGCAAAATTAAGAGTTGTGTGCTGTAACACATTCACCTGTAGTGGTGCAATCAAATTCCCCTAGTATGCGTCATTTCAGTCAGGAACTACGGTGGCACCTCGGGTTACAGATGCTTCAGGTTACAGACACTTCAGGTTATAGACTCCGCTAACCCAGAAATAGTACCTTGGTTTAAGAACTTTCCTTCAGGATGAGAACAGAAATCGTGCGGCGGCGGCGGGAGGCGCCATTAGCTAAAGTGGTACCTCAGGTTAAGAACAGTTTCAGGTTAAGAACGGACCTCCCGAACGAATTAAGTTCTTAACCCAAGGTACCACTGTATAAGAGATGAAACCCCAAAAGTCTGTCATACAAAGCAAAGAGAAAATGCATTTTCATAGCAACTGAGGAAAAGAAAAATGGAAGTAAGTTTCACCACAAACATTTCCAACCTTTTCATATTTATAAACTGCTTAAATAAAAACAACAATTCCACAGTACTGGGGAACAATAGGAGAGAATGGCAAAACTGTAGATATTTCCAGAGGGATAGCCATGTTGGTCCTCCCCCCCCCCCCGGCTGTTGGCATTAAAATAAAACTTGCTTTGTCATTCAAACACAAGTTCCTACCCACAGAAGTGGCTCAGCAGATGGGGGGGAGAGCTGCTATACCAGCTTCCCAGAAGGTGTGTTGCTGTTGCTTACGGGGAGGTAGCAAGGAAGTTGCCATGGTGCAAACACATTGGCAGGGCCATTCCAGGATTCCTGCTGGTGCCTTTGCACCATGCTAGCCTCCCTGCTGCCTCTCCTCCCTTTAAGCAGCAGTGTTAGGAAGCTAGCATAGCAATTATACCCCACCCCATGAGCCACTTCTGCCTGCCTAATATACATAATTTTTAACACATTATTTCATCCTGCAGATGCTGCAGTAACATTACAGTGCAGCCTTGAGCACCGAAGCACCTTTTTCCTGCTTTGCTCAACAATTTTAAGGCTTAGAGACTTACTTTGGGGGTGACAAAGAAGCTGAAGAATCAGAAAATTACATAAAAATATTGTAGAATTCAAAATAGAGCGAAACATTTATTTTTAAAAAAAATATCCTGTAAGTAGTAGCACCTCCAGGTTTAAGGTTCTCTCTCTCACCCTATCCCAAAGTCAGACCATTTAATTTCATTTTACGGCAAGAATTTACACCCTTTTGCACCATTTTAGCTGAGCTTACGTACTTTCATTTAGACAGGGACAGCAAAGCCTGTTGGGTTACAGCTCAAGAGGCAGGCCTTCCGATGAGCCTGACACAAGATTTCTGCATCATCAAACCTTTTGCTATCTGTGCTGAGAATGCAGGTTATGCAGCTCGACTTAAAGCTTATGGAAGCCCATTAAGACTCTTTAGCTGTAAGGGAACTCTCATGCTTCAGGGCATATGCTGATTGCCTTCAGGGGTCAGAAAGAATTTTTCCCTCTATAAGAGATCAGTGCAACATTTGCTAATGTATCTAGCTAAGACATTTTGCAATCCTGTAGCTTCAGGCAGACCCAGACCCATCCTGTAAAAAGAGCATATTGGGTTTCCTTGATCAATGAACAATGCTGAATTGGCAACTTGCTTCCCCCCTCTAGAGACTAATAGGTTACAATGCAGCAGAACAGAAGACATTTTCTCGCATGCACAGAACAGATGCCTGGCGATCATTTTAAAGAGCAAACTCCTTTTGTAAATGTTTGCAGCCAACTCTTAAGCAGTTCTACTCAGAAGTAAGTTCTAAGTTCAGGGCTTAGTTCCTAATAAGTATACATAGTGCCAATTGTGTGCAGGCTAAACATGTGTCTGTCATGTTCGCATAGCAAGTTTTTGTGTGTGTATGTCTATACTTAACAGAAAAGAAAGCATGTAAGGAAAGGAGCAAAACCTGCCTCCTTTTCCTCTGCTGTACCTCATTGCACCAACTTTTAGCCTTATTCTACATGCTTGCAACACCACCTCTAGTGTCAGAGTCAAGCTGGTCAAAAACTGCTTAAAAGCAGAGAAATAAGAGAGGAGATGGTTCTAGATTCTGCTCTCCTCCACAACTGTGTAAAGAGTTAGACTCCAACTGCTGCTTTATATCTGCTACATTCCCCACACATCTGGCTTGGTCCTGAGGAAACTTGACATTGTTAATGCCCTGTGTGTACTATAACCTTTAACCCCAGGACTTAAACCTATGACTTTTCTTGTATTAAATGTTAAGAACTGCTGGTACTGTCATAAATACATTCAGGCTATATACTTCCTTAATTCAGCAATGGCAACATCAATATTATTTAGTCAGTCACTGCATTCTCTTGGAGGAGTAGTTGGGTGGGGCTGAAACTGGGTGGATCAAATGCAAACCCTCTCCTCCCCCCACTCTCCCTATCCCACCACCACCCATTAAGTCAAACACCTATCCTCTCTCTCCCATGCTTTCAGGCACAAACACACAGAATATATACACACACTGTTGAGATTTCCATTCCACCTTAAGGAGCAGACATGCAACTGTTGTGTGTCATATGTCTGCTTACATTCCAGCACGGTATGCTGGGAACTTCCGTTGTGCGTACAGCTTTTGCTTTTTTTCCTTTCTCTCTGAGAAGACAAAGAGAGATGAAATGTTTCTTTGTCCTGATTTATGATTAATAAATCCATAGTTGTAGTATGCTTCAACAAGCCTTACACCTATTCTGTGTGCACAGTTCACTCTGCTGAAATAGTGTGCCCTGGCTTTGAAGCCCGGGTCGCTGATTTACATCTGAGCAGAGGCTGATGGGTCTTTGCAGTGGGACAGCTGGAAGGAGATGACTCAGCTGGGGCTAGCCAGCTGGCCTTGCAACCCTCTGAATGCTTACACACACACACACACACACACACACACACACACACACACAATGACCCAATTCACCTATCATCCATTCATTTTCTCTCTCATTCCCCGCCTCTCTTACATGCACCCCTAAGTCAACCTGCCCACACAGTCATTGTTTACTGCCTTCTAGACGGAACTTTCAACACAACCCTACCAAGAACATGTCACACACCTACTCCTAGATCACAAGGTCCCCCAGCACACAACAACATTTAATATCTGAGTTACATTGGCAACAGATGTTTTCTCACATCTTATATGGAAAGGGCCTCTATGGCCAAGAATATAGTCAGCTTACAACATATTTGCCATCAAGTGATCACAACACATTCCCGGCAGGATTTATTCCAAGAAGTTCATATTACATTAATTACAATGAAACATCATGTTTTATTAAAAACTATCCCGCTGCATATTCTGCTGTGCTCTTTCTCTGTGATTACTTTGCATTTTAGCAACATTAATTGATCTTTTTCAGTAAGAAAAATCTGTACTTCCATGAATGTTGAATTCCAGACAGTGGTTGATCAACTTTTTGGACAGGAGTAAACAAAATATGTAAGATGCACCTTGTAAAGCAAGTAGCAGCCCACAATTTGCATAATTTATTGTAGGTGGCATTCACAGATACGGATTTTGTTTTGAGGAAGAAAGAAAACATGGAAGAAGCAGGAACAGAAAATGCTAAAGCTGGAAAATATGTTTACTAATTTTACATTTTTCAAGTGCTGTGTCCCTTTTCCAACCTTTTCCATGTTTCCACTGGATTAGGAACATATTTTCCCAATAATGTTCTGATAAATATTAAATCCATAAAATTCTGCTATGTATTTTGCTTGGTTGCTGATCTAAAGCACAGCTTTATGAGCAGTCTGATATTCTTCTGACATGAATTCATCAATCCATATTAAATAAGTTCTTTAAATAGATATACTTACACAAACAGTTGCTCTTCCAACAAAGACAATGAGGGGAAGAATCGACAGACAGACAAAAGAGTTAACCATCCTTATTTTCACACGGCTTTCCCCCTCTTTTTGTGAACAAGCTTTTCGTTCTTTCCAATTCCCCCCCTGTTAAGTCAATCTAAATAGTTAGAGAACAGGTTTATGCCTTGCAAATTATTAACTACGTTTTCCATTTTGATTATCCTGATCCAAGAAGTACTATTGCTAGAGAGTTTCCCAATCTGAGCTTTCTCTATGGCATATATTAAGGGACAATGCAGCTGTTTATTTATCAACCTTTATTCTTTTTCATCTGGATTTATCACTAGTTTCAGTCATCTGACTCCTACAGTGGGAGATGTAGCAGGTCCACAGTAAGATGTAAGAGTTGCTTCAAGTCATCATTTTTCTTTGGGGAGCTAAATGTCCTTGCTGTCTAAGGTCGTAACCCAACCAAAATTAAGCACATATTTTATTAAGTTATCGTTTTTAAGGCTGCAATCCTACAGCCAGCTGATATAATGAAGAAACATTATTTATTAATTATTTCTATTTATAACTCACCCTTCACAAAATGGCCCCAGGGTGGAGCACATACACCATCAAAACAACCATTAAGACATTATTCCAAAATAAAAAGAAATGGAATGAGTGCAGCTCTGCTGGCAGAGAGGCAAATCCAAGTTTAGGATGACAGCTACACCTCCAGGGTGTTCCCCCACCACACCCAAATGCCTGAAAAGAACTCTACAAGTATACATGTCTCTCTGCTGGTGGTGAGCATACTGGGGCATTCCAGGGAAGTGGGTATGTCAGGTGTGGTGGCAGATCCACCGGATCCAACTCCCTTCCCAATTTCCTGGTATACCCATAAAATTGCCCAAGAACTCATTAACACCCCTTCCCCCCAAGTCAATGGGAAGAGAAATGAAAAATCCCATTCGCCCTGCCCTGGCTGCAGCAAGTAGGCAGACTGATAGGCATGGTGATTCTTCTCCACCACAGAATCTCTCTCCGTCTTCTCATCTCTGCCCCTCATTTAGGGTTGCTTTGCCCAGCATTCACAGCCTACCTTCTGTTTAGACTAAACTTTCAAAGCTGCATTGTCATACCTACCAAGGTACCAGGGATGAAGCCCCTTTGAACACAATGGGACTTCTGAGTAGATGCATTGAATGATGCACCAGTGAGGTGATGCATTGATATCCATGGGCAAGACTGAAGCAAAGGAGTTAGCATTGCCTGGGCCAGTCCCTATTTATTTTGTTTATTGTATTACACTTATCTTTCTCCAATTGATAGGAAATTTGTGGCAGTTTGTACAGAGGCACAACACACCCATCCCTCCTGTGAAGGAAAAACTGCTGCATAAGACCGACAGGTTTAACAAGTACAGTTAGCAGAGGCATTGCTTATAGGCCATCTAAAGCTTAACAAGTCTCTTCTAAACTGCATTCCAACTGTTGCCCTAGCAATCTCCCCTGCCACTACGGTCTAACATCCAGAGAAATACCAAAGATTCCAGGAGCAGTCAAAATGGCTGACAGTGTTGAGGCCACTGGGACAGAGTGGTAGGAAAGCTCTCTTCCAGGGATGTTTGTCCTCATTGTCTCACTGTGAAGAACGAACCCCCCAAATCAGCTACTGAAGAACTCATATTCCTCAGAATATATTATGAGAAACACTGTCAGAGAATGAAGTAATTCTTCTGTAATGTTACAGTTCTTGAAACATCCTGATTCAGGCACCGTCAGAGACAGGACACTGGACCATTATGTCAATCCAGTATGCTATATTTATTTTCTTGTATTAATCCACGCACACACGTTCATGTGGAGGTGCTCACTGCCAAACAGTGTTTGCAGTCTTACAAAAGTTTCCATAAATAAGGTAACTTTCTCTAGCTAGAAAGACAGGAAGATGAAAGGAATGTAATAAAGCACAGCTTTATGTAATCTGTCCTTGACAAAGATGAGGTGCACTGAATTTTAATAAAGCCCTGATTCATCAAATCTCAAACAGAATTAAAGTGTGGACTGGATCCTAATAACAACATGCTTTAAACCCATGAAAGATAAATTAAAGGATGCAAAACTGCTATTGACAAACATTGATTATATGTACTTTGAAGGACTTTGAAGTTGTGCCAGATGCATCTTGTCAGCCTCCTAAGTTTTCTTTTAAATCTCATTGCGTAAGGCTTTTACTTTTTAATTATTTCCCCCTACAAAGTCTTTGATCAAGTGAAATATAGATCATATTTGGGTGATGCCACTTCCTTTGCATTCTATTAAGATGTGCCCTTGTGCATCACTTCAGTGACTTCTTTTCAAAAATAATATAGTACACACTAAACATAATGTTGTGCTGATACTAATATAGTTAAAAATCCTGCTTCTTGTATGTGTGGGCCAAACTGGTCACACTGCACAGATTTGTCTGTACTAGGTTGGGAAAATGTATCATAAATCAGCCTTATGTTAAGGTGGTCGTTGGGCAGTTGATCAGGGGAAATGTTTGATCCTCAAAAATTATTGAGTGAAACTTCCCTGAGTCATGACTAGGATCTATTTACAATCCCAACATACAGTTGTTGTGACTTTGGTAACTAAATATGCAGAGTACAAAATGATATGTGGGAAATTTGTTGTCGTTTAGTCGTGTCCGACTCTTCGTGACTCCATGGACCAGAGCACGCCAGGCACTCCTGTCTTCCACGGCCTCCCGCAGTTTGGTCAAACTCATGCTGGTAGCTTCGAGAACAGTGTCCAACCATCTCATGCTCTGTCGTCCCCTTCTCCTTGTGCCCTCAATCTTTCCCAACATCAGGGTCTTTTCCAGGGAGTCTTCTCTTCTCATGAGGTGGCCAAAGTATTGCAGCCTCAGCTTCAGGATCTGTCCTCCCAGTGAGCACTCAGGGCTGATTTCCTTAAGAATGGATAGGTTTGATCTTCTTGCAGTCCGAGTCTCTTCCAGCAGCATAATTCAAAAGCATCAATTCTTTGGCGATCAGCCTTCTTTATGGTCCAGCTCTCACTTCCAAACATCACTACTGGGAAAACAATAGCTTTAACTATATGGACCTTTGTCGGCAAGGTGATGTCTCTGCTTTTTAAGACGCTGTTGAAAGAGGTCATGGAATCATAGAACCACTGAGTTGTAGAGTTGGAAGGAACTACAAGGGTAATCTAGACCAACCCTCTTCAGCATAGGAATCGTTTTGTGAAGCGTGGGGGTTGAACTCACAACCCTGTGATTAAGGGTCCCATGCTCTACCAACTGAGCTACCCTGCATAGGTATGACCAGATACCATTTTACATTTCATATCTGAGAAAGTGAGAGAGAAATCAGTCAGTGACTCCCCCTCCCCCATGGCTGTGACTCACTCCATTTCATGCATGCTAGCTACTGAACTACAGCAGTTCCTACAGAAATGTTGTGAATGTCAATGAGGTTTGGATGACAAAACAGCCAAGGTGCCTTTGAAAAATATATACTAATGCATTTGTAAGATCTGTGTGACACAGAAGATCTTTGCAGCTTATGATTTTGTGTAATGCCTTCAACAAACTTTGATACAACTGTAATAGTAGCAGCAGCAGCGGTGGAAATTATGGAATAATATATACTATTGATTTTGAAGTACATATAGAAATGGCAAAATAGAAGTGTTCAAAAGGTAAGTTACATGAGATGTACAAAGACAGTTTCTATACGAGTATCATAACTGCATAGTTTAGTTGAAGATTAGAGGTGATTTTTAAAATTCTGAATTACTGAGTCAAAATTTTGTAGGCATTTACCAAATGAAAGTATCAGCTGAATGGAACAGAATGGATAGAAATTCATGTAAAATATTGGAAGGGTTAAAATATTCAGATTTGAAATGGATGACACTTCCTTTTTACTTTGTCCACATTAATTCTCTACTAGAATTCCCTGGGGGAAAAATTGAAAAGTGAAGAGATATTCCTAAGAGGGTTGCAGTTTGTTATAGGGTTGGAAATGCAGCTTTTCATAATTTTTTTAAAATGTATTCATTTAGGTGTATTTGGGCCCATGAAATTTGCAGAATGATAAACAAACAAGGATTGTGGTGAGGGTGGGGGAATAAAGTGAATTTAACAGCTACAATTTTTTCCTGGTCCCCATTTGGGCTAAACAAACAAAATATTCTATAGTATTACTGCATGTGTTTTGTTGAGACATACTTCCTTTGTTTAGCCCACATGAAATAAGTGCCAGTAGATTCCCAACATGGGGCCATGTTGGGCCTATTGCACCCTGTATGTACATGAAAAATGGCAGAAAGTTGCCTCCAGTTAGTGAAGTCTGTTCCTCAAAAAATCTGTGTTCATTTGACTTTCTGCTCAGTTTCAGCTTCATGAAAGCACGACTCTTTTAAGCCCCCCACATCCTGAATGCCTAATCTTGTGGTTCTCTCATATTAGCATCACTTACTTCCACATCATTGTGGAAATCAATATGACAGTGTGGATGAACCCAGTTAACACTCTCAGAATTGATGCTCAGGATCAGACCTCCATTTCATAACACTTACCCTCAAAGGATTACCCATTCCCATAGAATCAGATGCCAGGGACAGAACTAAAAGAAACATCAATAAAAAAACAGAAAATAAACTGTGAGGGAGCCTAATATAGCACAGACCACTATGAATTAAACAACATCCTAGAAATCTTCACACAATAATTGATTTGCTCATTTGTACTTCTCTCTCTTCTTTAATCTTTCAGCAGGGCTCCTCTCTTCCCTCCTTGCTTTTTAAATATTCTGTGTTCATCTGTTGTCTGCAATATTGTTTCTGATCTCTCCCCATTCTATCAGTCATTTGTACACAGAGACTAGTCCACATGCTCTGGTCTCCTTTTCTAATAACTTAAAAAGACACACAAAAAAACTAATCACCTAGACTGAGCCATTCACATTGTTGTAAGAGTCTCTTTGATTTGTTAAACACCTCTGCATAAACTGTTCCTTTCAGAGTACTTGAATGAAAGGAGGGTGAGAATGTGCCACTGTGTTTGCTTAAGATCTATGGAATCAGCTTAAAAAAGAGAGAGGGAGAGAAATGCTATCACAGGAAATGTCTTCTAAATTTACATTGTCAAAAGCCCACCTGGAACCAAATGGCTGCTGGGATTTAGGAACACCCTTTTTTTTTAGTGTCTGTCGCATTGACAGAACAATGTTGCTCCACATCAAGCTGACAGCCAATTTAGACTTGATGCAGGAGCCATACGTACCCACTTAAAAAGTTTACTGCCTGGCATCAATACTGTCATTTCTATCCTGTCCATGCATTTGAGCCTTTGGAATTAAGGCCCCCTTCACCTTGCAGGTGGCTGAAAGGTAATGATGAGCTGAAATTTATGGTTGGAGGCTAGAGCTTACAGAGAGAATTGCCACATACATTGTAAGCTTTTAAATGTTTAAAGTTATCTGCAATCACCTCAATGTTTACTTCTCTGGCCAAATGGTTAGTTCGATCAGATACCTCTGAATTTCCTAGAGGAAACATAAACACAGAACTTCATGATACCTTGGCACCATGTTTGCTCATGTGAAACACTACAAAACCTCCTCTTTTCAACATCCTATCCTCAGGTGTAATCAATTAAATGTGTGGCAAGGAAAACATTACATGTAGACAGCTGCAGTGTTTGGTTTAGATGGACAGACCAATCTGATCTTGGCAAGGGAGGGGGAATCAAAAGTGGATGAACTGCCAAAACTTGTATTTTTGTCCTTGCAAGGGGAAAAAAATGAGGTAGCATGATTGTTACATCAGTGTTTCTTCCTCTCTTCTTTAAGGACACCCAGGGCCAGTGTACTTTTTGTCTCATTTGGGGTGTTTGTTAGGGGAATGAGAGGGCATTGTATTTGGCATATCCATAGCCTTCTGTGATCTCCCCACCACCACCACCAGTGCCCACTTTTGCCCTTTCTGACATCAAAACACCAATGGGGGGTGAGCACAACAAGATCTCTCTACTATGTGGTCAGACCTCTCTCTGTCCACAGAGGGGTAGATCCCTGGGATGCCTGTCATAATATAGTATTGTGCCCTAATTGATTAATTTCTGATCAAGTAAAAACAAGTCCCCCAATTAATTGGTTGATTATATTTTTTGTATGTAAATATGCTTAAAAACCAATTGTTTTCAAAAACTGGGTAACAAGACACCTTATCAGCAGCAGTATCCTACCTTTTCTCTCACAGAGAAGGAATGCATCCTCTAACATGGTGACTCAGGCTGCAGTCCCAACCCTACTTACCTGAGAGTAAGCCCCATTGAATTCAACAGGACTTCTAAGTAGACATGTTTAGGGTTGCATTGTTAGATGTGACATAGGCATATATAACCCAAGCACATCTCTCTCTTTCTCTCTCCAAAGCTCTTTTACCCTTCTCCAGATTCTTGTAATCTAATAAATTTGTTGCTCAAGTTAAATCCAAACTACTGGGCCTGGTGCAATTGGTATCTTGCCTGTCAGAAGGCTGGAGCGTTTGTTTGTTTTTGCAATTATGTGGGGAAGGTCTGTATAAGCATTTTAAACATGGCTAGAGTAACATTTAAGGAGCTCCTTATATTTCTTTAATATGGCTACATTAAAGAAATGGCTATATTATCAGTATATTCCTGGCTCACCTATTGCAGCAGGTTACAACAGGCCATCAGTAGTGGGTTGTTAGTGACCACAAGGCCTGTAGTTGCTGGGGAAGGACAACTTGTGGGCTTCTCAGAAACATCAGGTTAGTTGCTAGGGGAGACCAAATTTGGTGTTCTTATGTCCCTACAGAAAGTTTTGCCATGGTGAATTTCAGAAGACAGCCACCAACATGAAGTATCTTGGTGGCTTCAATTCCTGAGGTAATTATTCCTGGAAGAGGTGCATTGGTGGCCAAAGAGTAGGTGTGGTGGTCAAAGGTGTGTGATAAATGCAATGTATCCTGTGGATCTTACCGCTGCATGCCCAGTTTTGTGTTTGTAGCTATTAATACACTGCACTATTACAAGCCCTAGGCTTAGCTGCCAGAGGTGCTGAATGAAGATCATCATCCCAGCAGTTCTAGTGAGATTACTCAGCTGTGAACAGATAACTCAATACAAAGAAGAGGAAGAAGAAAAAGCTGGGGGGGGGGGAGAGTAGAAGCCGACAATTTCATACCAGCCCAAACTAGACAAGCCTCTCTCTCTCTTTCTCTCTCTGATGACCAAGGGGAAAGCTTTGATAAACGGTAGGGCAGCTCCTGAAATCCACGTCTCTGAAAGTGGAGGTGGAACGCTGCGGGAAATAATATGAGAGTCCCTGCTGTGGGAGTCAAGGGAGACAGGGGAAATAGTTCAGGTAATAAAAAAAAAATGTTAATATTACAAGAGAGAAATGCATTTGAGTATAATTCCAGACTTTTAACTTCAGTTTTCAAATCTTGGTGAAAGAAAGAGGCAGCCCGCTGCCATCTCAGAATTTTGTCACATTGGGTTTAAGGTATGGAATAAATCAAAACTTTTTTTTTTACCTCCTTCTTTCGAACACCGAACAAAGAAATGCATTAATAATACATGAAAAATGTTCGTTATGGCGGTGTGTATCACCGGGAACACTGTTTTAAAGGAATTAGGAGCAACACTTGAAAAGAATAGGCCTGAGATTTGCTTCTTGCGAGCCACGGGTTGGAAGAGGGGAAGAGGGAATCTCCATACATTCTGATCTATGTCTTTGGCTTCTCAACTGGGAAGAATGGACGTCAAAATCAAAGGACCTCTTCTGAGAGTTAGGGAAAGTGCTATCAAAAGCTAGAGGCCTTCACCTCAACATACAAGTGAAGAGCAGTAGGAGGATAAAAAGATTTCCCGGCTAGCTGGAGATACACTTGGCTATGTAGCTGTGTGCTTTCCCTTGTGAGGATAGGGCCTCTGCTACTGGTGGAGCCCAACCCTTTGTATGCTTACTCAGAAGTAAGCCTCACAAACATCAATGCGACACAATCTCATTCAAGAATTGAAGACACCAAGCTACTTGAGGTTGGCAGCTACCTTTTAGAAAAGCATCCTTGGAGTGCTTGGATGTCATAGAGTGGCCGCCATTTTGAATTTCATTCTGCCTCAGATGCCACAAAGAAGAGGTGCATGTGTAGCATAGATCACTATTCCCTCATACATTCTACTATTACCTGTTTCATCTGGTTGGACCAAAACTAATAATCATGCCCAAGTACAGCTCATGCCTAGGATGCAAAATGGCTGTCATTTTATGAGCTGTCCAATATTGCTAACATACATTGATATGGTGCAGCTTTCAAATCCTAATTTTCTCCAAGGTGCTACGGCATTAACGCTAACATGTGTAGAAGAAAGGATATGGAGAAGCTTGACTACGTAAGAGCCAAGAATCTAACTGAAATAGTAGAAGTCTTCTTGGTACAAGCTTCAGTGATCCAAGAGAGCAGATTTCCACTCTACCCTTCTAGGTTCTAGAATATATTCAATAGCTTTTGCATCCCTGCTGATTCACCCTATTCTTTTACTTCATCTCAGTGTAATAAAACTTAGTTCTGCAAAAATAGAGCTTTTTCTTGTTTATTTCAATAAAGCATTTTATTTGAATTGCATGAGCCCTCAGGGCAATGCCCAAGAACCATATCAGAGTTACAGCAAAGTTATAACACAAGGATAAGTTATGTAAACACAGAATGCAGGGTGCTAGGTAGTATACGCCTTTATGCATTGCTTGTGTGGATTAAGATTGCTCATTTTGGACAGGGTGAAGTTGACAACAGAATTTTCAATCTATCCAATGATAGAATTGGCAAAAAAAGGAACAGCTGGAGTAGCAGTTTCAAGGACTGTTTAGCTGGCCCGTTTCAGTCAAAGCTATTGGTGAAAATGCTGAGAGAGCCAATGTAGCAATTCATGCTGGTGATGCCAATGTCAGAGGGCTCATTAGGACTTGTCATTAGATCTCATAACCCCTTTGTATGCTATGACAGTGGCATTACTTGAATTACTTACATGGGGTTTTAAAAAAATAAAAACCTAAGGTGAAAGGATCCAAAAGAGTTGAAGCTGCTAAAAAGGGAAAAATCAGATTAATTGCACATAAATTACACCTAGAGTCTTCTGAGAACTTTCAGCTTTATTGACTACAAGATAAATCCTCCTGAAATAGCATAACAGATATAAAACCTCTAACATACAATGTAAGTAGTAGGTGTTGAATTTCTGGGAAGGAGAGAGATGATGACTTCTGCTGTGTAGTGGAGATTGGTCTACTGGACTGAATGGAGCTCTGCCTAACCAACCTCAGTCTGCCCTCAGCCAGTTCCCACCTCCCCGCCTACTTATTTGCAACCAGTCCATAAGATGACGCTGCCTGCCAGCATCCTGGTCCTTACTCTCAGTGTTGCCCTTGGAGAGCTAAGCAGATAGGACAATGGGGACAAAACTAGCATTAGTTGACTCTGCCTATCAGGACTGTTAGATCCAGGAACCACTCACCCACATCAGCTCCATCTTGTCAAGGTTCAGGTTAACCTACTGACCCTCATCCAGCCCACCATCTGTCAAGAACCTGCATGGCTACACTGAATCAGACGTAAAAGAAAACATGAAGTTGGTGTCATCATCTTACTTTTTGTGTGTCTGAGTGCCATCCGCTTACTAGTGGGAAAATCTCCTAATGGCTGTTCAAATGGATATATGTAATGTTGTCAATGACATATGCAATTTAACGCAGTAAAGTATGTCCCCAATAGAATACTGTTAAGATGCTGTTGAAACCTTCGGTATATATTTCCAGAAATGGAGCGATAAGTTAGGGTGATAAATCTAAATGAATAAAAGTATTCCTAGATGGATGTGTGAATGTAATTTGCATCCACATGCAATAGATTTGTGTACACTCAAGTCATATTTGAAGGGACAAATTTCAGATATATAACCATTATATTCAAATACATAACCTCTAACTTTCAGTGACTGTTTTCCACCCACAGACCTTTTGAAAGGCCTTTTTAGATATTATAAACCATTCATCACTTGTAGTGTTGCTAATCGAAGAGAAGCCACACAAAAAAGCTGTGTGTTACCAGGTGTGTTTGTGCTTTTAATGTGTGTGTGTGTGTGTGTGTGTGTGTGTGTGTGTGGTGATGACAGCTGATCTGTTTGCAGTAGATGGGTCAGAGTCTGAGTTAGCACACAGCTAACCATTAATCTGGCCTTTTCTTCCCATATTACAAAATGTTTGGTTAAGCAATTCTGTTACAGGAAGCACATTATTTACATATGTTGGAATGGTAATGGGAAGGAAGGAGTAGCTTCTTTGTTCACACCCACAACATCCATTTAAAGCACATTTATAGCACTTGAACAGTCATGACTTCTCCCAAAGAATACTGGGAACTGTAGTTTGCTCATACAGAGCTTTAATTCTCAGGACCTTTAAACTACAGTTCTCAGAAGTATTTGGGGGAAAGCCACGTGCTCTAAATGTGTGGTGTCTCTTAACGCCCTCATACCTGCAAAGGAGTTCGGATTAGAATAAGCACTGAACAGGCTGCACTTGATGGTTTTGTTTAATGTTTGTATTTCACTTTTCCAATACCAAAGGCCGAGCTCAAAGTGGCTCACAACGATCGCAACAGCGTTAAAGAAAGAACAAACATTGCAGTCACTATACTATCAAACACAATAGCACACAAAGCAAATGACAAATTCATCAAAATGATTAATGCAATTCAATAAACTCATAGTAATTCAAAATATCAGAAAGAGCTGCTGAGTACCTACCCTGTGGCAGACGGCATCCTCTCTTAGAAGCAGTCTCTATTTTCTTCAGGGCAGCAGGCCACAGGTAGCACACTTCCAGGCAGCAAGATCTGTCATAGTTTTTAGCCTTGACTTTGTTTTCACCCTGTATGGGTCCACAGGCACACTTTCAGGTGGGAGTTCCTGGTACACCAGCACCTGGTGCACTTCTAGCTGGGTCAGCAGGTATTAACAGTGCTGCCTGCCCACCCAGGGTCCCAGCTCATGCATGACTCTCTGCTGGTCTGCAGGCCCAGGTGCATGGAGACAGATGGAAGTTCTCAAGTAGCAGCTGCAGGTCCAGGCACATGGAAGTCCCCAAGGCAGGCAGGCAGGCAGGCTTTATAGTTCTGCCCCAGCAGCTGGTCCACACCTAGCTGGGACAGCAAGTGTTATCAATGCTGCCTGCCTGCCCAGGGTCCTAGTCCCTGCACTACTCTCAGCAGCTGCAGGTCTGTAGGTCCAGGCTGGTGGAGACAGATGGAGGCCCCCAAGCAGCAGCATGAAAGGATGAGCATGAAAGGATGAAGGACTTAAATAGAGCTGGTAGTTCTGAGACTAGCGTCCCAGTCAGTGCTCAGTCTTTACAGCAGGTAGAAATTGTTAATGGCAAATGGATAGGAATTTGAATATATTTCTGAAGTATATAGCTTGAAGTCTTAGCATTATACATGATGGTCATCCCGCAACAATTGGGTCAGCCCCATGCAGTGATCAATGGAGGAAAGTGAAAGGGATTTGGCTGGCGCATTGGATTGGCTCCACGGCCGTGGCTGTACTGAGTTCACCTTACCCCTCACCCTCTCAGGAACTGACAGCAGCACTTAGGGTTCAGAAGGCAAGTGAGCTATCCCAACCCATGACTGGGTTGTTCTTGTTAATTGAAGTGTATTGTGCAAAATCCTCCTGACATAACACTACCCTGGAGAAAAGAAATTTGAAACAGGATGCCTTTGTGGTTACAACTGGACAAAAGTATATTTGTTTGGGAAATGTAGTTATGGGCATGTGTAACAAGATGCACTGATCTTGTTACACTTGTTACAACAACAACAAAAAAATAGCAGGAGGTGGTGCATTAAAAAAAGGGCAAAACATATTCTTGGAGGGGTAACTTGTATCACCAAGAAGGCTGAAAAACAGCATTGTGCTTCTTTGCTCATTCATCAGCTACAATTCCCATGGTGTCTGGCTGTGCATGCTGCAAAGTGTACTCTCCCAGCAATGGAAAAAAGGAAGAACAGATTTTCCCCCACTGGAATGATACATACACTCTCTTAGAACCCTGTAGAATCAACAGTACATGACCTCTGTGTAGGAATGATTATTTATAGATACATGTGTGTATATAAAAAATGTCCAGAGTTGCTGTTGAATGCTGCTTAAGACAACACTTGAAGGAGATTCCTCAGGTCTGGAATGAAACCGTGGCAGATTTTGGGTTTGAATGTTTTACCGAAACCCACAAGAATATCCCTGATGAGCTGGCACACCTTCCAATGCCTGATGGATGAAAATAGGGATACAGTTAACCATCTCCTATTTATAACATCCCACTGTTTTTGGACCACAACTCCCATCATCCCTAGCTAGCAGGGCCAGGAGTCAGGAATGATGGGAATTGTAGTTCAAAAACAGCTGGAGACCCAAGTTTGGGAAACCCTGGCCTAACTTAATTAGACTTTCAAACACACTAATTAGAGAATTTGAAGTGTCTAGTACACAACTCAAATAAACACATCAATCTATCCCAAATACATATGACTCTGGCTGTTTCAAGGTTTTAATACTCCAAGCCTTAGTTAAATTCTAATACTATTGGTTCCAGGAATTTAGGGCACCTTGCATCCACATATAGAAAAATCCTTCCCGGTTCATTTTCATATACTGCCCTACCTGTCCTGTATAAACTGTGAGGTGGACTCTCCTGAATAAATGTAGGGCATTCTGGAATGCTGGTTCGAATCGAGGTGGGATGAAGTTCACCTTTCTGTAAAACTTTGAAAATGTGCTACTAGTCAGAATGAACAGAAAACCAGATTAGCCAATGATTTAACTCAACAAAAGTCATTCTTTAAACCCTCTATTTTGACTTCTTTCAATTTGCTAATACCTACAGTATCTATATGTGCATGGTGACTCAGTCACCATAAAACTCAAGCTGCTTTTGTGAGGTGAAAAATATATATACATATGAAACTGCGCACATCTAGCTATCTGTTCTTGCCACTTGATAGGACTAATTTGCTGGGCTTAGACTACGTTTGTGTAGAAGAGAAGCCAGCTAGGAGGAAAGTCCAACAATGGCTATGTGCATTGTCCCTCTGGCTATACACAGTGAGGTAAAATGTTCATTTCTGCCCAATGATGAATGTTTTAGTTTCTTTATTCTCACCCCCACCTCCTCTCACATCACAACAGAAAATTGTGAATTCAGCCACTAGAGGACACTAAAGTACAAGGCTACATGAGCTGAAATAGTTCAGCTTTAAAAAATATGTTGAGCTACTCTTGTCCACTTTGGGGATGAGGAATTGACCTGCAATCTGATATGAATTATTCTTTTTTCTGCAGTTATATTTTCAGTTAAAAATGGGAAAGAACCAGCATATAGATACATTTACTACTACATATCCAGTTGCGAGGAGGAGTTTGAAACAAAACTAGTGCTCATTACCATTTATACAAGCGTCTTTGCAAAGCAAGCTTGTACTTGATAGAACATTGGACTGTTTTAAAAACTACAACCAGCAAAATATATTTGAAATTTATTTTAAAGGAACAAAATACTCATAATATAAGTTTTCTAGTTTTGTTGGTTTTTGTTGCTGTATATTTACTATTAGCTACTCCCCCCTCCAACATTATAGCAACAATTTATGCACGCTATAAAGTAAAGAATTAGAATCAAGTAGATATATGTAGCTGTATTTAGATCTACCTAAATAGGTGTGTTTTAGCTATCTTTTTGATTTACTAACACAGTTCTCATAGAATTTTTACTAAAAGAAAGGAAGACGAAAAGCACACATATTTAATATGGTATTCCATTTGAGGCAACAATTCTGGCAGAGTAAAAAATTAGCAACTGTGCTGCTTAAATAATACCACTGCCAATATAATGCAAAATATGTACAGCATAATGGGAATGTCAAAGTCAGCTCTGAAATGGAAGTGATGAAACACCACCTGAAATTCTTCCAGAGATAACATCAGCAAGAGCAAATAATAAAGATTTTGCGATATGCCTCTTTTTAGAGTAATTCTTTTGTATCTTATGCAGATTAGTTGGCTTCCCGGCTTATTATATTGAAACAACGTTAGGGTTTTCATAGGAAACATTGGGGGGGGGGGAAAGGATTCCAAGTGATGGAAGAAAAGAAAATATAAGGAAAATTATCATGACCAGAAGGTACCTATGATATCAAATAGGACCGATTTTGGCTGCCTTGAAGTGAAGAGATTATCATAAATGATTCTAAAATCTTCCCCATGTCTGTGATAGTGAATGTAATACAACATCCAGTTTTTTAAATGGTTCTCCCCTACTTTCACATGAATAATATCCACAACCGTTTTCACAGCGTCATTTCTAAATGCCCTTTGCCATGCAAACATGATTTATATTATACTTATTGGCAATGAACAGCTTGAACAAAAACTATAGAATGTAATTTTGTTAATCTAAGGCATGCTGGGTCCAAGCTATGTATAATAGGAGTGGTCCACGATCAAGTGGCATATAACTTGAGCGAACCACCTTCAACATGCTGAATCTCTGAGGGTAGTGGAATTGCTAACAGAGCCTCACTAAATGAATACAGCATCCAGTTTGGACTGCATGAGAGGCAATATTGCTCCTTTAGGTATGTGGGACCCAAGTTGTTTAGGGCCTACTTTTATTTAACCATCCTGGCTTTGCCCAAAGTATCCTGGGAACTGTAGTTTGTTAAGGGTGATGTGAATTAACAGCTCATAGTATCCTTAACAAACTACATTTCCCAGGATCCTTTGGGGACATCTATGACTGTTGGAGTGCTATAAGAGTGTTTTAAATATATGGTGTTGATGTGTCCCAAACCTTGAACTGGAGTATATATATAACACCAGAGATGCTGGGAGATGGTTTGTTGAACACTTCCTCATTTTTCAAGCCATTTACCTAGTTACCAAGACTGCTATTAGCTCTGCTGGGGGAAAATACAGGTATTTCCACTGAGATATGCTTTTAGATCAGTGTAACCACAGGGGTGGGGAGAAAAACGGCTGTGCCAATCCCATCTGAACCGCCCCCACTTTTCCACAGCTGCTTTTAAGTAAAAATTAAAATGTTGGGACAATTGAGTCATGGATCTCCTGAATCACATGTTAGTTATCCGAAGGAGTATGGAGTAATTTATGAGATTCCTTTCATTTAATAAAAGTAAAGAAAACACTTGATCAAGATACTTCCACATTGTTTCTTTGTGAAGGTGTTGTAAAATACCCAGAAGTAATGACACAGATATCAATCTGAATGTTTTATTTGAATAGGTGCTCTCATGGTGTCCTAGATTCCTAAACTCAATTGGCAACACTTAACAGCTAAATTTTATATTTCAGTTGTCACGTTTTCCTCATTGTCACCATACAGGGACCATTTCTGTTCGAGTAACTCTCAGAAGATAGAAAATTTTGGCTCCTCTATAAATGCCAATTCTGATGAATTTGCTTTGATTTATTATACACTGAAGTTTGTATTATATTTTGAATCCCAAATGGCTGGTTTTTCTTTTTTCTGTGTGTGGCCAGCATCCCAAGAAAACAATGTTGTCTGGTACAACTACATTTTGATTTATAATCAAAATCATATTCTCTCATTTCTCTTTCTCTCTTCAGTTATATTGGGGGGGGGGGGATTCAGATGGTAACTTTCATATGTTTGTGCTAGCTTGCCATAAATACTTCTGGCCCCTTTAAAAAGGGAATTTTCCTTCATTTACCAAAGAACCCTATGAGGCATGTCATTCTTATCCCCATTTTATAGATGAAGAACTGAGGCATAGCAGCTGGACAAACAGCCCATCACCTATGTTATCTACACTAATAAGGGGAATTCTATCAGGAAAGCAGGAGAGGCCAGTGATTCAACAGCAGTCATATGGTGACCACCCATATTTGCTGACAGCTTAGGGGCTTCTTAAGGTTACACAAAATTAAATATATATCATGCTAATAAAGACTACATGCCTGACCTGTGATCATCTGAAACCCAGTTTTGCAGATTTGGGACTATCTTTCTGGCACACACAGAGGGCTGAATTGGAAACATTAAATTGGAATGGAATGCCATGAATTCAGCCCTGGAAGTATGGTAAAAACAAAGAGGAGTATATACAAAGTGCTTTCTTTTCATCACCAAGTAATCACACCTTGTCCTCACATATGTGGGATTAGGAGTAAATAAGGATAACATGGATGTTATGCTTATGGCTGGCCCGAGCTCCACAACTTTTCTTCTTATAAATGTCCTACCATAGGCCAGATTTGCTTTCTGCTTTTGTCTGCAGTACTTTTGTCATTTCCTTCTAAATTAATTGTGTGTGTGTGCGTGTGCGTGCGCGCGCGCACACACACACACTGCAAAATTCCTGAATGCAAAGCAGGAATAAACAAAAACAAATCAGAAAGAAACATCTGTCTTAAAACCTGGAAGGATTGCTTTTGCTGCTAAAGGAAACTACAATATTAAGTAAGAAGAATAAACCATCTTTCTTTAAATCATCTTTCTCTCTCCTGGGGTGACTGGGTTATTTGCAGAACATTCAGCATGCACCAAGTTTAAATCACCCTGATATCTTGCAGTGCAGGCAGAAGAAAACACTTGAACCATTTTCTCCCTAACACAAATTATGTCTTTGCTAAACGACAACTGCTAAACATTCCTGACTTCAGTATGCGTTCACCCACCCTCTTTTGCATCACTGGGAGATTTATAGACCAATATTCCTCCCATCAGGAACAAATATGAAAACACCAGCTCTTTGGACACAGACTCCTTTTAGAAAGAAGGCTTTTAAATTCTCCGTGAAGATATTGGTATTTTTCTCTAACTCTTTCCACTTTTCTTTTCTTCCAGTTAAACTGTTCTCCTGCACAGCTCTGACTTCAATACTCATCTAGTCCAGAAGCAAAACAAAATTGCAAAACATTTCACTTTCTGCTCAAACTTTTTCAGAGGCGCTCTATTTTACAGAGAGTTTCTGTATTCAGCCTGCTTTGCTTATGTTTGGCTCAGAAGCAGCAATGCAATTTGTGCATCTGTGTTGCTCCATCACTGATATGGATGGAGCTGATGGAATTTAAAGTAATAGTATATTCATTACAAACTGTGAAATTACCCGGTGGGGGTGGATAAGCTGCATTTAGCTTGCTTCCTGAGCAGAATTTTGAGCTAGTCAGACAGGACTGTAACAGCTGTGGAAGCTTCGTCCAAATCATTTTAATGGTGCAGCCTAGAAACAGGGGTTACAGTGGGGCTAAATATTTCTTCTCTGTTGCTAGTATGTTCAGTTTTGGATACAGGATCCCCTTTTCCCTATTCCTAAAAAGTGATTTGTTTAGCAAAGGCATTCCGATTGGCTCAAGATCGTGTGGTGTGGTGTTTTGCCTTCAGAAGCCCCGGGCCTTATACCACTTACTTAGCAGTAACGCATTAACTTCATTGGGGTATAGTTTTTAAATAAGAAGTTTTGTTAAGATAGAAACTAGAGCTGTATTACAAGGCTAAGCCAAGTCAGGATGTCAGCTGATCATTTTATTAGGCCAGGGTATTCTTCATTCATCTGCGATGTCAGCTTTGATGCTATATGGCCATGTCTCTGGGAGACAGGTGTGGGGATGCTGTTGAACTACAAAGCCTGTCATCCTTGGCCATTGGCCATGTTTGCAAGGGCTAATGGGAGTTTACCACTTCTGCTGCAAGATAAATGAAGGGTCTATGCAGAAGACAGAAAAACATACATAATTCAACAGCCAAATTTGTAGAGATTACAATTTGAATTCAAATTGCTTTATTTTCCGTGTCATCACTACATTCCTAATTTTTTTTGTGAAATACAAAAATGCATTCCTTCCAAATCCATCCTTGGAAATGCAATGGCAATGTTCATGTGGAGAACAAATGTTGCATTGAGCCATGAGACTTTTGTTTATTTGTTGCAGGGAATTCAGTGTTCACCACATCCAGTTTCCTACAAATGAATATCATAAATCATTGTAACACAGTGATAGGGAGAAAGAATTATTGATATTAATGCAGACATAGATATTCTAGGCGTTATGTCCCTGCTCACTAGCCTTCTTGCCTCTCCGCCATTAATTCCCATGCCTCCCTGTCCTTTTGTGCAACCCCCTTGCACTCAAAGCCCCTCTGTGGTAACCTCCTGCATCTTTCTCCTCACTTCCAGAGGAACTACTAAGCAACCTTTTCACTTTCTGCTCAGTTGTAAAGCCATCATCCTCTCCTATTATCCAGACCTTTTCATGCCCCTTACTTACGTCTTCAACCCCATTCCCATATCTCTTCCTTTACACCCCATTTTCACCTTCACTCCCCTTTTCCCCTCCACACACCTCACTTTTCCCAACTCTCCTTCACATCCCCATTTCCATGCCTTATCCTCTCTCCTCTTCAGCACCCCTCCTTTATGCACACATCCCAGGCTGCTAATTGTTACTGTATCTTTAAGAGGAACAGAATATTAAGAGCAAGTCTGTCTGTCTGTTGGAGAAGGTTAAGTTCAGTTTATTGATGTTGCACATGTATTTTTTCTTGTTAATAAAGTATCTCTTCTAAATTACTACACTGAGTTTGGAGCTTCATGCTAAAGAGAACACATGGTACCAGGAGTGAGATACATTGTGGGAAGGTATTATGGAATATTTGAGAGCTTTGCATCATTTATCACTCTCATATGAAGCAGCTGAGGTATACAAGAGGGCGAAGTTTTAAACACCCTTTAAAAAATTATTATTTCTGTGCTGCTGCCTTCTCGCTGTCAAATAATGAGAGAAAATTGAGAAAAGCATGGGTGGAAAGACACTGGGTTGAACTAGAGAAGCCTCAGCTTCCCTCCCAACTCTGCAATTCTATGATTCTATGATTTCAACCAGATTTCAGGGCACACATATGGAAACATGCTCTGTGGTTTACTTAATTTGGCTCACAAACACGCTGAACAAAGTTTTGCAGTATGATGCACTTCCATAAAGCGGCATTCATTTAAAGTTTTTGCTTCTTAAATAAAATGCGGTATATTTGCGAAATACATCCCATGATTTTCCAATGTATGTTCTTCCAGTAATCGGACCCTTCCCCCGCCTTCATTCCAAGTCGTTTTCTCTATAATTGGTTATTTATAGTGGAATATCAGTCATCATCCATCATGTTGGGAGAATGGATGTCACTACATTCATTCATGGACAATCATCCTTGAACTTCCCAGAATATGTCAGTTCAAGATTCCATGTTAACACTTTCTCCTATCAACTCCGCTGGGCTATAAATGAGAGAGGAAGGGAGGGAAAAAAATGAAAGAGAAAAGATAGCTCTTTACTACAGAGATGGTGATGCAGCGCCACTTCCTTCTTGCCAATACTGGAGGCCTGCTCAGCATTGCAGACCAGCTGTGTAACCTTTTAAACAGCTTTGGCTGTAAAACACAAGTCTGCATTTGCCATAACAAAAACGCTTCATTCCCAACAGTCGAATAAAAGGATTTACGAAAAAAGAAAGGGCATCAAAAGTCTCTGCTTTGTGCTCTGAGTTCTTTCTTTCTTTCTTTTTTTTACAGCATCTTCCTTTTAATACGTTGAAAAAGGAGTGGGGGTGGGGAATACTTTTTTAAAAAGTGTTTTCCCATGAAATATCACACACAGAATTGAAACACCTTATCTACAAGGAGGTCCTGGTGGCAACGGTAGATTCAACAGAGAAGAAAATCAATACAGCCCACAGAGATTAAAAACGTACGGGAAAGACTCAAGAAAAAAGGTGACAATTAATGTTAGTTGTGCATATAATATATGAAAACAAAGCCAAGCAGCATTAGTGTCTACAGCCAGATTTATCAGATAGGTAATGCTTTCATCTCAACGTGAAAATGGAAGTTTTATTAGATTGTATCCCAACAGGAGGCACCATACCAAAAAAGAAAAAGGAGGAAAAAGGGAAAGGCAAGGAAGGGGGGCACTGCAGTCTGAAGCTCTAACTAGCAAAATGGCTTTCCTATTTCTTTTATTGCAAATATTCATATGGGAAAAATTCAGCTAGCTCAACCTTAGATGGGAAAATTGAAATGGAGGTTCAGTTTCATTAGCTAAAAGAGAGCCATGTGCATACACGGAAAGACATTTTAACAGCTAGTGAAACTTTGCTACTTAACTGTTGAAAGTATCTGCTTAAAAAACCAAGCAAAAACTCTTTGATGGCATTGCAGTTGGAAACTGACCTCTTGCACATTTGACTCAATATCATATATTGCTATGTCTAGTTTTATTGTGCTTTGGCTGATGCACAGACCTCCCCAGAATCAAAAGGAAAATGGGATTACTAGTTACTGAAAACAGTAAATTGCATCTTCACTATATGCAATAATTTTCAGTGGGGTAGCTGTGCTAGATTAAGCCCATTTAGCTGTGTGCACGTAGAGACTGGCCTGTAGGTAGAATGCAAAAGAGCATTGGTGGAAGACAATGGCATTTCTCACACTGAAAGATGAGCGGATAACTGAACCCTTATTGTAGGCCTGTTGTTGCCTCTTGTTGCTGGTCATCAGCTGTTTTAGGTTGCGAGGCTGCCTGTGATCAAGTACAGGCCTGCCACCCAAGGCCTTTGAGAAGGAAATGCCATTCTATTGGATAGGCTGTGGATCACTGAGGATACGTTTGAATGCTTTTAACTGGGAGTTGTAAGTGACAATAAGTGGTGGGTTATCATTTCCTCTTTTAGGGCTATCTTGTAGTAGTCTATTCCTAGCTACCAATCCTGCCATAATGATTGCAGTTTGTTGGGTGGATATTATGGTCTGATGCAGTGCTTTTTTTGGGAGGGGGGTTACTCAAGTGTACCCAGTGCTGGCACCTTTTTTTCTAGACAAAATGCACTGGTTAAAAATGTAGCACTTACTGTAACAACTTCATGATGAGTACTGACACCATTTTTTCTAGAAGAAAAGCACTGGTCTGACTCTGATGAATGCCTAATGCAACTTTTTAAGCTGTGGGTCTCTGTCAGACAAGTTTGAATAGTTGCAGTTGTATTGTAGGGCTTGGCTGTAGACAATGGACATTGTGGTGAGGAAGCTGGAAGTATATAAGTCAGGCCTGTGTAGAGAGGGGGGCAGTCAGGTACACTTGCACCGGGCATTGGGCTAAGCTGGGTGGGTGGCCCTGCCAGGGCGCTGTCGGACTTCCTCTGTCATGCCAAGAACAAGACTCCCACCCCGGGCCTCAGACAAGCTGTGCATGGGCCTGATAGAACTAATTTTGTAAGTAATTTTGAGCAGAAAATGACAGATTATCTGGCAATGTATAGCTTCTCATTCAGCTAACAATAATATCTTTCAATATGTAAATATCTTGGACAATTTGCCATTGAACACCTGCAATGTCAACATTTTTTCAGAATGTCATTGGTCTTTTATTCCATTCCACTACTGGTCAAATCCTGCAGAGTAAGGCTAATGAATATATCCACTATTCATTTTTTCCAGCAGACAAAGAAGAGAAGACACTTGGGTCTTCTGTGCTACATCCATGCAGGACACAACTATGGACTTCCATGGATAGTCTATAAAGGAAATTAATGTTCTGTGTTGCTGGGTGAGATAAGGGTTCCCATTGTAAAGCACATGAAACATGAAGAACGTACCACCAGTGAGGCTGGTAGATTGCTCAAGATCAACACTGTGGGAACATCATCTTTTGAATGTGATAGACAAAGCTATTCATTTATTATTATCATTTTCAAAAAAACCAGAACAAAAACCTCTATAACACCAGCATTAAGAAGAAAATATCCTGGCACTGCAAAGCATAAAATCAACAATACAATTACATTCATAAAGAATAATAAAATGCATAACTGATCAGATTGCTACATCAACGTAACTGGGTAACCCCTCAGGGAAAGCTTGGATGAGCAGATATATTTTAAGTAGATGTCTAAATGCCAGTATTATAGGTGCCTGTCTGATGTTCATTGGGAGCACATTCCAAATGGTGGGTGCTATCACACTACAGGACATGATCTTAGTAGACTTTTACTGAATCCTGGGAGCATCTCCTCCAAAACCCATGTAGAGCTTCTTAAACAGGTAATTTTATCTACTGTTGTGATCACTGCTTTCACTCCTTATAGGAGTTGGTACAAAGTTATATGAAAACAACTCCTTTCTATCTCTTAAACGTACATCATAACCACAGTGCAGCTAGCTGTGCCACTCACCAAATTATATTCAGCCAGTAAGTGTAGTTTGATATTATAAGTTAATAAAATTTCCTTGCCTTGAAACCCCCCACCCCCCATTGTAATATCTGATCCTAGGCAGAAAAAAAGCTAGTATTCGTGATTCCCGGGTGGCCAGATTTAAGTATCAGGTTTTACAATAGGCTTTCTGTGCAATGTTAAGCAGGTCACTTTCTCTGCAGCACTTTTGCCATCTGTAAAATATGGATTATATGACACCAGACACTACTGCCAGTAATGGGCCCCTAGACATGGAAATGGTAAGGCCATTCCCTATCCTGTCATGGGATATTCACAGAGCAAAGATGGTGCCCAGCAGTATCTTCTCATTAGGAAGCTTGCCTTGTACAAGGTCACACTGTTTGCTAATCTCAGCCAGTGTTGTCCACTCTGGCTGGTAGCAGCTGCCCAAAGTCTTAGGCAGAGGTCTTTCAAATCTCCTTTTGACTGGAGATGCCAAGGATTAAACCTGGGACTGTCTGTGAGCAAAGTATATGCTTTGCCACTGGGCTCTGGTCCCTCGTTGCTCAGATGAATGAGCAAGCCTGGCCTTTAAATGAAGACTTTAAAGGAATCAGGGAATATTTCACTGCTTGTGTGGCTGCACACTCCCTGCAGTTTCTTTCTTTGGCTAGAACTGGATAGTGATGCATAGGCTCATTTCTTTTCTTCTATACCTCAAGTTGCCTGTTCAAGACCAACTGAGCATTTGAGCCTTTGACATCTGCAGAATTGGAAGCAATATTCTGGGCAGATACCTACCCTATTTGCACGAGGCCCTCTTCTCTTTGTTTATTTAATACTATGTTATTTATTTTACACACACACACACACACACACACACACACACACACACACATATCATAGCTGTCAACTTTTCCCTTTTCTTGCGAGGAATCCTATTCGGAATAAGGGAATTTCCCTTAAAAAAATGGAAAAGTTAACAGCTATGACACACACACACTACTTTCCCCCTCCACACAAGAAGCCGCTCAAAGCAGCTTGAAGAAAGAAATACAAAACATAGAAACAGCAATTCAACTATAAAAACACAAATTTTTAAACATGAACTGTGGCAAAAAGAAAAGAGCAGCACTTGCATTCAGCCCCTTAAACAGCAAGAGAATAAAAACATTGTTTAAAAAGGAATGTTTTCTACGGCCAGAATAATGAAAATAGAGAAAGAGAAACAAACCTTTTGTAGGCAGAATACCAAGTTCAAGGGGCACGGACACAGAAAAAGCCCTCTGCTGCATTGCCACCAATCTTTCCTCAAAAGGCAACAATACTTGCAAGCTGTGGATCTCCAAGGATAGGCAGATTCACATTAAGAGGAGATGGTCCTTCAAGGAACTTGGTGCCAAACATAGCAAAGTTTGTAGGTAACAACTGACACCTTGAATTGCATCCAGAAATGGGCTGGAAGTCAGGAAGGCTGATACAAGTGAGGGCTCACATGATCCTAGGTCTTTGCTCCGGTCAAGATCTTTGCAGCAACATTCTGCAGCAATTGAAGTTTCCAGGTGATTTTCAAGGACATCCACACCACACAGCTGCATGTTACTCTCAGAAGATCAAAGCTAAGAACATCAAGTATCAAGGACAGCTGTTTCATGTAGGGTTCTCCAAGCTCCTCATTTTTCCACTCCGAAATTCATTTCTTCACATTTCTACATGTCTGTGTTTTTTCATTTAATCCTCAGGAAAAGTTATCAGCATTTTTGTGTGAACCTTCCTTAAGAAACATGATTTTGTATTCAGTTTTGGTTAAAATACACAATTTTGCAAGGTATTTTCCCTAACAGAATGTATTTGTGTACATTCTTTTCACAAACATGTCCATTTTTATGCACACTTTACCGAATTATTGTTGTACACAATACTTGGCTGGAGAACTGCAGCGGAAAATTTGGAGAAGCGCAGAGTTTGAATGTTTTGGTTCATATATAGTTTCAAAAAGTACCAGTTTGGGAAGTGCACCTTCAAATGCAAAGTGAATAGATTTTGTTCCCTATCCCTAACAGGCACAAACCCTTGGGAGATTTTGCCACCCACTGAAGGCATTTTTATTCCAACAGACCTTCCCTGAAGGATAATTCTGGCCTTGCCACTGTCAGTTTTGGGAAATAGAATGTAATTTTAATAGGTTTATAGTTGTTCACTGATATATTCCATTGCATAGTATTTTTGTTTTGTACATCATTTTGAGGTTCTTTTGAATATAAAGGGATTAAGAAATTTTCTACATACATACATACATACAATTTTCTACATACTTCCACATACATAAATACATGTATCTTTGTAGCTTGGGGAACTCTCTGGAGGACTGCCTAAAACAGGCCAACACTTCCCTCAAACAAAACAAAACAAAAAACAACAACATCATTCACTGGCCTATAGGATCTTGACAAGAGAAAGAGGCTGGTGTGGAGAGATGACAGGGTGCAAGATTGTGGCAGCAATTTCTTCATCAACAGATGATGGCAGGAAGTAAGTAGAGTTGCTGTGCTTCTCCTCTAGCCTACATAGTCTAAGGAGAGATATCAGATCACTGCTACCCAGCATACCAGGGACAGCTCTCATAGCACACTATGGATGAAAGAAGGCTACTTGACAGTATCTCTGCATCCTCAAATTTCTTCTCCTTTTATTTGGTCAGCCCTGTTGATTTCTCAGGGGGTTTCTTCCACATGTTTGACTTGTGAAGTTCACCAAACCCGAAAAGGGAGGCTTGCTCTGAAGAGTCCACAATCGGCTGCAGTTTCAACGCTGTGTTGTCATTATCGTGACCATTTTACGTGGCATGGATCTCCTTGCTCTCATTAGAGCGCTCACAGGTACTTACTGGAATATTTCTTGACAAGAAAGAGGCGTCAGATTTTTCCCAGTGACATACTTGTCAAGTTTGACACAATGGTGGAGATTGGTTTATTTATTTATTTATCTTCTAATCCCACATGCCTCTGTTGCTGCAATATCCCTTCGTGGCTCCTCTCCTTACAGCCAGGTAGTTATACGAAGGATATGACAAGGGATTTCAAATGGTGTACAATTAAGGTTTCAGAAAGAAGAATACAGAAAAGCAAACCTGGCTTCCTTTGCTTGGCGCTTGCAAATCTTCCTTTTGGGGCCTTGGGTTTTCTTACAATCACAATAAATAATTTCACATTAAATAGCTATCTTTTAAATAAAAAAAAAAGGTTAATCATTTTGTAAAATCGGTTTTAGTAACTGGAGAGCCATCAAGGAGCAGGGGTTTTCCAAAGATGGGGTGCAACCTCAACAACATGGGTTGTATAAGAGTAGATTCACTGAAATTAATGAACAGAAGTTAGTCATGGCTATCACTTCAGTGGGTTGACCATGAGTAGGACAACTCTATACTGTCCCCTCATACCCTGTCTCTCCTCACTCTAGTGTGCACGTGAAAGAGACTTTCTGAGAAGAGCACTTGCAAGTACTTATTCTACAGAATGGAGAGAGCTGGAGCAAAACCCAAACTATATTTAACCTCTTCTCTTTTAGCTGGTGAACAGCATTCTTGGAAAGATGCTCAGAGAACACCAGCAGCTAAAGAATGCTGAGTAGTTTTTGAAGAAACCCCGAGCTGCTCTTCTTTCCCACTGGAAATCA
>NC_138032.1:49570123-49724813 GCF_964106645.2 Podarcis pityusensis | reverse complement strand
CACAGCATAATTTTTTCCTCTCAGGCTACACAGTACCTTCGCTCCTGCCTTCACTTAAATGAAATGCCAATTCCAGCTCTTAGGTAGAAGAGTAGCATTTGTTTTGCATACTTCTCTTATGGAGGTTATGCGGGAAAGAAGTAGGGAGAGCAGACATTTTAAGCACTTTGAAAAGCAGAATTACTCCTGCCCAGAGATGGAAAGAAGGCACAGTCCCTACCAGAGAAGAATGGCAGATTAAACTGATGGACTATGCAGAAATGGCCAAACTGACCGGAAGAATTAGGAATCAGGAAGACCAAAATTTCAACAAGGAATCGGAAAAATATATAATTTACCTTAAAAAAAGAAAAGAAAACATTGTAAACAATTAAAATTATTAGTAGGATTGGAATGATGCTTGTAGTTAAAAGTTGGACTATGGTTCTATCTGAGATTTAACAGAACTGGATTAACAGAGAAGATGCAGGAGAAAAAGTTAGTGGAAGGACCCACAAAAGGGGAGGAAGGAAGTCCAGGGGAACTTATGGAAATTGTTTTATCTGTCTGCTTGATGACTGCTTGTAAATCTGAAAAACTAAAAGTGTGTGTGTTACTCCTTGTATAATTAGAGTTAGGAGAACAACACTGAACTGAATGAACCGAAGCAGGTCTCAATCTTGTGGTCATGGTTTCCCTTTCTCTCTCGCTTCAGAAGCAATACTAACGGAAATCTCTGTTCCTCGTTTAAAGTTCTCCACATTTTTCCACCAGTTTGCTTCCACCCGCCCTCCCCTCATGAAAATTCTTCAGCACTTTAGTGCGAATGTCTCCTAATATTCACATTGGTATGTAATTCTGCCTCACATACACATTTGCAAAGCAATATCCCCTAAGATTAATATTTTTTATGCATATTTTATCCTAGTATATGCATTTTTTGTACATATTACTTGGCTGGAGGATTGCAATGCAAAATTCTGAGACATGAATTTTGAAGAGTGACTCTGTTTTGGATTGTGTATTGTTCCAGAAAGTATGAATTAGCTAGGCTTGCATGTAAATGTCAGCTGAGTTGAAGTTATCCCATCTCTGATTTCAGTCATGAAATTGAAGGAAAGAGTATCAGAAGAAAAGGACTTGTGGTCAGATAAGAAGTTTACAACCCTATCCAAAGTCCACAATGCAAAACAGTGAGCTTTATCCAACACTGTCATTCTGCCTGAGGAACAGACTTCCACTTGCGCAACACAACCTTCCATTCCTCTTCTCTCCTGTGCATCTCCCTGTGTGTCCACAAAATCTGCTCCAGAAGGTTGAGGTGTTGACCCCACTGAAAAATAATATTCTCTAATCAATAAAACCGCCACCAAACCACTCCATTATTGTGTCCCATGTTAAATGAAAGAGTTGTAAGCATTACTGTATGAAAGCAAAAGACCAAGCTTATCCATTAATCTGACTTCTCTCTAGCCTCTCAAACACATAAGAATTGAATGCAACAAGTCCTACGTGTTTAAATAAAGCTCCTAACATAAACCGTGGATTATTTTACCCCTTTTGAGTCATTTTAAGCCCACCTAGGAGCATGACCTCTTCCCCCAGATTACTAATAAGATTATTCTATGGCTGCAGAGGTACAGTGATTTGACCTTGTAAACCAAAAATTGACCCACTAGTTAGAGGAGAAACGGTTTTGCCGTATGGATTCTCAGCTTTATTCAACTTGGTTTCACTGGATCAATTTGTTGATACATCAGCATGCTTACTAGGGAGTAAGTCCCATTGAACTCAGTGGAGATTGGTTCCAAAATAGACATGCATAGGACTGCATGTTAAAACTCTGGTTTCAATAAAGCACCCTGGGATTTTGCAGCTCATTATTTTTAAAAAGAAAATTTAAAAAACCCCCAAATAAGAAATATTTTACTAATTTTTCACACTGAAAAATAGGGTTGCATGGAACTAGACACCGTGACTTCATATTTTCTATCGGTTTGTTTCAATCACTGCCTTTGTTTGAACGAGTATCGATGCAGTAACGAATGATCTACCCACTGGAGAAATGATCCACCCACTCTGAAAAAGTATGTATTTTTCTAGAGCTATTTATTGGCTGCCCACTACCATGGGAGACCCAATTCTTATGGTAGTAATAATTTTAAATTTCCCAACATTCAAAAGCACCCAAGAATTGGGCTTTCTGCAGATAGATAGATAGATAGATAGATAGATAGATAGATAGATAGATTTGACTGCACTATCCGGTTGGAGCTCTGATTCACCTCCTGCCAAATACAGCCAAATCAAAGCAACTGATCTCAAGGTGGGTGAGCACACAGACCTCCATAGCTCAGAGTTCACCCCACAAGCTGTGAATAGGGGCTTCTGTAATTCAGGACTGAAATTGTCACAACCCTAGAGAAAGAGGGAATTTATGACTTGTGGGTTAATTAGGTTTGGCATGGTTCCCAAATTGGCTCCTGAGTCAACCTGCCCCCCACCTGATGCCATATGTAGTGCCTGGTTGGGGCAGTTAAGGACATGATTATGAAGGAACAAGGAGCTTAGGCTGTGCTCGTGAATCTTCCTTTGCAGTGGGACTCACTGACAATGTCTATCAGCTGATAGGTGTGGACAGTAAGCCCCACCAGTGGCAGTAAGGAGTTCTTTATCGCATGCCATCCAATCAAAAAAGGTAAAGTTTGGGAAAGTGAAATATGGATAAGGAAGAACAGCAGCGATGTATACTAGGAAGCACTTGCCAACATTACTATAACATGTTTGCATGCTTTATCTGTCTTTGCAGGGATAATGACATCCATGCCAAATGTGTCTTTGCAGCTTGCTGGATACTAACAAAGGCACCAGGAAATAACTGAGTGGTGGCAGCCAAATCCGAAAATGCTGAATTAAAAGGCTATTTTGTAAGTAAACATCCTCAGGATGCATGCAGATAAAGAAAAAAAGGGGTAGGGAAGACAACGGAACAAAAATGCCTCCAATTTGCCATCCTATTCACAAGCAACAGGTTTTGGGGGGAGCCTTTCAGTAACAGAGCTCTGCCATTTCCCCTCAAATGACCTGTATGCAGCCATTTTCCTGGCAGTGCCATTTCCTTAGAAGGTTGCCAGTCACTGCCAACTGAGAGGGGCTCTGGTGCTACTGACTGCAGTAAAGTTGGTCCTCTTCAGCTCAATTCCCCCCTTCATTTTGGGGGGCAAGAATATTGCTAGTATCCAATTTTGAGCCGGACATTTTCAAACAGGAGGTTTCAGTTCAGTCTGAGTCAATAGAGTTTAACCCTGATAAAAGTAGTCTGACTCCAAACCAGATTACCTCTACAGCAGCACCACTCTTTACCGCTGGAGGTGGAAGTGAGGAGAACATATTCTTCTTTATGAAATTCATAGATTGTACAATGCTGGGCAAAGTCAGCACAAAACATGAGGTACATTCCTGCTTTCTTTTAAGAAAACACATCCATATAAAGACTCTGGTATAGTTTCAGAGTGGTTTATTATTTAAAAAATTATATAGAATCAAGAAAGCAACAATTCAATGGATTAAAAATACAAAAGCACATTGGAGGTAATCATCTATGCAACTTGCCTAAATTTATCCGAAAGCATGGATGAGCACCTCTGGCCTAAAAGCCAAATTAGGCCCCCTGAGTTCATTAATGGGATAAATAATATGGAAAGGTGGATTTTGAGGAGCAACTTGAGGAAAGAATAGAGATGGTGCCGTGTACATGTAAAGCAGGAGTAATGGGCAGTGTAGTTTAAAGACACAGAAAACATATGGTTGACTGGGGGCGACAGAGTGGAAGTCAGACAATGGGAAACAGGAGTGAAAAAATAAGGTGGGGCAAGGCTGTGAATAGCTTTAAAAGAAAGGACAGGAATCTTGTACTGAATATGGAAAGAACTGGGAAGCAATAGTCCCCACGCACTGCAGTAATCCCAGATTGGTTTGATTTTCTTCTATAGTTGTTAGGTGCTGTTAAGTGTCAAACTCTGTCACTGATCAGGACAGTTGGCCAAAGGAAGCACCTTCAAATTCGCCAGTCTAATCAGAAAGATACTGCACTTGGGCTATTGGGGGAAGAAATAATATCGTCCCACCAGCAAACTCTTAAAATGTTAGGAAAAGTACTAAACAATCAAGGGAATGAATGAATGGATAATCAGTGCCAGAGATGCTCTTGTTGGTGAATGGGATAGGACTGCCCTTCAGCACAAAATGTGTTGTTGGAATTTTAAGGACTTGGGTAGATGTCTGCTTTGTTGTACACCATCCTCGGATCCTAATTCCTGCCTCACCAAGATGAAAAGGATCTCATCGTTTCTACCCAGAAATAATGTGAGGGAACTTTGTTTTTCTTTATCCTTTTGGACAAAGACCTGGACAAAAACTTTTAGACAAAACAACACATAAGGTACTTTGTACTTTGCTTCTGGAATACATTGGCTCCCAGGTATAATTAAAAGCTATTATAATCATCCAATAAACAGCTCCCAAGTGGAAGTGTGTGGCGAGAACAACTGTGCTTCTGAAATCATGCTTATGCTTAGCAAAGCCTTATCTCTCAGCTGAAAAGGACATCTGTCTAAAATACTGTAAACAAAAATATGAAGGTTGCCTGGCCCTTTTGTCATGGGGACTGATGACCATGATCCGCACCGAATGTTGTTAAAGCACAGCACATTGAGAAATAAGCAAGCACCTGCTTTTAATTTCTTTGGAAATTGTCAAGAACATATATTGAGATTTATTTATTTGTTGCATTTATATCCCAACTTGTTCTCCAAGCAGCTCAAAGTGGAGTACAGGGTTCTCCCCCTCCTCAACTAATCCTCACAACAATCACTTTGAGGTAGGTTAGGCTGAGAGACAGTGACTGGCCCAAGGTCACCCAGGGAGCATATTGGCCAGGTGGGGATTTGAACTCTGGTTTCCCAGATCCTAGTCCATTACTCTAACGGCTAAACCACAATGGAATATAGGACACATACACACCATAGAGTCATAGAGGAAGGCAGGCTCGTGTAGGCTATCTAGTTCAGCCATTGCTTGATGCAAGAGACCCGTAGCTACAGCATCCTCAACAGACTGGTGTCCAATCTCTGCTTGATGACCTCCAGCAAGGGATTGCCCCCTCCTCAGATAATATTATATTGCATATAGTACATTATATTACAGGGCAGATTTGGTGACTATCCACATTTTCTTGATTTTTTGGAATTGGCAGCATTTACATATGACAGTATTGACATCTATCAAATTCTGGACATTCACTGTAAGGTGCACATGTGCACATACACACCGACAGATACACTGCTAGTAATAATAATAATAATAATTTATTATTTATACCCCGCCCATCTGGCTGGGTTTCCCCAGCCACTCTGGGCGGCTTCCAAAAGAATATTAAAATACAATGATACATCAAACATTAAAAGCTTCCCTAAACAGGGCTGCCTTCAGATGTCTTCTAAAAGTCTGGTAGTTGTTGTTCTCTTTGACATCTGGTGGGAGGGCGTTCCACAGGGAGGGCGCCACTACCGAGAAGGCCCTCTGCCTGGTTCCCTGTAACTTGGCTTCTCGTAGTGAGGGAACCGCCAGAAGGCCCTCGGTGCTGGACCTCAGTGTCCGGGTAGAACGATGGAGGTGGAGACGCTCCTTCAGGTATACTGGACCGAGGCCGTTTAGGGCTTTAAAGGTCAGCACCAACACTTTGAATTGTGCTCGGAAACGTACTGGGAGCCAATGTAGGTCTTTCAAGACCGGTGTTATATGGTCTCGGCGGCCGTTCCCAGTCACCAGTCTGGCTGCTGCATTCTGGATTAATTGTAGTTTCCGGGTCACCTTCAAAGGTAGCCCCACGTAGAGCGCATTGCAGTAGTCCAAGCTACTAGCTCACCATTTGCAACCAAGGGCTGCTGTGAGAGACTAGGGAGAAAGGACTGGTGTTCCTAAGGGAAAAGGAAATGACCCAGAATTTTCAGAGCTATTTCTAAGTGTATCCAACTGAGACAGAAAAAAACAAGGGGAAGCAGAAATGTGTGTGTGTGTGTGACCAAGATGTGCTATTGAAACAGCACCAAAATCCTATGCTGTCTGGAGTGCTAATGAGCCCCAAACTTAACAACAAACCTTAGCGTAATAAGCATATTTGCATAATCCAGTTTTCTCCCTTGCAATTACAGATAGCAAAGTCTTGCGTCCATAAGAGGATAGAGATTTATTTTACGCCACCAAAAAGAGAAATAAGTGGGAAATGGCACTTCACGAAGGAAAGGCCTAAGGGATAAAAAATTAAAAATGACGAAGAGCAACTGCCAATTTACCGATAGAAGTCTCAGCAAGGGTAAATAAATGAAGCTTAACCGAGGTTAATACAGAAGCAGAGTGTGTAGAATTTAAGTTTTCAGGAATTGTGTATCAGCAATGACCAAACTTTCTGACCATGCCGGCTATTCACAAATGACTGCGAAGCTGTAGATACACATTCTCTCCTTTTACACACACACACATTATATATGCTAATAATGCAAATATACTATTAAATTATTTACAGATTGTAAAAAATCAGGATAGATAGCCAGTATATACAAACATTTTTAGGGAATGCTGGGACAGGGGGGCAGAGGGAGCCAGACCAAGGGAGGCTGAACCTCCATCCCAGATGCTGAAGCAAGGGAAGACTATTTCAGTCAAACTAACTGACAAAGAAGGGAGAGAGGTGCAGACTTTTTCTAGGATGGAGCAAATGGCTGCACCATCTTGCCTGCTCTGCCTTAGGAGATAATTTTGCTGTTGACAGAGGAAAAGAGCTGACCTGCACTGAGCACTAATGTGCGAGGTGAGAAAGATCAATATTGTGCTACAAGTCTGATTATATATGGCCACAAAACTGAGCATTAAGTAACCGTGTGACCTAACCATGTGATTTGGCTAGGCAGTCCCTGCACTTCCTCCTGCTTGTGCCTTATTGTGTAAGGAACCAGGAAAAGTGAACATGATGCCGATGGGGGAATCAATTTGCACATCCCACTGAAGGATGTGGTAGAATTTCAGATAGTATCGTTTTAAAGAGCAGGGAGAAAGAGCCATGGTTTTGAATGCTCCCTGTACAGTAAATTAGCACATACAAAAAGGAAAAGGAAAAGTTTAGCATAGTCTCCCTACTTGCTGTGATCATTTACTGTCAGCAGGAATATACTATGCCATGTAGTCTTCATGGTACGATCTCTATCATTTAATCTCCCCAGTCTACCATTTTATTAGTTTGTGATGTGTAGATTGTCTTTGGAAAATACCTTGGTTGATGAACACCTTAGCAGTCGAGTGTTTTGGCTCCCGAACACCGCAAACCCGGAAGTGAGTGTTCTGGTTTGCAAACGTTCTTTTGGAAGCCGAACGTCCAGCGGGGTTTCTGCGGCTTCCAGTTGTCTGCAGGAAGCTCGTGCAGCCAATCAGAAGCAGCGCCTTGGAAGTCAAACAGACTTCTGTAATGGATTCCGTTTGGCTTCTAAGGTATGACTGTATCTGGCCCTGAACAATTCTGCCCCTGATATTCACATTGGCTTGGTGACCTGATGAGGAATTCGAGGTCAGTTCAATGAGCATCAGCTACATATGTGCACAAAGTGAGAAAAGACTTTCTAAATAGCATAGTTGGAGAAAACATCGAACAACTGGTTTGTGGACACAAGTCTCAGGGAACTTGGTCATTGCCCTGATCACTGTCAAAGCCTTTCCAAGGCTAAGCTAGAGGATATTGGCCTTGACTACTGCAGCAACTCTTACGAATGCAAATTTTTAGTAATCCGATAAATCTGAACCTTCCTTTATGAAGTGGGATAATCTAGCATCTTGGGGGGGGGGGAGATCCTCTCCCTCCTAATCCTCGTGTTTGTACATCCCTCACAGCAGTCCCGTGCTGTGAACTTGACAACAGAAAGCTCGCTGCCAATTTGTATGCACACCCTGGCCCTGCCAACCAATCGCCACCCCGGTGGCTTCTAATGCAGATCGATAGATAAATAGAAAGATTGAGATGGTAGATAGAAAGGCAGCGAGTCCTTGCATTGTACATATAACATGAGCAGGCAGCAGCCGTTCAACCATTTTGACCAGGAAACCTGGTGTGTGTGTGTGTGTGTGTGTGTGGAAATCCATCTGCTTGGCCCCATGGAAACTAAAGGGTAGGAGCCAAGTTTCTTTGATTAATGTTGACTACACACAGAAGCCCTCACCTCATTCTCTATGGGTTTGTTCTCATTTGGGTAATTGCAAGATTTGTTCTACAAACATTTCTCGTGTGCTTTTGTGTGTGTGTCTTTTCTCCCCACCGTCTCCATTGCATTGCTGCTGTATGGCTCCTCATTGCAATTCATACGCCTGTCATTTTCGGGTGTCACTGGCTCCTGCCATGCTGATTAAAAAGCAAACAAAAAGAGAGAGGGGGAGGGAGGGAGGCAGAGGAAAAATAGCTGTATAAATAAAAAATTACGCTCTGTCACATTTGGAAAAGGGATCTGTGTTTAAAACAGCCATTTTTATTTTACATTTTAAGAAAATGCCTGTTTCCTGGTTATTACAAGCTTGGAAGGGGAAGGGGGTGGGGAGGAAGAGAAGAAACAACTAATGGTTTGTTTTTAGTGATTAAGTGGTTAATGATTTAATGAACTAAAAAAAATCTCATTTGTTGCATCCCTTGGATTTAGAAAAAACCTCAAAGAGCTGATTTTCTGTGTACCTCAGTCCAATATTGCTACCTGCTGGGATATGAACACAATCTCTAAATAAATTGCAAGTGGCCGTGGGCAAATGGAAGAGTTTCTCTTTGATCTTGCTAGAGAGAATGAAGTCAAATGTTCAATCAATCAATCAAATTCATAACTTCTAGCTACAATCGGCCTGACAACAGCCTATTATTTATTTTTAAAATCATATATTTCATTATTGCAAAACACAGAGGCTCTCATGGGGGTGTGGGGGGGAAGGACTAAATTATTGATAAGCCTTATATGTGACTGAGTTTGTTGTTTCTGACATGCTTGTCACTAACTATTGTCAGGAAGAATTTACTAAGCTGTTGAGTCTGAAAAGTTGGCAGTGAATGTGTGTTGTGCCAAATTTAAACTGGGTAGAGTAAACTTTAATGGCCTCTTTCTTATAGAATTCCTAGTTGGTAAAGACAGCTGAAGGCAGAACAGCTTTCTAGTGTGGGGAAAAAACATACACACAATACTCTTTTAAAAGAGAGAGAAAGAGAGAAGGGAGCAATAATAATCACTCCCTACCTTTTGTTTTAATTGCTGGAAAAGAGATTAGTTTGTTCTTTAAAACCTATGTACCTAGAAGAGGCAGGACACTATTAATTGATTTCCACCTTTCTGGAGAAAATCATTCTCAGTTTGGAGAAGAATTATGAAAACCAAAACATGAAGACGAATTAACCAGCAAATATATCTCAAGGGTCTCTCTTTACTGGAGTATCTGTCAAAAGCAGCAGAACTGCTGCAAAGGGGGGGTGGGAAGAGAAACACTTTATAAAACAACAATGTAAGGAGAGTTACCTTGGGCACATTTGCAGAGGAAGATGGGGGGTGTCCACAAATGCATTAAAATGGCTGCTTGCAATCTTGATTAAATATGGCATTCCTAACCTGGGGTGACCTCTATATGTGTATGTTAGAGATTTTGTGAAGGGCAATCCATTTGTATTTTTATAGAGCATCTGGAGGAATAGATCCTACATATTTATCAAAATAGTTTTTCAACACTTGGTATTGGGGTAGTATTGATAGTAGTGAGGAATGAAAGTTCTCCCAAAATATCTGCTTTACATACATTATTTACACAATCAGCCGCACGTGATTGGCTAATTCTGGGATTCTCCTGTAGGCCAATCAGGTTGCGGATACACTTCCACCTGGAGCTGGATTGGGTGGCTCCTGCGGACCAATCATACTGCTGCATTGTTTTAGGACCAATCAGACTGCTGCATTCTGGACCCTATTGTTCTAGGACCAATCAGACTGCTGCATTCTGAATCCTATTGTTCTAGGACCAATCGGACTGCTGCCTTTTGGATACTATTCAACTCAGTACATAACAGCACCCTTCCTGAGCGGTCTTTGCTGCTGCTGTCAGGGTGAGGGCAGAGTTCCTTGATCCTGTCACTGCTGTAGAGACAAGTGAGCAGGTAGGCACTGCAAGGAAGAGGAGTACAGTTAGGCTCCTCCAGGGGTTGGCAATAGGCTCCCTTTCCTGGAGTATGGGTCTCTGCAGCTCCCCTGTGGTGCAAAGCCAATGCCAGTCCTGTATAAAATCATAGTGTCACCATGATAGCCAGACTATAGTGATGGATTACCTGGGGGCATTTTCATCCATTCCAGATTCAGGTTCTCTTTTCCTACTGGAAGTATGATTAGTTTAATGAGGACTGAGCACTTCTTGTATTATGCTAAAGAGGTGGAAATGATCTTGTAGAAATAAACATGTAAGCACCACTAGTACAGCCCAAGACAGGCTTCTTTTCCTTTCTTTTCTGCTAATGTTGACAATGAATTCAAAGAACGGCTCTATTTATTTTCCAAGTATTTATTTTCCAGGACTTTTCTGGTGAAGGGGAAAAATACCTGGTAGTTTAGAATTCTAAAGGCAAAAATAAAACCCTGTGATAAAACTCTGAAAAAGTGAACACAACAAATCTGGGATGCATTCCTTCAATAGCTGTAGCATCCTGCCACTACAGCATGGCCTCTGTGTTGTCATTGGATTTTGTCCAGCAGCTGGTTGTTTCTGGGGAAATGCCCTTTCATCTTGTGTAGGCAAGTGATTCCCAAATGGTATATCACAGTCCACCGCAGGGTTGTATGGGTATTACATGGCAAAAAGGTAAAGGCTATAGTAACATCTACATCCACTCCAAATAGATGTCACTCAGTGTTGTGTGTATACAAAGGCAAAATTTCATTGATGGCTCTTCTTAAGACAGCGTTGAGAAACTACATATATACTTTCAACCATATAAGCTCTCAGGGGTGTATGGGGTGTTAGAGGAGGGGCAGTACCTCTGTTGGGAGACACATTATGCTCATTCTGGGGATAGTTTGTCCACCTCTGGTCCCTACCCTGCATTCAGCTCTCACCTGTGGCTCTTAAAAGCATGTGACAACATGCAACAGCAGCCATAGCCCGGGAACGACTTTGACTGGCTGGCTAAACCAGGTGAGGGTAGCCAATGGGTCTCAAACACTCAGTGAATTAGGGACTTCCACTGCATGTGAAGATAGGTTTTGGTGGATTTAGCAAACAAAACCAATAGTGGATCCAAAGGTCAAGAAGGCGGTTTCTTCACGTGCTGTAGAGGGAAGTGAGGGGCAGATGGGGCTCATCAACCCGGAAAGGGAACACATCTAGGAGAAGGAAAACTCTTTCTCCTTAGTCTTTTTTTTTCTTTCTCCAAGAAGTCCCACAAGGTAGCAGAGGTTTAGGATCAGTAAAAACACTACCCAAACCAGAGTGGAGTCCCTAGGACTGCTGGAAGGGACCTTGTACGCCTCCTTCTGGCAACTCCTGCAGCCAAGCTGGTGCCAAAAGTATTGCTCTGCTTTCCTTTGGACCACATCAGTGAGCCCAAGAGGGAGATCCTGTCGTCTGTGCAGCCCAAGATCTTCATATACACTGCCCAGGTTGTGCCCCAGGGAGGTCACTCAATGCTTCTAACAGTGGTTTAACTTCACCTCTCAGGATAGATGGATACCAGCTATTCTCAGCCAAACTGGTAACTAATTAAGCATTGTCTTAACAGGCAGAATATAAAATAATATTTAAAAACCTTCTCTTGGACCTACAACGTGAAAAAATGTTTATAAAGTTATTTAAAATAATCTTGGTCATCCATACACTTCCCCAAGCATAATTCTAAATTAATGTCATATTTGAAGGTGCATATTTCATCCAAATGCATACCTTGATGAGGACATTAAACCAACGCAAATGGACTTACATTGGGGAGTGCCACTTAAAATCCAAAGCGTACCCAAAGGGTTATTGTGTATGCCACACAGAGAGAGACAGAGACACTCTGTTTGCTCTTTCAGTTTGAATATGAATGATGTGAATTTTCATAACAAAGATCCTAATTGGAACCAAGGTCCTAATATATCAGACCAAAGACATAGGCACATTATTTCATTATGACACACATGGGTTCGATTTGTTTGGGGTAAAAGGCTGCCAATCATTTCTCCCAGTGGTGGAACTAACTTGAAAGCAGCAAAAGGACAGTGTCTTAAGTACATTAATATGTATAACCTGCACTGAAATCAATGGGACTTCCCACGATGTTCAGACAAATAGCAGCATTTGGGTGTAGTTTGTAGTTGCAAGTGCTAGGATCTGTCGCACCAGTGAAAAAGAAGAAGGTGGGTATGAGGCTACTATTAAAATGATCTAACCTGGGTATTACAGGGCATGGTTTGCTGTTAATATCAAAAGTACTATTATGACATTCATCCGAAAATGTATAGAGGGAGAAGAGCTTCATATCCTACCCCGCATCCATTTACCCCATCTACAGTGACTGCATACTCAACCCTTCATGCACTGGGCAGAAGATCTGAAGAGGGATTCTTAACACATTCAATTAGCCGTCATGATCAGGAATCCCTTTTCTGGAGGGCTGATGATGATACGGAGAGTTCTAAGTGTGTTGTCTTCTGCGGTTTATGCGTGAACACATTACAAGCTGAGTAAAGTGTAAATTGTGGATTGAGTAAACTGTAAATTCATGATGAGGCCTGGGAAGTTGCACAGAGTTGATATTTTACTCCAATTGTAATTTTAAAACATAGAACAATTATGAATAAAAGAACAATGACATTGCATTGGGCTCATTTTATATTTATTTTACTATACACAGTGAAAAGTAAACAACAAATGCTTATGATTGTAATCCATAAGAATGGAATTATATTGAAATTTTACAATAAATCCATTTTTTTTTACCAAAAGAAATCTTAGTGTTCTGCTGAAAATCCATTAATGAGAAAAGAAGTCACATTTGAAGATTATCAAAAGAAAGGGAAATTTTGGGTGAAATTCTCCTGGGAATGATATGAGTGGTTTTTTTGTTGTTGTTGCACTCACCTTAGTTTTGAGTTGGTTGAAGGGTTTTGTGAGTGTTCGCTCTTTCATTCTATAAGTAATCTCTTGGGTGGCCTTTATTCTGTAACCTTGGTTGCCCATGCTTTCTGAGAATCCCATGCTATCTTCAACTGGGATTTCCTGTAAGTGTTGGAAGACAGGAAGTACAGAAAGGCTTACAATGAACCTGGCAGCTGCTTGTTATTGTTGTTTAGGCCTTTTTTACTGTTAAAGAAATTAGTGTGGATTTTTCAAAAAAGAAAAAGAAAAAGAAAGGACTTCCCTTTAAAAAAAAAAAAAACCCAGCATCAGTGAGTATACTCATCACAAGTGCCTTCCCGCCCTTCAGTTTAAACCCATGGGAAGCTACCATGTCCTCTCATAGGTTTTTTTTCAGATCAGGAAGCATGTGCAAATGGGGAGTCTTCAGAGTGCTAGAAAAATGTTTACTAGAAAGAAAAGCCACACACACAACCACCCTCAGTCATCATGTAGTGATAAGGTAAGCTCAACTCTGCACTTGCCAAAATTCAGAAGAAAACCTAAAGGAATTCTCAGGCACCCTGAGAGTAAGGCAGAAAAAAATGGAAGCCTCTTTTGTGGGGGAAGAAAACTTTCAGGAAACCGAGGGACAATTTTCGGCACAGCGCTAAAAATAACCACCCCGCCCAACTCACAATGGCTTAATATAACCATACATCATTGCCCTTAATAAACATTTAATTGATTTTACAGGATTTTTTCTACATATCTAATGGAGCTATTTCAATATACAGGACTGTTGTTTCTCTAGTGCAGTGTTTTTCAACTACTGTTCCGCGGCACACTAGTGTGCCGCGAAATGTTGCCTGGTGTGCCGTGGGAAAAATTGAAAAATTCGAAAGATTTAAAAAAAAAAAAAATTCAAATTTTCGCCCACTAGGCGGGCGCCGGACTGTGTCCTGGGTATGGGGGGGGGTTGACCCCACCCTCGGCCAGCAGGGGCGCCGATTGGTGCTCCTCAGGGGGACACCCTCTACTTTTCTGATGTCCGGGCTGTGATTGGTCCAGACTCCAGCCTGGACCTATCACAGTAGGACATCATCTTCCGACTTCCTTCCCGCCCGAGCACAGTGTGCGCAGCAGCGGAGAGAAGAAGACGTCGCGACTCGAGTCACCAGGAGGACCGGAGAAGTTGTCATTTTATTTCTCTTCACTGAATGCCTTGACTGGGTTAGGGACCCTTATAGCTCAGCATCAGTTGGTGGAAAGGACATGACTTTACAGGAGCAGGAGGAACTAACTGAACTGAGACAAAATCGTGGCTTCAAGCTAAGATTTGCTGATCTACCTTTGGACAGTTTTTGGTTGGATACTGCCAAGGAGTTCCCCCTTCTGGCAAACAAAGCTATATTGACATTGCTCCCATTTTCCACTACATATATGTGTGAGATGAGCTTTTCAAGCATGATTGATATAAAAACTAAATACAGAGAGAGACTGAGAGCTGTTGACGAAGAGCTACGTGTGTGTCTTTCTTCGATTCCAGCCAGAATATCAGCTTTGTGTTCAGCCAAACAGGCCCAGGTTGCGCACTGAATAAAGTATTTTATAATTTTTCATATTTCTGTTTACTTACTATTTCATAATAAAGTAATTATAAAATACTTTCTTTGTGTTTATTTGATTCCTATTCAAGAGAATTACTTTATATATAGTCAATATAGGCACAGAGTTAATTTTTTTAACATTTTCTAATGGTGGTGTGCCTCGTGATTTTTTTCATGAAACAAGTGTGCCTTTGCCCAAAAAAGGTTGAAAAACACTGCTCTAGTGGACACGAATAAATAAGTGTCTATAATATGTTAGAGGGGCACAAATTAGTTCAATAATCCTTTATGCCTGCCAACAAACAGGGTGTGTTTTGGGCAATCCAACACTTTGCATAAAACGGTATTATGAACAGCAGAATGTTTAGCTTTCATGTAGATACTCAAACCAAATTTGGATTGAAACACAAAGGGAAAACACATTTCTCCTGACATTTAATGGAGTCCGATGACATGCAGCATCATCGTGTTTTCTTTTATGATGCAAGTTCTATAAGTGATACCAGTTGTCATCAAACATCATAAAAAGCTAAGCATGCCTCAAGTCATCAATATTTATTGTTGTTTTTCATCAGAGCCCTGGTTTGAATTTGGTACAGATGGGTTTCATTTTTCCCCCATGGAAAACTTAAACCAGCCCTATCTAGTGTTGAGTGTCAAGCTGGAAAAGATCTGCCGACATGATGCAATTGGGACGCATAGGCCGCTGAGGCAACGAATATCCTCTCTGACACTTAGAAGTGTGGGAGGACGGAATAAAGTTGATGAACTGGGGATATCAAATAAATACAGGCCTCTCTACCTCTTAATTCCTCATTCAATTATTCATTGTGCTAACATGGATATCTCTCTTGGTGACCTGTGCCCTTTCAATTTCCGTCAAATAGGTATAAGCATATTTATCAACTTATCCAGCAAACAGGTATGCAGGGAGTTGTATGGAATCCCCAAACAATTATCACAATTGGCAATAGAATGTGCTATTCATTTCCTCAAAAAGGCTAGAAGCAAGGACCATACACTCCCCACAACAGGCACAGAGCAAAATAAGAGGTGCTGCTGTGGTTTATACCTAAGGTAAATACACATCACCATTTTGATTACTTAACCAAGTTCTGCATGTAATCAGTTGGTCATATTTTTAATCTAACCAAAAATGAAAAAGAGAAACATAGGAAAACTAAGAAATCATGAGAAAAAGAAGAGCCCAACAATACCAAAAGCAATGGAAAAATGTGGCTAAAAATATTGTAGACATATGGATGATAAAAACACGCATATGCAGAGCAATCTTAACCGTAGAAAGCCAGTGTAACGCACCCCATCTTTACTTAACCCAATTCCAAACTCTTTTCAGGAGGAAATTGACTTATACTACTGCTTTTGCCAGCCAGGTTCCAACAAGTTGATGAATCACATGACTGAGTTGAAAGGGTTTTGAAAGAGGTGTAAATCTCTCCTCGCCCAGTCCTGCCCCTACCACATTCCTAATATGGTCCTTTTGGGGATCAGGTTTGCCAGGGTACATTTCACCAGCTGAGTTTGTGCGAGGGACTTATTCTGGCACACCTCAGCTGAGGTACAGGTCCTACCCAAGATCAAGGAAAGCCCAGCCTCTCCCAAATATAAACTCGCTCATCCCAGCAAATGCTGGGTTTGGATTGCACCATGATGGGTTAACCAATAGGGCCGTGCACCCCATTTGGCTGATTCAGGGGGATCTGGCATCACAGCCCCAGATTGCCATGCGTCAGGTAGCCCAGTGCAATCCTGAGTTGTCAGCGGTCAGGGCATCAGGCAGAAAAAAGAGAGGCATGCATTGGGCAGGAGGATGCAGAAACCACAAGAAAGACCATGAACTGGCTGCATCTTCCTGGGTGAAGGTAGGGCTGGTGTGTGGTGGATGTCTTTGGATGCCAAGCTGTGGGCTTTCCCACCCAACCTCTCCTTCCTGCTTGACCTCTTACTTGATCCTGCAGTGTGTAGGTTGCTTCATCTTCACAAAGGGCTTCCATCCAGCAAAGGCCCTCATGAAGGAGATGCACTGTGCAGGGTGGAATCCTTTGCTTATCAGCTAGTAAGCAAAATATTTCGCCCTGTTGGGTGTAGGTTTTTGCCCCTTTGCAAGCACCTTTCCTGGGGAATTCTGGGTAGTTGGTACCCAGACGCTGGGTCTGGTCAGCGTGATCTGGGGCCCCTTGACTGGGGTTCTGGGTTGGTTACACTGTGGACAGCCCTAGTATCGATGCAGTACAATAGTAGCTAAAAAACATAAGCAATGAAAGAAGGTAATGCTCCAAAAATGTTGCTAAATAATAAGAGTATAGAACTTCCAATTCTGGATTATTTTGTACAAATGTTTCAGTGCCAATTCCAGTTCATCACAATGACACTTCCACAGCAGGGAAGTATTATTTGTATTATTATCCTGTTTGTTGACTGATTTACTAATTAATCCATTGGCTTGAAGTGGCTTACATACTATACACTTAAAAAAACACACACCCAAGCAATGACTAATCATATAAAAATAGAATAATTGACCTATGATGCTTAAAAGCTGCAAATTATAAAAAATTGCACCTCACTCCAAGAGCTTGGGGTGGCTGATACCATATGCAACAAAACATGGAAAATCCACATTATAAAAAATCAATTGCAAAGCTCATCATTTTCCCTCCTCTTTTTTGCAGTTGAAATCCTCATAAGCTTTAGAGAAACCAGCCTTTACTCACTGTATCACAACTCCCCATCTCTATGTGACATTATTTCCCATCCTTTGGTTACAAGCAAAAGAAAGATCTTTAATTTTGAACCTTTTATTATCTTTCTCCTTTTTTCCCCTTTCCAAAGGGGTAAGTGACCAGCTCTCTAAGGCCTAACACCTCTTGCTTTATTTCCCTTCTTACACTGGACACAGCATACAACCAAGTTACCCTCTTGTGCAGCAACACATCGATTTTTGAAAACCGTCCTTTGTTATTGTGTGCACGCATACTGTGTCCCCACTGAACTCCTCATTCATTACCTGGCAGAATACTTTTCTGACTGCAGCCACAGAGCACTAAAGCTTTGCTTCTCATTCACACAGGAAACGTTCTGCTCAATAGACCTGCATGCTAGACGGTGGGTGGTCCAGTAGGCCGATGTGGTAGACTGAAACCCAACCTGTATGGAGCCCTTTGTAATCCAATATGCCCCTTTCTCCTTTTCCCTCTCCATCATCTTTACTGAAGACAGACCTGAATGTTTTCACAAGAATTCAGTTTGACACTCAGAGGGGATGTTTTGTACATGTGGAGGGGAAGTTTTTGCTTCAAAACAAAGAGTAAACAAGGGTTCTGCATATATCATAGAACTGTAGAGTTAGAAGAGACCCCGGAGGTTGTCTGATTCAACGGCAGCTCAATGCAGGACCTGCAATGCTAGATGAAACTACAGCTATACTAGGAAACAACAGGGATAAAATTAACTTTCTGGTAGAAGACTGTGTCCTGTTAGCTGCAAGGCTGGTGGATTTGCCTTGTATCACCAAGTGTTTAAAAACCATTTTAACATCATGTAGGAACTTCTTCAGTGAGGAGTCTGTTTCAAAGTTAATTTTATCCCCGTTGTTAGCAACAGAGATGGTCACCCAGCCTCTGCTCAGACAGAGAGCCCACCACCTTCCGCAACTGTCCTATTCTCAAACAATTCTATTTGTTGGGAAGTTTCTAGTGTGAATGTTTTGCCAAACTTGCTCCCTGCAATTTACACCCATTGGTTGGAGTTCTGCCTTCTGGAGCAACAGATATTACATCTCCTACATATTTTGTATGGCAGCCCTTCAGATATTTGAAGACTGTAGACATATCTCCTCACAGAATTCTCTTTCCTGTGCTAAATATCCCCAGCTCAACTGTTCCTCATTGGAATTACGTTCCAGACTGTTTACAATCCTGGTTGCCATCCTCTTGGTAAACCATAACCATTTCAAGAATGGAACACAGAGGGCTTAACTGCTGATGGGACCATTTTACAAATTAGGGCTTGTTTGTTTTTCAAAAACATACAACCTGGGGTTAACCTATACACACACGAAATCTTCCAAACTACGGTATGTTCCAAAATATATACTGATGTGAAATAGGACTTTTGCCCCCCTGCAGCATGCCACATCCCCTGAAATTACTGCACCAGCTGTAGTGATCCCAAGGGGGAAAATAATGAACATTTGCTTATTTATGTTAGCATTAAATCACTTCAGAACAAAAATGAAATGAAAATATAAGAAGGTGTGTGGATGGTGCCATTATGTAGTTGGTGACACTGGGCTTAGGTTTGTCTGGGTGGGAACAGGAGTTCCCCACTGCTGTTTCATTGTTGTTGGAGAGAGGCAACAAAGTTCTTGTCTATCTTTCTGATTGGTGTGTCCTCAAAGTATTTCATGACAGAAGTCCAGGAAGTGTAACTCCAGAAGGAAGTCAGCTATTTGTCATGGAAAAAGAAGAGGGCTTCCTCTCCCAAATGTCTGTGGAACTTTCACCTTTTTTGAAAGGGGTCCACATTTGTAAGACAGGCAATGAAACCAGAAAAAGCAGGGCGAGGAGTTCAAAGAGGTCACATCATCAGTATGGAACACTCCTCCTACTGGGTGTATCGTTAATGCTCAGCCATTACAGAAGAGAAAGGCTCCTGCAGCAACTGCATTGAAAGTCTTAAAAGTCCCCACAATCTCAGTGTTGAAAAGACAGGAGAGCAATAGGAAAAACACTGCCAGTGTTTGGGGCATGATGTTAGGTCTCAGTTCTCTGTAATAACAGAGAAAATGAAGGATGACAATTCCACGAAAACAGTCATTGCGGAAGCACGCTGTTCTAAAGTGATTATAAAATGGGAGCGTAACACTCCAAAAGGACATCTAATACCCTGTGACAAGATCTGCTCCCACAGAATGAAGGCATCCTTAAATAATGCTTTCACTAGCAAATACGGATGTGATAAAGAAATGAACCTCAGTGATGCCTGAGTTAAGTGGACCTCTGTTCACCTGCTCCTTTCCACTCTGTACAGTGGAGGAGACCATGTTCCTTTAACCCTTACTTTGATTGTTAGTGTTGCGAATAAGTGAAATAATTTGCAAGGTTTTTGCTTCTTGATGTTCTTTAAACCATGCTGTGGGCTGATGTGGTCTTGCTCCTTCCATATTCCCTTTATCTGCTTGCCCCTTGGCTATGGAGAAGTAAGGGCATGAGAGGCAAACTAGCTGTCTTTGTGTCCCCCCCCCCCCAGCTCCCTTTCTTCTGCTAGCTGACTAAATTGATTCATATTCTTTCTAAGTAACACAAAGTGAGCGGCAAAAACCTCTTTCTTCTTTGCGCCAAGCCTCATGTTTGTGCAATTCCACGGGTTCTTCCAGTGGCTTCCATCATCTAGAGACACTACCTGTTTTCGGTGTAGGGAGTAAATTGCAGACAGAATAGTTTTTACTCAAGCCTTGTTAAGTCCAAGTCCTAGACATCAATTGCACAGAATTAAACAACAACAATCCAGGAAGTCTTTAAGGTTCCATACACCAGTGGACAAGACCAGTGATGGTCCCAAACCGTGGCAGAAAGAAGACATGTGTTGTATTCAATATATCACTAAAGTGAATGTTCTTTCAGTGCAAGGATTTTTTCTTGTGCAATAGAACATTCTCCCCCTCTCCTTACCCTGCACCCTTCCAATCCGTTCTGGGGATTCCCTCAAACCTGTGCATGGATTTGGGCTAATCATTGTACAAATTCCCAGTATGCCTCTAAATGTCATGGAATCAGTTATTTCATTATCCTCAGGGGCTGCAGCAGTTACACTGGAGATGTTAAGAGCTTAGCTTTCCATGCAGAGTGCTTCTAAGCAAGAAAGAATGTGTGCACACTCAAGGAAAATGCACAGGTGAGCTATAACAATATGCATGAATTACAATCACACGCCACTGGGCAGTTTTAAAAAGTTCCAAATATTATTGGACTTCCAATAGCTTCAGCCAGCACAAGTTGCTGGTCAGAGATGGTAGGAGTTGATGGCCACAGTGTCTGGAGTCTCCTGCCAAGTTAAAACTTACCTATTCTATCAGGCCTTTGGAGGAAATCAACTGGTTGTACAAGATGTTAGGATTTTACTCTGGGCTGCTGTGTTTTATTATTTGATGGATAATTGGTTTTAATCACTGAGTACATTATATTTATGGTGGTTTTATAATATGTTGGTTTTATAATACCATACCATACAACACATCAAATTGTCAAAGAACATACGGAGTGCCACAGGTTAGCAAGCCCTAATTTACAGCAAGGAGATAAGCATTGTCATGTACTAATTTATGTGGATCAAGACACATGACCTGTAAAACATTGGCAATCCTCCAACCAAACCACAGTAGTGATTTTCTTCTACCCGACTGCTTTTTAGTTTCGCATTAATCTGTTTTTCTTGACTCAGGTGGCATCATAATATATAAAACATCTACAGACAGAAAGGAGCAAGGAGAAGAAATCGCCAAACACCTTTCATGTTCTAATATAAATCAATCTTTCCTTCCCTGTAAAGGCATTGCCTGAAGTGGGAAGAGATTAAAATAAGGTGTTAGGCGATGAGATATGTGAGGGTATTTTGGAGAGAAGTGGATGGCAAAGCATTTGCACAGAAGGGAAAATAACTGCATGTAAACCCTCTGGCATGTGCACAGCAACCTGATTTCCTTTCCCCTGTAAAGGATTATTAGCTACTTGACTCTGCATGGAAAGCTAAGCTCTTAACATCTCCAGTGTAACTGCTGCAGCCCCTGGGGATAATAAAATAACCTACATCTATAAAGGTCCCCGTTTAAACATGTGTTTACCTAATGTAAGATTCAAATCCTGGATTACACAGCCTGGATTGTACATGCTAACAGCTGCAAACACAAAATGTAAACAATGGTGTTTAATCATGTTAAATACTATTGAAAGACGCCCATCAGTGGATAGGATTGGAGCTAAATGCAGAGCTCTTTACTCTGACTGTTGGCTCCATGAAAACAATGTAAACTGTTGGCAGAAAGAAAGAAAAATTCTGTTCAGCGCAAGACCTTCCTATCCAACAGCCTGTCTCTATACCTGCCAACAATTCAAAGAAGTATATTTATTTGGGGCAGGTGCAATTTCTGTTTTAGAGGATTTTATGTACTTCTGCAAACTTTCTGATCCAGCTGCAGACCACTGTGATCCCACATGGGCTCAGTCTGGCTGACAATAACCAATCCACACAGCTGTAGTCGCAGGGCAAGGAGTGTTGCAGAAGACAAGTTTCCATCTACTGTAATGGGATGCTTTTGTAACAATCTCAGCAGACTAGTTACATTTTAAGTAACAAGAAACTAAGTAAACCCCATGATCTATTAAAGGCCAAAGCTATTGTACCCGATAATCGCTCTCTGTGCAGAAAGATGTTCCATTGCTGTCTGTGGTGATCTGATCTTTGGGGCTCAGGGAATATTATTGGAATAATGGTTTGTAGTTCCATTACTTCTAGAAATATTTTTTTTTTTTAAAAAAAATCTCTTTTGGTCCTGGTTAAAAGCCCTACGACTCTTCCTGGAATCCTTTCTAGACTAGGTTTTGGTAAAGAGGCCTTTGTGCAGAAATCAATATAAATAGAAAAAGTCTAACCTGTTGAATTCTGCTTGTTGGTCACATGAGATGAAATTTACCATTAGGAATGCAAATTGCCTGGAGTAAATATCCACAATACAAAGGTCAGTAACAGAATTCCCCCCCCCCCCCAAAAAAAAGATCTAGGAATTGCTGTAAAGTTCCCTGAGTTTATACTCAAAGGGGTTTGAGAAGTTAACCTGCAAAGCTTGTAGATTCATAAAGTTGTGAGGGCCCGTGAGAAAGGGGTGCAAGACAAACTTTAGAAATTAAAAAAAAATAGGGGGTGGAGTACTGTTTTCTTCAATAAATACTATGTGTCTTAGCTGTACTTTTCAGCAAAGTCTTAACTAATTTCATAAAAGTATTCTAGTGGGTTTGGTGTGGGTTTTTAACAACTTTTTTGGTTTTCTTTTATGACAGTCACATTATCACATCTAGGACAGAGCAGCCTTCACTCAAACATTGCTTCTCTCTTTTTTCCTTCTCTCTCTTTTCCACTAAGGAATTGATAATATAATTTTTTTGTACTACCATCCAATGTAATTTCACAATTAGCCTACAGCAAAAATTAGCCCTTTATGTAGATTTATACATAAAAATGGGTCTGGTGTTGTTGGGACTATAGTAAACACTTTTAAAACAGATGTAGCCTGAGGTGAAGCTATTTCTTATGCTTGTGTTTAGAAAGCAAGGGATAAAAATGTATAAAATGAATCATTCCTGAGCGGATAAAACTGAAAATGCCTATTAAATTTTCTTTTTATCTACAAGCATGTGTGCAAGCAACACATCATACTGTTACTTGTCACTACATGGTGAAATGAGATGTAATTAATTTGACAGTTTCGTTATAAGCCACGATGGGTAGCCTATAGTTATGTAGACTCGGATGCTGAAAATGCATTCATGGGTAAGTATTGATTGATTGCCGAGGCTTCAGTACGAACATTCCTTTCCCCTGAGTAAACCAAATGACTTCAGTGAGATCTCTTGTGAATCAAGGGTATCAGGCCTATATCTAAAATGGTGCTGTGCCCAACAATCTGTTGCTATGCCCCCACCATCCATTTCAGTGTTGTTGTTTTCCCCCACATGATAGACTTCAGTCTAGGACAAGCTACAGGTTACCTGTTTCATGACTCATCTTCTTCTTTCCAAAAGTGGTTGTGGATGGAACCAATTAGATCATGGGCATGGGGCAAGGAGGGTTCAGCAGGGAAGGTTCATCCTTGGCTCCCCACAATAATTTTCCAACCTAATAGCCCATTCCCGAAGCAGCTACAGGCTGCAGGCACACACAAAAACACACCACACAAAGAGAGAGAGAGAGAGAGAGAGAGAGAGAGAGAGAGAGAGAATATGAGGAACCACTTAGAATTTCCAGTGATGGAACTCCAGCACAAAATGTAGTTGTATCCTAGGTTGATAAAAATCTGGTGGTTTTAGAAATTTGCAGGTTACCCTTCAGGAATCTCTGCTGCTCTTTGAGCAGGGGCAGCTTGTTGGAATTCTCCTCTGAGACAGAAGGTCTCTCTTCTCATGGTTGCCATATCCCCTGCTTTACAAAGTACAGTACTCCATTTGAAGGACAATTAAAGAACAGTCTTCTATATGAAGACCTCTATTTGAGTTGTCTGCTTGAAGGGCTGCTTGGTCCATATCTGGATTAAAAACAAAGAACCATGAAATGGGATTGAAGGGTCTTGAAGTTGCTCTTTCAAAGTATTTTCAGCTATGGTGAGATGCATTGTATAAATTAAATTACAGAAATTATTTGTAAGTTTGCATCTATAAATATAAATTAGCACATTAGAACTGGTGCCCTCTTTTTTCTTTTTTGGTGGTAAATAAGTGGCCACCCTACATCAGCTCACCATTAAAATTAAGAATTGGTGATTAACAAGACTTAATATTGGCATAATAAGTGGACATATTAAACATTAATTAACAAAATGGCTTGAAAAAATTGCTTATTGGATGGGAAGTGCTTACCATCAGCTGCAAAACTGTATGTGAAAATAGCCCAACGTGTCTTCTCTCTCTCTCTGTCTCTTCATGGTAGTAGCACCTGAAGCCACAATTAGAGAGTTTAGCTCTGTAAGTTCTACTTATGCTTCATTCAGTAGCTTTGCCACTCTTTTCTCAGATCTTTACATTCTATAAATCACCCACAGTTCCACTCAATGAATTCCTTAGGACAATGAATTCCACAACCTGATGCCCTTCAGATGTTCTGGACTACAAATCCTTTCAGCTCCAATAAGTATGACTGTGACAGCTGAGGCTGATGGGAGTTGTAGTCCAAACTATCTATATGGCATCAGGTTGGGGAAGGTTTCCCGACCTGGCATGAAAACCTTATTCCTTCTTCAGCTACACATTAGCATCTCTTTTAGAGTCAGTGAGTTCCTTTTGGTCAGTTGCTAAACTGTTTGCCCTTCAAATGGAGGTTCAATATTTTTTTTAAGACTTCTGTTTCTTTTTCTGACATGGATTTAAACAACCTGGGGATTTTTCAGGCACAGATTTTTTTTTTTTTTTAAGAAGAACAAAGGGCTAAGAGAATGAAGGTTGAAAATAAACCATGAACTGTCTTATGGGGATGACTTTTCCACAACAGAAGCAGAACATGCACATTTTGCTTTTTCAAAGGATCATCAGAGTTCTATTTTATGTTATTAAAGAGAAAAAAGAAGAACTGCTTTCATGATCTTTCAGGTTGCCTTTGAATCCAATATTTCAATTCTCTCTCTTAACCCATTCTTTATTTTTGTCGTTTTTAATATGGTCGAATATCAATGACACTAAAATTTGTTCAGCTTGAAATAAGCACATATGTTGATTAAAGTGCATTTAGATATAACAAACTCTTCAACATTCACCAGGATGTGCGTGTTCTATGTTAAAGGAATTTAAACATGGCTTCCTAAGGCTTCCCAAAAGATCTCAGGCAAGATCTCCTAACAAACTATATTATAGAAATTAGAACATTCCACATTCTCAATTATGTATGTTGTTGAAAGTAGGGATTATAGAGCAGAGGGAATACTACTGCGCATAAAATCACTCTGAGCAAACTTTTTTGTGCAAATCCCTAACTAGATCAAGAACTGTGTTATAGACAGGCCATGCAGGCATGGTTTCTTACACCATTGGTGTGTACAGGATTTCTATTTTGGTGTGTTACTCCATAGCTGCAGTTCTCATTTTGGAGAAGGGGAAATGGAACCTAAGCAGGAATGCCCAGGAATGCTCCAAATCCAGGGCATTCTGGGGTGAAAATCACTGCCACCAGGAACAGCAGCTGAAATCACTTCCTGCAGCAACCATTGGAGATAGAGAAGTCCATCCTTCATCTGAATGATGTAAGTGGGGAGTGAATGGGTACAAATCAGGGATGTGCTTAGGGGTCTTGAGCCCTGTGGGTTGTATCCAACAAAGTCATCATGTTAATGCAATGACGTCCACCTCTGCAACAGAACTTCCTTTCCATCTCCTCACACTTCATAGTTCCAGATCTGCTCCAGAGGGTTAGTGGGGGAAACAATGAATAGGTTTGGGGGGCACAGGAGATGTGGGGAGAGAAGAGGGAGAGGAAGCCCCATTGAACAGGCTTTGTACTAATGGGATTACTCCACTGGATACAAAATTAGGCCTTTTGCACCAAGTCCCAGTTCTCTTGTGTCTTTCCTCGCATTTGAAAAACCCTTTTAACGGCTTAGAGGGCAGCTGAGTACACTGCAAAGCAGTTACAACCCATTCTGATTTGGCTCATAGGCATGTGTATCTATTAATTAGCATATGAAGTTTTATGTAAATCAAAGACTTGTGAAAAACCTACTCCAACTATATATGCAGGACTGCTGATTGGCAATATTAGTCTGCCCACCACCACTAAATCTGGGGCAGTTTACTACATCTAACAAATAAATTTGTAGTTTTGAGAAAAAAGAAGGCACCAAGGAACAAATAAGTGGATGGGTGGATGGGTGGCATTCATTTTTTTAAAAGTGCAATCTTCTTGTAGAATATTAGAAGCCTTTGTGGAAAGTGGGGAGATTGCAGCAGTGCTGGATTTATGTATAGGCTAAGTAGGCTGAAGCCTAGGGCCTCTAAATCTAGGGGGCCTCGCCAGCCCACCCACCCGCTCCCCAGCGGGCAGTCTCCTCTCTCCCAAAATTGCAAACCCAAGACTTCATGCAAGGGCAGGGCAACTCAGGCCCAGCAACTATGAGACTCAGGGCTAGCCAGTGGGGCCCAATTTGAAGCAGTGGGGCACAATTTTTTATTTTTTTTGGGTAGGGCCCCAGTTCACAGCCAAAGTCTGCAAAATCTTATCGATATAATTAAAATCCATCTAGATTGCCCTGGTGCAGGGGCCCCATTAGGAGCGGCCCATGGGGTCCAATTTGGCTCATTTGCTCCAACTGCCTTAAGGTCAGCCCTGATGAGACTGTGCAGGGGTTGGGCTGACAAGCCCTGCAGCCTCTAGGTCCCTGGTGTCACCATTCAGAATACAGACTCAAGGACTTGTTATGGAAATAAAGGGGGGCACTTATTGGAAATCAGTTTTGTCACCTCTTTCTCCCCAAACCCTGAGACAATGAGCCCAGCCACCTTTTATTCACAGTTGCATAAGCACTACACTACAGCATGGCCATAAACTTGTACGTTCAACCTCTGAAATATACACCCAATATGTAGCAATGGAGATTTATGTTACTACTTTATGAATGAACACTGTGTTTTATGAATGGACTCTGTATTTTGTGAATTACCTAAGAGCCACCAATAGAGAGCTCTGCAATCTGACAGCTAACTAATTGGGTACTACCAAACAGCGACCCCTTTTGCTGAAAGCAGGTAACCAGCAGGGAATGCTTCAGCTCAGCCCTTGCACTGTTTACTGAACACCCCCTGCTGTGCAAATAATGGAGAAAGCTTGTAAATTGTATCCCTTCTGGCATCCTGACCAACTCTATTACACTGGTGTAAACCCTGGTGCACCAGAAACACAGAATAGCAGCAAATAAAATCCGCTCAACTGATAAGACTTGTCAACCAGTTCTTCCAAAGTCTTCCCAAATTATAAAGCTCCAAAATACAGGCCAAAAGAGAGCAGTTCTGGGAAGAGCGAGGCATACAATGGGCACCACCAGTGAAAAGGCCCTGCTCCATGTAACTCCTGCCCTGTCATTTGATAGAGTGCCCACTTGCCCTCCTTCTTGACATGGAATGCTCTCTATTAGAGTCTCCAGGTCCAGTACAAAGACCATAAGAAGGGAGAACAGGGACCTTGAAGTTCCCAACAGCTGTTAATCAAGCAAGAAAGCACACAGGGCACCTTTGTCACAGTCAGGACACCTATGTCCTGGCCAGGCCTGCACCCAATCTTGTTTTTGTACAATCTTTTTTGTCCTCAGTAACCAAAATTATATTATCAACATACAGAAGCAGAAAAGTTGTTTTCCTTCATTTGCAAGGAATCTTACAAAACAAAGTGGCACTAATAAAGAAAAGTTCCAGGGTGGCAACAGAAAGCAAACTAAAAATGCTTTTGCAGTTCATCAAAACTATCCAGCAATATAGGAAATTATAGGAAAACTGGTGCTATTAACAGTAATCCTTCTAGTTGGTTAATTGGTTCGGCAATTTCCATGCACATGACGTGTGATGCTATTTATTTCCCCCAAGAGTTAAATGATAACTAATCAGAGGCTGCTACAGGAGAGCTATGAGATTCAGGTGAGGGTCAGATGCCTTGTCAATCCCAGCAGGTATATAAGAGGAAGACCTGGCCTGCTCAGGCCTGGACCGCCACCTGCAAATTAATATAATAAATTAAATAAAGGTGATATTCATTAGCATTAATATTTTCACTATTCAAAAATCACAGGCTTATTTATACCAGACCCATCTGCCAAAATTGTAATATTGATCCAGAACATGTTTTCCTATTTTAAGAAATGGTGGGTATGATCAAAGGTCTGATTCCTGGATGTTTCAGATAACTACATGCAGCTTGTTTCTATGTGTGTGTTTGTAAAAAAAAAGAAAAAGATTATGGCTAAGAGGGCAGCTCAAATGGAGCATGGGTGGGTTCCTGCCTCCTGGTGAATTAAACCACAAAATTCAAATGATAACAAACAGCTCACAATATAAACACAAAATAAATATTTTTTAACACAAACAATGTGTTATTAGCCAAGTCCCTTAATGTGGTTTGTCATGCCAAACACCTTGTTTCTCAGTAGTGGTTTGGCGGTCTGCTGATCAATCAGCCCTTTGAGCAGTTGCTGAATATCTCAGGGAGTATGCAATAACACAAACGCTGTGGTAACACCAGCCTTCTTTCCAGAACTCTGGCTGGCTTTGAGAATTCATGTGAAAATATTTGCTTCACTGGTAGCCAGATGTTTCCTGCACAGGCAACACAGGCACACGCAGAATTCTTACTCTCTTTCTGCTAATGCTGTTGTGTGGCTTCAGGTTAGGAATTCGATTGCTTTAAACATACATTTCAGACATAATATAGTCAGTGCTTTTGTTCTGGGGGGATGCAGGGATACGCATACCCCTAAATATTTTGTGAATCTAAGTTTGGCCTCATTGAGGGGCAGTATTTCAACATGAGTAGGAAAATGAGAGTACCCCTAAACATTTTTTTTAAGAAAAAAAGCACTGAATATAGTATTCATACTTTCAAATTCATTTTTATATCTACAGACTCATTTCCAGAACCCTGGTGCTTTTATCCCACTTACCTTGCATAGAGTAGTGGCATGTTGCCATTATCGACCCTTTCTCTAGAAACACCTTCTTACAAAACATCACAGGACATCATTATCTGGCTGCTGAGTTCATTGAGTAATCCTCCTGTGCGTGATTTTAAAGACCCATTTGGGGCTGGTGGGGTGGGCATGGGTGATGAATGCAACTGCAAAATCACCCTGTGTACAGGAAATGCACTATCAGAGGTCCTGTTCTTTTAAATAGACACTTTCTCTTTGCAAGTTCAGAATGGCATGTTGCTTTCTATTGATTTAGAAAGACCTTGTGGAGGGCCAGACTATATTATGAAAAAAAAAATGGACGAATTCCTATGCCCCACAAATAACCCAGAGATGCATTTTAAATAAAAACACACATTCTACTCGTGTAAAAACACCAGGCAGGCCTCACAAATAACCCAGAGATGCATTTTAAATAAAAGGACACATTCTGCTATGTAAAAACATGGTGATTCCCGGACCGTCCATGGGCCGGATTTAGAAGGCGATTGGGCCAGATCTGGCCCCCGGGCCTTAGTTTGCCTACCCATGATTTAGGCTAAAGGATTAGTGATTATAACAAATAAAGGCTTGACATATCTCACTTTGCATGTCATGAGTCTATCTCATATATTAGTTTCACCTTTTAAGTTGAATTACTGAAATAAATGAACTTTTCCACGATATTCTAATTTTTCAAGTTTCTCCTGTACATGCAAAATATAACTAATGTAAAAGCATGTGTCTTGTGGGCAGGTAGCAGGACTAGGGGAAGGAAAGTCAAGGGCTCTTGCCAACCCATTGAAAGTGCACCAACTCAAATCACTGCACTCTCGCTCAACTGCTGAGGCTCAAATGTATAAATAGTAAGCCGTGTGCACATCTGTAGTTTTAATCTCTAGTTGCATCTCATAATGGTGCCATGAAGTGTCAACACAACAGGAAGAGGAAAAGCCTCCAGCCACACCTTTTGGTGTAATTCTTCAGGTTTGGATTTGATTTGATTTCCCTCGAGAGCACAGTATGAACACCAAATGAGTTCTGAGCTCACCTCTGTTGCTTCTGTGAGGTATTGAGATTCTTTCTTTTCAGAAAAAAAATATCTGACTCTTGTTGAGTGGCGTACAAAAAAAAAAGAGAGAGAGGAAAAAAAGAAAAACCCTCCTACTAAGAGAACTAGGACCTGGGGAGCCAGAGCAGAGGAGAAGCCGTTGCGTCTAAAGTTCAGAAATAAAAAAATGACTTTTTCTTTTGAGCTCTTGTTCCCTGATGTGACACTGTGATCAGTATCAAATGCTCGGTGGCAAGGATTTTTGTCAAGCTTTCCGCGCTAAAATAGATTTAACCTACCAGTTGCTCTTTGTGGATTTAACAATGTGTGTGACAATAAAGGGCTGCCACTGCTATATTGTTAATACATGAATAGTCCCATTTCTATATAGTTATCTTGCCCTCTGTAGCTTTCCTGTATGAAATGTTTGGCTCCATCTCCACAGAGAGAGGCTTCCTGATACATGTTGGGATTTTTTTAATTTTTTTTTAAGAAAACCCCAATACAATTAGTGAATATGCAAGGGCAGTTAAGATGAAAGTAAATTAAAATGTGGGTGGGCATTTCTTTGACTTGTGTCATGTATTTTCTCTGCTAAAACACACACACACACACACAGAGAGAGAGAGAGAGAGAGAGAGAGAAATACCCTGAGATTATATAAGGTACATTTTCCCTGAATGTAGTGAGGTGACAGTTCACATCAACAGCAGGAAATGTTCTCAGAAACAAACCATACTTTTTAATGTATGGAACTAGGCCCAATACAGAGGCTACAAAAACCTCACTTTGGAGAAATAAGAACATAGTGCAGAAAAATGATGGGCTGGAAGGTTTGTTGCTACACCTTCTCCAGGAACATAGCTGTCAACTTTTCCCTTTTCTTGTGAGGAATCCTATTCGGAATAAGGGAATTTCCCTTTTAAAAAGGGAAAAGTTGATAGCTATGTCCAGGAATATCAGGAGTCAACTCAGTCCTCCAGAGTCTACCTGGATGCAGTGTGGTCCACGATGTGATTTTCACCCCTTCAGCCTGCACAGGGACTTCAGAAAGAAGTCATCTGAACACACCTTAACGCAGAACATACCACTGTAAATTCATGTTTTGACGAAACTGAAATTCTAAATGAAGATAGGTGTCCTTATACTACATCCTGCCTGTTGAACTTCTGGTGCCTACTGAAGACATTTTTTTTTTTCATTCCCACAGGCACCTGAAGTCTGATTTTACAGCTTTTCACCTTTTCTGTTTTGTATTTCTTGTACATCACTTGTTATTTAGTGGCATATAGATTGTCTAAATGAAATAAAATTAAAAATGAGTTTTTAAAAAAGTTACCACGTAGGGAAAATGAGCCCTCAAGGGGATTGTATAAAGCAGCCCGCAGCATGACCACAATCTTTGCAGAATTTTTGCGATTGCCACATAATTTGGCAGGGGTTTTCTCTTTCCTTTCTCAGAATACTGTTTATAGCAAGTATATATACTGTAACTGGAGTCAGCTGTACTTAAACAGACTGAAGTCAGGTTAAAACTGAGAACCTGCTTTAAAACAAAACAAGTCACAGGTGATCCATTGGAAGGTATGGGGAGACTAACAATGTGCTTCCCCCCTTTCTCCCTGGCAAAAGATCTTGACCCCCTGTGTTTTGGGGGCGTTTTGTTTCCTTCACAATCCACAACTTGTTATTAAATCAGAGCTGGCGGGGAAACGGCATTCAATTAAGGGAGATCAGAAGAGAAAGCTATATAAATATCTCCTTATATTATATAGAGGGCTATAGTTAATCAATCCCCGAGAACAAAGAGCTTGGCTGGAGTGGAGAAACAGCCCCTGCCAAGCGAAGGAGCCCTGCTGAGGTAATGCTAGCAAGCCGTGCTATTGACAAGGAGATGTCTGTAAGGTGGAGGCATCTCCCACTGAAGAAGCTGAAAACAAGGCTGCTCAGGCCTCCAAGCAAATACCAGTCCCTTGGCTCTCAGAGGCTACCGTGCCTCTAAAGGATCTCAACAGCCAAAGCCAGCTGAGGGGACAGTAGTTCTCTTAACTAAGGGAGGGAGAGGGGAAAAAACCAACACCCTTATTGATTATGCGTTCAATGAAAGGTCAAGACTCCCTTTGAGGGTCACCGTCATTCCAACAAGCTCCCTTCTTTTCCTCTCCCTTTCCTCCCTCCCGCCTCTCTTTTCTGTCTCTTTGCAGAGTTATTTTTGCCAGGCTCTCCAGGTGGACACCTGGGGTAAGAGTGAGCTGCAAATTAGCTAATCACCATTAATGCGTTGACAAAACCTGCCAGCCCAACATCCCTCCTAATGGCTGACAAATGTCAGGGTGACTTGTATGCTTTTTTTGTTAATTGAATTGGTTAATTAGGTCCCAGAGGCCTGGCTGCTAATTATGAGCTGCTACAGAATGTGCACATATCTATAGATGTATCTATGTATATATTATCTATAGATATCTCCATAGGTAATATATACATACACATACTGATACAGGGAAGTTAATAATAATAAAAAAGTAGTAAGCATGTGAGTGGGTCTTTCTGTGGAAAAACACGCGCACACACACACACACACACACACACACACATATATATATTCCTCTCTCTCTTTCTCTCCTTTATAGTCTATAGAGTTACCTTTGCCTAATTCCTGACCTGCCACATGTTACTGTCTTCTTGATGTGTTTTTAAAAATGAGGATAGAGAAACTCCAAATCTGCCTCTCTCTCTTTTTTTTCAAGGGGAGCATCTGCTCAGTCAGCTCCACATTCATTAATTATCAGCCAATTAGTGACAGAAAAAAAGCCCTCCCGATTTGCATCTTAATTTGTTACTTTGTAAAGATGTTTTTTTATATATCTAAAAAAGTTAAATACTCCCTCCGGTTTGCGAGCTGCAGAAAGTGAAAAAAGGGGGATGGCAACTTCCCACCAAGAAAAGGCAATTAATCATTATACTTTGCACTTCTGTGGAGGCTTTTATCCCCAGATCTCAAAGCGCTTGGCAAAATTAATTCATTAAGCCACCTGGCACCCTAGGGAGCTGGCAAAGAAGCAGCAAGCTCCTCGGGGCAAGAAATGCCTTTGTGTGTGTGTTGTACAGCCCCAAGGACAGTGCTGGCTTTCTTTTTTAAAAATAAATAAATAAAAATGAAGAATGCACATTCCTGTTTCAGTACCGATAAACTGAGGGAAAAGGAGGGCTCAGTAGCTCTTCCCTTGCCCCCCCCCCAAAAAAGTGGCAGAACTGGGAAGCCAAACATTGTATCTTCAGAAAGCCTGCACACCCCAAAAAGGGTGATATTGTAAGAAGCGTCCCCTCCATGTTGGTTTTGATCTGTTTCAAAATTCCTCACTGCCGTCAAAAAGAGTGACCAGCTGCTCACCCTATATTTATAGGATTGTAGGGCCAAAAATGTCCTGGAAAGGCTGATCTCTTCAAATCAGGAGCTTGAAGGCATGGGCTCCGGTTGTATGATGGCAACAAGAGTTTCACCAGTTTAAGGATTAATCATGAAGACTGGAAGACAGCACAGGGGGAGACTTCCAAGGAGCATAATATGTGATTGTCAGAGGGCCATGTGGGGAAAGGAGTTCTGCAGCAGAGGCCCTTCTCCTGGTCACTGGGGAGGAAGCCGTTTCCAATGTGGCCTCCTGTTTCTGCACCTTTCCTTACAAAGAAAGGCGGCAGCAATCTTTTTTGTCATTGTTAGAAGACCATTTACAACCTTTTACTTGTTGTTTCCCGGTTTTATCATATTATAACCATAACAGCTACCATTTAATTTTTTTCTTACTGTTGTTTAAATTGAGATCTTTATTGTCCCTGGGCTTAAGTGTTCATAGACTTTTTGTTTGATTTAAATATTTTTTTTTAAGCAATCTAGAAATGTTTATGGAACAGGTAGGGTGGTCAATTGTTTATTGTGAGGAGCACAATCTTATGCATGTTTACTCAGAAAAAAACTCCAATGAATTCACTGAGGTTTATTCCATGATAATCGGTTACAGGAGTACAACTACTAATATATTTATATGCCGCCCATATAAAACCACAGTAAAACATTGACTCCTCTATACACAAACTCCCCTATGTCACAAACCTAGGAGAAGGAGTCCATTGTCTAACAAACAGTTTGAACAATGCTAGGGATTCATTGATTAGATCAATTGTTGGTAATATAAATATTAATCATATAAATTTATTAATATAACTAATGCAGGGATTAGGCAAGTCAATAGCATGTACCCCATGCAAGCAGTAGGGCTTGATCAGCATATCACAATTATGTGAGGAAAAACTGTATGCAATTGTAACCCATTGCTATAAATCACTATAACAAAACTACACATGGTCAGTTAGAGAGTTGAGGAAGAAAGCAGCCATAATTGGCTTATGGACATGTAGCTTATATTAACTCAGAACTGTTTGGATGATGCCCACTGTTTCCTTTCTATAAACCCCAAAGCCTTGAAAACAGATAGGTGTGAAGCTATTTTGTCTATATGTGTGTGTGATATATTCAAAATGATGTGTGAGGTTCCTCAAAATTACGGTAAACGTTTCTGTCTATTTTTGGTGTCTTTGTTGTTATATGGGCCTGTTATTCTCTTTTGGCGCCCATTTGAAGAAGATCACAGTGGAAGCTGAGGTGGAAGCGAAGACACAGCTAGCTCCAGCAAAACCCACCTTAATGGAGACTGTGCATATCAGATTGTGGTATAGTGGTTAAGAGCGGTGGATTCACAATCTGGTGAACCGGGTTCGCATCTCGGTTCCTTCGGGTAGTGATAAAGGATATCAAATCCAGATCCAAAGGGGTCATAAAAATGTGTACATTGGTGAAAATGGAATATAAGAAAGCAATTACATATGGGGAAATTGCTTGCAACAGTGTGCATATTAGGCAGAAATGCACACACTAAACCACTAACAAACTTCCATGAGGACTTTTTAAAACAAAAATATTCTAGCAATTTGATGTGGAGATGTGGCAAACCTAGCTTTGAAAAAACGAGAAACTGGAATTGATGAATTTGTCAATCCCTAGTGATGACTGCCATACGGACATACCTGTACGGAGGTCAGAGGTGAATTTTTGTTGTTGTTGTTTAATGTTGCTTATTACCATGTCTTTCTGGATACCAATATACAGTAGATGCATTTCCTCACAAATCTTTCCTGAAAGCATTTTGACTTTTGCATTGAGTCATATATATTGCAGCAGTCATTATACTTCAGCTTCTTTTTCCTCCTCTTAGAATATGACAGCTAGCAGTTCATAAGTTCCGGGAGGCTACTGCCAGGTCACATTCAAAGGGAAAGTGTCTGGGCATCCGATACATTGGCTCTGTTATGATTTGAGAGAGGCGATGTAGGGCAAGCGAGAAGTGACAGGAATAGAAGAGGAGTGGAAAACTGGGAAGAAAACCTGTGAGATATTAAAGGCATTTTATTTCTGGATCAAATTCTTCTGCAGTCAGTAACTTTTGCAGAGTGTTATGTACTGCTGCGCCTCTGTTAATGCCTCATGATGCACTGAAATGCTGCTGCTATTACTAATATTGATTGAAAGCATTTTGCAAGTGTGTGAGATAACTCATTTTTTTCCCATTTTACAGATGGGGGGGTGAAGCCCACAGAATTAATAAATATTTCCTTCTGACTGGCAAGTCATTCTCTATAGGGAAGGGAAAGTAATCATGGCATTGATGCTGTCCGATCTCTTGATGAGACTATAGGGTCTGAGGGGCTGTCTCCTTGTTCTCTTTCCATCAGCAGGCAAAGACCGACCTTTGGGAACTGATTTTTTTTTTTTTTAAATGGAAGGACTTTATTAATGCTGTGCTCTTTTTATTCTCTGTACAGTGGTACCTCTAGTTACGAACTTAATTTGTTCCGGAGGTCCATTCTTAACCTGAAACTGTTCTTAACTAAAGGTGTGCTTTCGCTAATGGGGCCTCTTGCTGCCGCTGCACCGCCAGCACACAATTTCCATTCTCATCCTGGGGCAAAGTTCTCAACTCGAGGTAACTCTTCCAGGTTAGCAGAGTTTGTAACCTGAAACATTTGTAACCTGAGATGTTTGTAACTCGAGGTACCACTGTATTTTAAACAGGGGGCACATGGGAAGTGAGGGGAGGACTTGCACCTCTGGTGGAGAACACATCATGCTCCTTCTCCTGTCAGCATGCAACAGTAGCCATGCTCCAGGAATGGCTTTGACTGGCCAGCTATACCAGCATAGCCAATGGGTCTGAAACCCTCAGTGAGTTAGGGACTTCCCCACAGGCTTCAGTGGATTTAGCAGCAGATGACACCAATAGTGGGTCCATCGGTCAAGAAGGTGGTTTCTGCATGTGCTGTAGAGGAAAATGAGGGGCAGATAAGGAAAGAGTTAAACACCCCCCCCAAAGTCCCAAGTCTGCTCATGCTTCCTTACAGAATGCTGTTTACATAACAAAAACTGCATGTGAATTGCACTGAAGCAATTAATGTTGCCTTTTCTCTCTCTTAAGTTGAAATAAAACCTTCCCTCCTATTTTCTAGTTTTATTTTAGCATTACATGGTATGTATTAGAGCACTTTTAGTCCGCTCACATTTCAAGCTCCCAGAGGTGGGTACAAGAAGACAAATAAAATCTAAAACCAACAATGACAATAAAAGGTCAAAACCATATGCAGTTCAGCAAAGGAGAAGGTAGGGAGAAATTAATGGGTGTTCCAACTGGGGGTCTTGAAAAGTAGGCTCAATTTTGCCTTTTTCTCCCTGCTCCCTGAGAGCCAGTGTGGCGTAGTGGTTAAGAGCGGTAGACTCATAATCTGGTGAACCAGGTTCGTGTCTCTGCTCCTCCACATGCAGCTGCTGGGTGACCTTGGGCCAGTCACACTTCTCTGAAGTCTCTCAGCCCCACTCACCTCACAGAGTGTTTGTTGTGGGGGAGGAAGGGAAAGGAAAATGTTAGCCGCTTTGAGACTCCTTCGGGTAGTGATAAAGCGGGATATCAAATCCAAACTCCTCTTCTTCTTCTGCTCCCACTGCAGTGACAACTGTTTGTGCACAAGCCTACTATGCTCATTAGTAAATTAGTAAATGTTCAGATGGCCATTAATAAAATAAAAAAAATAAATAAATAAACAGGACAGAGCTGAAGGGGGATGGTGGGTTGAACATGGCAGAATGAGTCCTAACTGACAATGTGGCAAGGAGTTCAGGAAGCACCTTCTGCTTCCCCCACCCGAAAAGTTTTAATCTTCTCTGCTCTGTGAATATTGATTGCCTGCACATTGACATGCCACCTGCTGAGGCTCCTTTAGCTATTGATAACCAATGCCATCCCTTCTAAAGTTCAAAAACGGACAGGCAGCTTTCATGTTTGTAAACAGTATTGATCTGCATAAATAAGCTCACTGTTAGAACGCGGGATTAAACAAGGACGAAGATAGAACATTTGTGAGATTAAATCCGGAAACAGTTAATTAAAAGCTGAGCGATAAACCCAGGCTATAGACAGCGACCAATTAATGCAAATGCGTATAGTTCTAGGAAAACATTCCATCTCACCTCATTTTCACACACACACACACACACACACACACACACACACACACTTCCCACTTTTCCCGAGGTACTGAACTTTAAAAAGAAACAACATTCTGTGCTTTTTTTAAAAGCTAGTAATGGATTATTAAGAAATATTTAGGCCCAATATGCTAGTCTTTTCCATAAAAACAGATTCAAAATACAAGTTCAGAGTGGGGTTAGGTTTGGGAGAAGCCATGGGAAAGACACTCTACTCATGACTTTAACCACATTGCCTCAGAGTGATGGCACTTTGGGCACTATGGGAGATTAAAATGGTGGGCAGTGATGCTAGAGCCCTGACACCTACCAGAAATGCCAGGAACTGTCACTGGGAAAGTATAGGTTCTGCCTTTTGTAAACTTCTATATTTTTGATAGCTCCGTGATAGATTCTCCTCAAGCAGTGACTGGAAGGTTGGACTGAAGTGTACTGTACAGTCAATGCTAACTTTAAAGCTCTTAAACCTTGAGTTTGAAAGCCACTCAAACCAGAATTCAGAACAATATAAAATGAAAATTTATTTACCACATTACAAAGGCTCAAAAAACCTTTGCTGGTGTGCTTTTCCATTCTTAATTCTATATCTATGTTTAAATTTTTTGGCCGACCTGTTTCACCAACAGTAATAAAAAACAAGAGTATAGTGGTACCTTGGGTTAAGAACTTAATTTGTTCTGGAGGTCTGGTCTTAACCTGAAACTGTTCTTAACCTGAGGTACCACTTTAGCTAATGGGGCCTCCCACTGCTGCTGTGCCACCGCACGATTTCTGTTCTCATCCTGAAGCAAAGTTCTTAACCCGAGGTACTATTTCTGGTTTAGCGGAGTCTGTAACCTGAAACATCTTTAACCTGAGGTACCACAGTAAAACAAATATCATCCCTAAACAAAAGTCTGGGAATTGTTGGTGATGCCACAACCTGCAAAGTGAGAGTGTTAAAAGGCAGCTCTCTCATTCTGCTTTAGGGTGGCAACTTATGCTTTGTGAAAAAAAGAAAACCCATCACAAAAAAGATGACACAGATTTGCAACAACAACAAAAAAGTATTTGTGTCTGTTGGTCTCCTGTCCATTTACTAACTCTTGATGGGGAACTTCCAAACCTCTGCTATCACTTAATTAACAATTGTTATCTGTGAATGGACTGGAACTTGGACTGGACAATCTTTCAAACAGAAGAATGTCCTTGAACACTTGTTCAAATATAGGACTATTGTCTTCTGTAAAGTAGGACACATGACAGCCCTGCCCTTCCAAAGGTTCTCCTGCCTGTTCTATCTCTGTTCTGACCATGGAAGGCCCTTCTATCCGACATGACAATTAACTTGAAAAGTATACTTCTGAATAACAGATGTTATGGGCATACAATCAAGGAGGAGGTTTGCCTTCATGCCCTGCTTGGAAGCTACCCATATACCATTGGGAAAAGGATCCTGGGCTAGAAAGTCAAGGAAGCAAAACTGAGTGTAAGAGTCAGGTAAGATGTGCTGTTTGAGCCCCAAAGACCAATCACCATTTCACAGAATGAGGCTGAGAGAGAAGTGACTTGTCAAAGGGCTCAAATTTATTATATTGTAGGGGTGGGCTCTGAATTCCAAATAAAAATTATATCACTCCTTTGATTCGACATTGCTGCAGTGTCATAGCATCCTCTCTCCTAGAATTTCCAGGAAAACCTAACTGAAGAAGCTTCACAAATCAATGAGGTAGACCAGTGGTTCCCAATGAGCTAAGTACTGCAGACGCCCTGTTTTTCAAAAGCCAAGCCATGGACTCCCTACTTTTGAAAATGTTGATATCTCTATGGTAGTTTTTGTTATGTGAATGGTGCAACAGATCCCCCTGGGCTCCACAGACCACCAATTGGGAACTTCAGGCCCTTCACCAGCAACTGAAATGAAAAACAAGATGGTATCACACCATCTCACATACAAAAGCTACATGGCACACAGATCTCTATCTTCCCAATAGTTGATGCTAACTGACATGGCCACCTCACTGTAAATGCACGGTTAATTTGTGCAATTTACTGTTGCAAGAGAAAGTGATGGCCACTGACTTAGTGACTTTAGAAAGGATGGACATGGAAGAAATCACCTGAGCACTGCATAAGCATCCTTCACATGGACAGTCAGGCTAGAAGTTAGCCCTACACACTTTTTTGAGCTCATGAGCTTGTGAATCAGCACTGGCTCAGAGCCTCCAATTAATGATATAGTTACTTATTAGTTACCTTACATAGGCAACACTGTTTAAAGCACAATTTATTTCTTTAAGTACTACACACTTTCATAGTTCGTCAACCCGAATGGATAATTGACACTTGCTCCTTAGCAAGCTATATTAGGAACCAAAGTCCACAAAACATTTCTTGGACATACAGTGGTACCTCGGTTTACAAACAGCCCTGTTAACGAACTATTCAGTTTACGAACTCTGCAAAATCGGAAGAAGTGTTCCGATTTGCAAACTTCACCTTGATCTATGAATGGAAGCTGAAAGGTGGAAGGGCACTGGCAGTGGGAGGCCTCATTAGGGAAAGCACACCTCGGTTTAAGAACAGATTTGGTTTAAGAATGGACTTCTGGAACGGATTAAGTTCATAAACTGAGGTACCACTGTACTTTATCACTGGGTACGTTTTATTGTGCATGCTGAGAGAACAGTTTCAGTGAACTCTGCAGAAATTCCCTCATTTTCTGTGTTCCTACATCTTGTCTTAATAGATTGGGACTGACAGCAAGGAGTGTCTGAAACACCTTCCTTTTTGGAAATGTGGTACGAGGAGTAGGCATCAATCAGCTCAGCACCTCAACCATATAAGTTGAAGAGAATGGGAGCAGCAGAAAAAAAGAGAGGAAAGGAAATGTGCTCAAGATAGGGGTAGGGAGTGGAACATTCCATCTGGTATCCAGGCTTAATGATAAGTTATATCAAGCTACTCCCCTTGGGGGATTCCACTTACAACATCATCTCTCCCACTGGATGAAAACATATCCATTGAACAGTCCTGGAAATTAAATGCTTGTCACTCTGCCTCTCTGTGCACCAGTGTTCAGATAACACATCCTTTGTTCCCCCATTTTGAATAAAAAAATTCATTTCTGGCCAATAATAGGCCAAACAGAGATTTTCAATCATAGAAATACGAGCTGATGAGTCACATATAAGATCAGTGTGGGCACCACAGGCATCCAGCTACTACTTGGGTACCACACTGCATCATTAGCTGCTGCTGTTGTTTTAACCATGCCTGTGCACCCAAACCTCTCCCCAAATGGGTTACTTCCCTTTTATAGTTATGGTTTGACCCAGTCAATGTGGGCACCTTTGGAAAGAAAGCACTATCCAGCTTGGGATTCCAATAGTGGCTATGGTAATTTATGGTAATAGCATGAAATGTGATTTGTCCCTTATGCATATATCGAATACACAAACTTGCCATGAACAGCATGTAAATAATAAAAATAAAAACCATATGGAAATTAGTTACACAGCAGAAGGAAATATAGGATTTTCAGTTTAAAGTAATACACCAAATGTCAAAATATAATTTCTGTTTGCTATATCCATCCTTAATTCTCATGTGGGTGATATATAGATCCATAGAGCGTTACCTTGTTGGGATTCTCATCTAAGTCAGCATGATTAAATCTTAAACTGTTAAGGGCTGAAATATACAATTCTGAGAAAGCACCCCCCCTTTTAAAAATCTAGATAACTTGCGTCTGTGTGCGTGCATAAGCAAACACACAACCCACTCAGAAGAAGCAGGGCTGGCCCCTACCATTAAGGATCACACTGCTTTAAAATGGTTCTATGAATTCATTGTAGAGTGACAGGTTTGACCCTCTAAAAAACCCACAGAGTTGGATTAGAAGACAGGCATTTGGCCTGCATCTGCAGTTGTAATCGTTAGTCATAATTCAAGGTATACAGGCTGAAGATCTTTGTGTTATCATGAGATTAGAATGCACTATTTGTATGTGTGCATGACAAGCGCTACAGCTAGTACAGCAGAACCAACATTTTGGAAGGTGCACAAAGTGAGCCGTTTTGGAATAAAACAGTGCAACAAGCAACAAAGTGCATGTCCATGAGCTATATGTCCACAGATGTTATGGACCAAAATGTGTGTCTGTGTACCTTTTCTGGCTAAATATTACCAGATGTCCATTGGAAAAATGACATTATTTAAAGAGTGCTGACGTGAAAGCCCCTGAAAGAGTTAGTATTATGTTAGGTAAATGTTTTCCCCTCCGTATGTTTCCCCCTGTCTTGCTTGCTTTCCCCAACCCAAAACTTACAGATGTTAGAACAATAAATTGAATGAATAGTTTCCCACACTGGAATGCCTGCATGCCAAGGAATGCAGAAGTGATTTCTGGCCAGTTTCTGACACTGATCTACAACTGTGCTGCTTATACTCTGTTGCTCTTGTATCAAGTCTTCAACTGCTCCCTGCCAAGAATTAAGTGCTTGTTCTATAAACCTGGTATAGATTATCACTTAGCTGTATAGATGTATCTAATAGAATTAAATAGTTTGGCTTCTGACCAGCAACAGATGTGCTACATATAATGCAATAATAATGAGACTGAAAGCACCGTGCTGTGCCAAGGGAATGTTGCACAAAAGCTCACATTTCTTCTATTGCCCAGTCAAAGCTTTCTGAAAAGTCAGTCTGAAAGTCAACAGTTTATTTGAACAAAACAAGTGTTACCGCTTTCTTGCATCATGTTTAAGGTCAAATACAGGATCGGTTTTCATTTCTGTTGACCAGTAGTTTGATTTGCTTGGATGCAATTCTGCTTTTTGATTGCAGTCCTTTGCTTATTTACTTTCTTTGGTCAGATTAGGTGAATTCTAATTTCTAAGCCTTAACAGTTCTATGTAACCTGATCTTTTAAAAGTGTTGCATGAAGAAAAGAGACTCAAAATAGGTTTATGAAGGCGGGGCGTAGAATCCAAAGATCTCTGTGCACAAGTGGAGACACTTCTTGTCCTATACAATGTGTGTGTGTGTCCTAGCCAATTGTCTTCCTGTTTGCTGCATCACAGGCTGCTTCAGACTGTCCCCCAACCCTACAGTGGACTGTGTGGAAGACTCTTGCCTGGAAGGAGGTTTAACTGGCAACCAGTGGCAGAGCAAGCCGATTGGGTGCCCAGGGGCAGGGCCAGCTGCCCGCAGAGCAGGGCCAGCCGGGTCAGGACACTCCGTGGGGCCTCCAAGGAGTCTGCCTGCCTCCTCCCACTCAGCTGCCCTACAGCTGAGGGGGAGGTGGCGGACAGGCCGTTTGGGGCAGCACGGAGCCTGCAGGCTCCCAAGCCACCGTGTCACTCCTAGGAGAGACGCGTGGCTCGGGCATGCTGCAGGCCCTGCGGTGAGTGCCACCCGGCATTTTGTCACCCCCTCAGTGGTGACACCCGGGGTGGTCTGCACCCACAGCACCCCCTTCCTCCTCCCCTGCTGGCAACCCCCCCAAAAAATAAATGACTAGAAATGCCTTCCTCTACATGGGAATATATGGATACAACATCAACAAGTAGTAATGGGTACCACCGCTGCTGGTACTACAGATACTAGACATACTGTTACCAAGAACTGTGGATCAACTACACTTTTTCTGTTAACCTAGTTTTCAGCCTTCTGCTTCTGTAACTCAATGCATGTCCTGTAATGTTAATTGCGAATGGAATTTAAATATCCATTAAGTCATTTTCTTACATTTTATATACTGCCCTTATTTTGTCATGGAACCCAAGTTGTTGTGCATCGAGTCACAAGAGGCCACCCATCCAGACCTATATTAGTAATTTATTTGAGAAAGTTGTATTACTAAGATGATTTAGTTATATTGCTACAGTAGTAGCTATATTAGCAGGTGTTTGTTACTATACTAATGTACAAAATACACCTTCTCATATTAGTAGCAACAATGGTCGCTACTGTCATTAGAGCAATTGTGCTGTATAGAGTGAAAATAAGAAAAGTCCAGCAAAAGAGATCAGTTAAGGTAGCAGCAGTTGTTATTGCTTCCATAGGTCTTATCGTGATGTCACTGAAATATAACTATAAAAAGATTTGGTTACAAAAACATAGAATTATGACTATAATGAAGTCAGTGATTTCCGAGGCCTGTTTATTGTTTCTTAAAATGAGTCATAGCCTCATTTGAGTTGTTTAACTGAGGTGAGATAGATACTTTTAGCACAGTAGACGCTTTCTCAGCACTGAAAATGTTCTGCTTTCAGAAGAGGTGGGTGTCAGCGAAGTTTCCATGACGGTTTTTCACTGTTACAATATTCTTCAGAGTGCTGGGTAAAAGGTTACAACAGCTCAGTATCATAGCAACCTACTAGGATCCTTTACAAGTTGTCTGCTCTACAGGCTGAAAAGTTTGGGGATGGGATGGTTAAAAGGTGGCATATCAGTGTTGTGTGTGTGCGTTAAGGGTGCCTCCAGGTTATCAATTTTTTGTGGGAAGGATTCAAGAACAGACCTGGAAATCTGAGATTTGCATGATTAAGGAGGTTTAAAACTTTCTGATTCCCTAGCACAACAACCAGACTTTAAAAAAGAAACATATTTTTTGCAGTTATGAAAATGATGTGGAAATGCATTGGAAAGTATGGAATCAGCCAGTGTTGAATGGCAGAAATGGCCCACAAGCTAATCATGATGACTGCAGGATGAATATTCATTGCCTTATAACTTCCTCATGAACAAATCAGAAGTACTCAATGAAGACTCGATATAATCTAAGTAACCAGTAAGCTTTGTGCAAGCAGATCAGGATGAGTGCTCAATAAATGAGTCAGGAAGACAGGGCCTAATGGGAGAACTGTCTGCATGTTGGTCCTCACTGGCTCAGTCCCCTCTTTTCATCACAGTGAACTTGCAAAGATGGTGTAGCAGTGCTGGCACAGGGGCTAAGAGACACTTGGAATAGCATGAGAATTGGGGAAATCCCTGGGCTGATAGGAAATACTAGGTAAGAGCTGAAAGGAAGACTGGCAACAACAGTAACATCGTGATTTCCTGTGTCAGCGTCAACTTCACCTGAGATTGAATTGTCTGTTGTTACATACACTAGCTAAATGACAAAGACAGAAAATTAGGAAATAACAATTAAGAGAAATGTGTGCAAAAGAAAGAAAGAAAGAACGGCTATTTTGAGTATCTACATTGTTATGAAACTACTGAATGCAGCTGAAAACAGAAATTCACATTTCTGTGAATGGTACACACATGACATAACTTTTCAAACACATTTAAAGCACATGCCTTCCCCTAAAGAACCAAATAAACTGCAGTTTGTTACAGGTGCTGGGAACTGTAGGATTCTTTGGGGGAAGCTGTGTACTTTAAAAGTATGTTACATGTACAGTGTGAATGGGACCTGGTTGGTTCTTACAGAACTGAAAGAATGTACATCTCCCTTGCGAGTGAATGATGCAAAAGATGCTATTCTTGTTTATTTTGCTTTGTTTTTATCAACATGCTGGCTAAACTCTAAGGATTTTTTTTGCAGAACGCTTTTTTTCCAGTTCAAAACCACAAATTATTCCATTTCCCATTCTCTCGACGTCGCACGTCCACTCAGAAAGCCAAAATGATGCCAGGTGTCTAAAGTAAGAGCTAAGTAAAAAACAAAACATGTGCTTAGGCGGTACATCAGCTAGTTCGTTATTGCCAACAGATTGCCACTACAATACTGAACAATGATTCATCTCAATTATTTTACAAATAATTTGTGACTAATGAATAAATCCAAAGCTGCTCACGCATAGACCTGAAGGCTAATTTCAGGCAATGAATTATTCACTGAACACTATTAAAATGAAAGGTGGGGGGGGGGAGGCAACTAGCCATTTGGGAAAGGCTCCCGACAATTGTCCCTACCGCTGTAAATCACATCTGTGGAAAAAGTCAGCGAGAGAGTGACAAAGCTAGAGTGTGACAATTGATTCAAACTAATTGGAAGTTAAATTAAATGATAATTAGCATTAATCAATAGTGAGGTTGGCATGCCAGTGCATCCCTCCTTTAGGCAATTCAACTCCAATCCCCCATGCGCCAATAAGTCTGGTGATCTATGAGCCCTGTGTGTGCCGCTGCCATCAATAAAGAAGCATGTCCCTGCAGCATTGACCTGGAGGGGGGCGGGATGGAAAGAGAACATTTCAGCGAGAGGCAGCTTTGCCATCAAGAGAGGTGGCCGCTGTGCTCTTCCTGCAGCTAATTGCAGCCCACATCAAAGCACAGGGTGCCCTCAAATGACAGAGGCTGGTAGCGGTGTCTCTATGCCCACCCGCTTTCAAAGAGTACATCACAAGGATCCCTGGCTCAGCAGATTATTCGGCTTTTGTTAAGAGCTGTAGTTTCATGTATTTCTCTCGCTCTTTTTCTTGAGCGTGTGCGGTGAGAATGTTATTGAACGGCTGGCGTATGAGGAATCCCCAGTATTTGCACAGACTCTACTCTGATACCGTCACCACTTTGTAAAGGGGCTGAAGAACAGGGGCAATAGCCAGATAGGAAACGCGAGTCTAGGGGAGCTGGGGACTTTGTGTTGAATGCTGCAGCAGGGCCCCAGGAACAAAAACACAATCTGAAAGCTAAGGCTACACATTGGCCCAAACTCCCACTTGCCTCCAAAAGATACAAACTGTGGTAAGGCCTTTATGCTGAAGGTGTATGTGAAGAGGCATTTTCATCAGGATTTCCCACTAGCAGTGATTAATGAGGGGAAACGACAATATTCAAAATATTTCAAGCCTGGCTTTGTTAAAAATGATGGGACGCGGGTGGCGCTGTGGGTTAATCCCCGCGACGGGGTGAGCTCCCATTGCTCGGTCCCTGCTCCTGCCAACCTAGCAGTTCGGAAGCATGTCAAACTGCAAGTAGATAAATAGGTACTACTCCGGCAGGAAGGTAAACGGCGTTTCCGTGTGCTGCTCTGGTTCGCCAGAAGCGGCTTAGTCATGCTGGCCACATGACCTGGAAGCTGTACGCTGGCTCCCTCGGCCGATAGAGCGAGATGAGCGCCGCAACCCCAGAGTCGGTCACGACTGGACCTAATGGTCAGGGGTCCCTTTACCTTTATGTTGAAAATGATGGGCAAAGAGTCTGCTTAAAAGAATATTTGAGTATCTATCTTGAGGTTAAGGGTTTGATGCAGAAGATTCTAATTTCTGTTCAGTATTTAGCGCTGGGATGTGTTTTCAGCCCTAAGACTCAGTCACAAAACATATGAAGCAGTAATGAAGAGGGTGCAATTGAACATGTGTGGAGTTCCTTGCCTGCTGCAAAACCACAATCATTTCCTGCATATCTGGGATTAGGAAAAACAGCTCCCAGTGTCGTGGGTGTACGATTTCCAAACACATTTCAGCTCCAGCAACCTTCATTTTAGAAGTTAAGCATTATTGCTCAAACCCTCTATCATACGTGGTGTTTTCCCCAAGACTTAAACTCCTAGTGAGTTTTGCCCCTGGGTGCAAAAGACAAGTTCTAACCCACTTCTCTGGAACACGTGCTTGGATTCTATGAAGTAGACTTTGTAAAGTTTGAATGGAGATACTTTAATGGGGATACAAAAAACTTAGTCTATTTCCAAAGTAGCAGTGTGATCGTGCACTTCTATACATCTCTACTTAGAAGTTTGCCCCATTTTTTTTATTACTACTACTACTACTACTACTATCATCATCATTATTGAATGTATATACTGCCATTCATCTGAGGATCACGGCATGGTCTACAATACAAAAACAAAAAAAATACATTCCATAGTAGTCATAATAACAAACAAAAACTATAATACCTCCCCCCAGTTAAGAAGACCATCGATTGTTTAATTAGCCAAAGGCTGGGGAGAAGAGGAGTGTTTTTGTCTGGCATCTAAAGATATGTAATGAAGGCACCAGGCAAACCTCCCTGGGGAAAGCATTCCACAAGTGGCGAGCCACTGCAGAGGCTTGTTCTCATGTTGCCACTCTCTGAACCTCTTGTGAAAGGGGCACACAAAGAAGGCATTAGAGAATGAACGGTCACAGGGTCCAGATTGGTACATATGGGACAATGAAATTTACTCCTGGATAACTGAGTATAGGATTGTAGGCTTCGAGGGGAAGCTGACAAGCCAAAATAGACACAGCTTTTCAGGAATGCACAAATGTGCCTCATTGCTTGTGGCTATAGCTTACACCCTGACTTACTCCTTTTTCATGAATTGCAGACATCCATGCACCTTCTTTGGGTGGTTAAGAGCAGAGCTGTGTTATTCTTCAGGCTTCTGGAGGCAACAAAGTATTATCCTGCATGTGTGAAAAGTATGTGGTAATATTTTACATGAATACTGATGTATTGTTTGCTTAGACCCACCAGTCTACTACCCTTAGTATCTCAAGATTGTCATGAGAGCGCTTGCATTACAATTGTCAACAAAAAGCTTTACTTTTCTGGTTTATCACCACAGCACTTATTAACACTGGGCTTCAGTGCCTATATGATACCAAGCGACAGAATAATTTGGCCATGATAAGGAAATTTTGTCCATGGTATGATTATTTTCCACCTATTTTGTCACATTGACACTTAATGGCTCAACCATTGCTACTGTGTCCTTTTTTCTAGCAGATCAAGATAATCAGGTGACAGCAAAAATTGCAAATTTTTAAGCAAGGGCAATTAGAATAAGATCTGTTATTTGAGTATTGATTTAAACCTCCAGAATATATTTTGTATAGTTAAGTTTTTGCCTCTATCTTCAGTACATTTTATTTTATTGCTATCGCTAGTGGCTGATGCAAATAAAGATTCTTCTTCTTCTTCTATGTGGTAATGTTATACATGAATCTATAAATATTATTCTATTTCAAGTACAGTTGAAAGGAATTATTCCTTTGCACATTTTGACTTGCATTTAGAAAGTGATTGTGTGTATCATCATTGCACAATGCAAAGAAGTGCAAGTCCCCAGCCTCAACCTTTGAATGACCAAACATAGCAATCCTGTTTAGTCTTGCTGCAATCAGTTGCCAAGTGTATATTTTTAACCTTTTCTTTTTGAGGTGTTATGATTCTGAGATCAGTGTTTGTGTGCATATGAAGGTATGCACCTAAGACCCATTCTCTACATAATGGCCGTATCTGCCTAATGGCATAGGAGTCAGCCCTGTTTCTACCAATGAGCTATGATTCCTCCCCTAAAAAGTGAGGTTTATCTCCTTAACCTGGACCTGAAAGAAGGAGCTAAGGTACTACTCCAATACCTTACCACATATAGAGTGTAGTTGGTTGTTGTTGTTTAGTCGTTCAGCCGTGTCTGACTCTTTGTGACCCCATGGACCAGAGCACACCAGGCACTCCTGTCTTCCACTGCCTCCCGCAGTTTGGTTAAACTGCTGCTGGTAGCTTCGAGAACACTGTCCAACCATCTCGTCCTCTGTCGTCCCCTTCTCCTTGTGCCCTCAATCTTTCCCAACATCAGGGTCTTTCCCAGAAAGTCTTCTCTTCTCATGAGGTGGCCAAAGTATTGGAGCCTCAGCTTCAGAATCTGTCCTTCCTTTGAGCACTCAGGGCTGATTTCCTTCAGAATGGATAGTTTGATCTTCTTGCAGTCCATGGGACTCTCAAGATTCTCCTCCAGCACCATAATTCAAAAGCATCAATTCTTCGGCGATCAGCCTTCTTTATGATCCAGCTCTCACTTCCAAACATCACTACTGGGAAAACCATAGCTTTAACTATTTGGACCTTTGTCGGCAAGGTGATGTCTCTGCTTTTTAAGATGCTGCCTAGGTTTGTCATTGCTTTTCTCCCAAGAAGCAGGCGTCTTTTAATTTTGTGTCTACTGTCACCATCTGCAGTGATCATGGAACCCAAGAAAGTAAAATCTCTCACTGCCTCCATTTCTTCCCCTTCTATTTGCCAGGAGGTGGATGGGACCAGCAGATAAGTTTTTATCACTCTGACAGAGTCCCTCTTGATACCATTTTCCATTCAGCATTTCGCCAGTAAACACAAGAACAATTTTTCCACATCTTGAAAGCCTTCCCAGGAAAGATTGCATCTCATACAACTGCATCCCCCTAAAAAAAAAAAAAGCATTAAAAGGCAGATTTTAATATTTTCCTCAATACGCATACAGAACACAAATTAAAAGGAACCTGTTGTTGTTTAGCTGTGTCCGATTCTTCGTGACCCCATGGACCAGAGCACACCAGGCACTCCTGTCTTCCACTGCCTCCCGCAGTTTGGTCAAACTCATGCTGGTAGCTTCGAGAACACTGTCCAACCATCTTGTCCTCTGTTGTCCCCTTCTCCTTGTGCCCTCAATCTTTCCCAACATCAGGGTCTTTCCCAGAAAGTCTTCTCTTCTCATGAGGTGGTCAAAGTATTGGAGCCTCAGCTTCAGAATCTGTCCTTCCTTTGAGCACTCAGGGCTGATTTCCTTCAGAATGGATAGTTTGATCTTCTTGCAGTCCATGGGACTCTCAAGAGTCTCCTCCAGCACCATAATTCAAAAGCATCAATTCTTCGGCGATCAGCCTTCTTTATGGTCCAGAGGCTCACCAATATGCCGCATATCTGTAGATACACATAGAACTATTAGAGTAAAGTGTTAATTAGCTGTCTCCTGTGTGGATCAGATTGTGGAAATATTCTTACCTTGATAAAGCTAGCAGGAGTTCACTGAGTCCTTTATCTAATTTAATAATGGGTCACTTATGAGTCTAGGAGATAGAACACTAAACTTGGAATCTGATGTTTATGTTCTCTTCTTCTATTATTTTTTCTGAATTTTTAGCCAAATGATCATGGCTGTGGTCGTCTAATAATAATAATAATAATAATAATAATAATAATAATAATATATTTATACCCAGCCCATCTATCTGGCCGGGCTTCCCCAACCACTCTGGGTGGCTTCCAACAGAATATTAAAATACAATAGTCCGTCAAACATTAAAAGCTTCCCTAGACAGGGCTGCCTTCAGATGTCTTCTAAAAGTCTGGCATTCCACAGGGCGGGTGCCACTACTGAGAAGGCCCTCTGCCTGTTTCCCTGTAACTTGGCTTCTCGCAGCAACAGAACCGCCAGAAGGCCCTCGGCGCTGGGCCTCAGCCAAATCGTGTTATTCCAGAAGAAATGGCTGGGCAATTTAGACTGAAGTTTCCAAAGTCCTCACGTGAGTTCAGCACCCTGTTCCACAACAGCTAGGTTGGCAATTTCCTTACATTTGCCCATAGGAAGATGTCAAATTTTAAGAGTCAGCCAGTTTGCAAAAGAAGCCGAGGCATGTGTTTGCAAGGATCCTAGCACTGGTCTCGCCTTGCTGTTTCTTTATTTAAAACACCACTGTTGAATACTGCCATGCAGAAGAATAGCCTTTCCCTCCTTCCTGCTGCCTCTCTATTTAAGGAAGCCCAAGTCACCGTTTGTAGATATTAATAGTTTAACATGTAACCAGATTACTGGACAAAAAACAAATAGCATGTGGGCTGGTCTTCGTACAGAAGATGCTTTGATGCGTCAGTTGCAGCCCTTATGCTTCTGCATGTCTGTCTCTCCATCTGAGTCACCCCCCACCTGCACCCCCAACTCCTCCCCATCAATATACTGCTTGTTCAGCCTCACACAGATTATTCATTTCTTGGCATTGAAGCTTCTACTCCAAAGAATTAACATTTGGATTTTATTTACTGGCTAGCGGAGTGCCAGGGATACAGCTGGGCGTCATTGCACAAGCTATTTTGATGGGGAAATCAATGACAAATTGAGAAAAGAGGAGGATCAAACAAAGAGCCCTATGCGATCACTGTTGGAAAACATCACATCAGTGATTCATTGACTTTTGACAAAGAAGGAGGTGGAAAGGGAGGGAAAGGTGAATCCCCTCTCCCAGTCTCACACATAACTACCCAATCCTTCCTAAGGTTGAAAGTCGTAGCAAATTGTAGCTAAACCCAGCTTCATTCCCCTCAGCACCAGCACCTCTGCTGAATGGGGAGGGCGGACACGCAAATGTTTATTGTTATTCTGATGAGATTTCACTCTGAGCAGGATTTGAAAATAAAATACATTTCCTGTTGGAGACCACGGGCTGTGAGCTGCGAGGGAAAGCACAGCCCTTGGCTTGGCTCAGCTCTAAATAATCACTTATGTTCCAGGGAACTATTCTTATTGGCGAGGTCTCCCCAGCACCTGCGGTTAGAAGAGCCCTAGGCAAGTCCAAGCACTTCATTTAGATGTCCCTTATTACAATCAGTCAGACCCCATTCCTTGTAGCCACAGAAAATTCAATGCTTAGCCCACATGCCTTACAAAATTAAAAACCCAGAAAGACAGGCAGATTAAAAAGGGGGGGAAAGGAATTGAGGGATACACGGGAGTACGAATGGTGTTGTCTATTTACAACAGCTTTTGCTGTACAGTGGTACCTCGGGTTACATACGCTTCAGGTTACATACGCTTCAGGTTACAGACTCCGCTAACCCAGAAATAGTGCTTCAGGTTAAGAACTTTGCTTCAGGATGAGAACAGAAATCGCACTCCGGTGGCATGGCAGCAGCGGGAGGCCCCATTAGCTAAAGTGGTGCTTCAGGTTAAGAACAGTTTCAGGTTAAGAACAGACCTCCGGAACGAATTAAGTACTTAACCAGAGGTACCACTGTAATTTCAGCCCCCCATGGGTAAATGACTCAGTGACATGCCTTACATTAGCAAAGTTTCTTTGTGAATTTTAGTTGGTTCTGACAAAGGTGTTCTTTCTGGGCACTATAAAAAAATCCTTCCAGTAGCACCTTTAAGACCAACTAAGTTAGTTCTTGGTATGAGCTTTCGTGTGCAAGCACACTTCTTCAGATACCTGGTATCTGAAGAAGTGTGCTTGCACACGAAAGCTCATACCAAGAACTAACTTAGTTGGTCTTAAAGGTGCTACTGGAAGGATTTTTTTATTTTGACTATGGCAGACCAACACGGCTACCTATCTGTTTCTGGGCACTGTTTTTATTTTGTTTCTAATGTACTGCCTGATTTATTTATTTTTTAATCTTCTATTGGGATTTGAAATTTAGATACAATGCTATGTATCTCTAATCAGAAATTCCATTAAGTATAATGGAACTTTCTTCCAAGTGTGCGTAGCAAAGATGGAAAATTTCAGGCGCAGGGGCCGAATGTGGTCCTCTAGGCCTATCTGACTCCTGAAACCTTCCCCAAGCCATACACCCCTACCCCTCAGACTGCATCCCTCACTGGCCTTATTTCACACCCCAATGCTTTTGTGTTGCCTCCCCCTACATTAGAATTAATAGTATAACTTTATAAACCCCAAATTATGTTGCACCCAGACAGGAAAGTGTAATGCACATATGCCATAACACTAAGAGTATTTGATTGCTGTTTCTGAAATGATCAGGCTTCTGTTCACTACCATGATATCTAATTACTAGTTTTACTACTAGTTCAGTGAACAAAAAAAGGATATGCTCTGTAAGCAATAGGCAAAGGGGGGCAAGTGAGCATCTATTATTAAATTCTTTTGACTTTTGAACTACGCTAAGAATTTATTACAACCCCTGAGTTTTCAGGATGTAGTGCGGTATAACATTAGATAAATATACTTAGGATTTACGATTTCTATCAGAGAACAGTAGAGTTGTTGTTTGGAAAAGGAATCTTCACATTCTTGGCTCTTCATTTCCCACTCCACACCCCAAACCACATGATCATTGGGCTGAGCGGAACAGAGCAAAAATCCCAGCAACACAGAGAAGGACAGAGACATAGGAGAAATGATCAGTTAGTTCTCTGAAGAGAAAGATAATGTACAAAAACATCCCTAACCATGCTTAGCAAGAGCTCAGATATCTTTTAAAGCCCTTCTGGTGCAAAAAGGGTGAGTCTCCCTTGACAGGCTTGCATTCAATCTTTTTTTTCTGAGGTGGACCAACAGTGATTGTTTTCGCTGCTGGAATTTGATTCTTGTGTGTCTGTTTGTGATTCTTCCCTGTTTAGAAGGGAAAAACAAAAAACAAAACCCCAGGATATACACTGGAATGTGTACCCCCAGGTCTGGTCTTCTAAGGCTTTGTTTAGGAGCTCTAAACCCGCCTTGGCTTGGACAGGTGTTGGAGTGTCTCTGTCAAAGAGTTCAGTGAAACATCTTTTCTTCTTTCTGATAAAAGAGAATATGATACAGTAGTTTCCTTTTTAGCAGAATGATCTAAGATCTTTTTTTTTTTATGCTTACATGAACACATGTGCTCTTCTAAATGAGAGGAAGAAGGTTTGTTTGTTTTCGCTCTTTCTCTTAAAGTGCAGGACTTAACCCTCAGCTATTTGGACACAAGTAATATTACAGCAGGCTGTATTGCAGTATGAGGATGCCAACTTTCGATGCCTCGATATCAGCATTCACATTGAAAACCAACCATAGCGCTTTCCTGTATTGAGTATGGTTCTCGCTGTAGTAGGCTGCTTTGGGCCATAATTTTGGGTGGAAAGGCAGCTACAAATAAAGGGATGATTATGGTGAACTCCCTTCTCTTAAACTTAAAAAGCCTCACCAACAACATCTTGACTGTCAGAAAGAGGTAGGAAGATGATATTGTTGGACACCACTCCAATCTCCCAGTGGTGTGAGATCACAAGGGTTCTGGGTTCTTACCCAGGGCTCGTGTTTCCTGTGGTGTCTTTATGATATCTGGTTTATTCACACATATATACAACCTGAGCCTATGATGGAGATATTCACAGCATCAATACCCCAAAAAGGTCTTGTTTCCCCCACAGCCACAGTCTTGGATTCAAACAAAAATCAGACACTGTTCTTTCTGAAGCTTGCTGCTTTTTCTTCTGGCCCACATACTGCAGCTCAACCCTGGCTTTTCCTTCTAACTAACCACGATTTGGGGGAGGGTCCACATTTTGGGGGAGGGTCCACATTTTGGGGGAGGGCCCCACCCATTTGCTGTCTCACTCAGAGCCCCATTCCTTTGTTTCCCTTAATAGTCCATCGCCCAGGCTATTACCAATACAGCAGGAAGCTATTCTCTTACATTTGTACACTTGCTGGGTCCAGGATCCCGCATACAGCCTACGACCTCCCCCTGCCCCCACCCCCCAAAACCTCAGTGTGCATCAATGCAAAGAGGGGGAGAGAGCTACTGGTGCTCTGTTGTTTGTGCTGAATTAAAGACAAATTAAAACAATTTATGGTCCAAGGTTACAGTGACCTAAAGAGTTATTTCTGAAGAACTTAAGTCATCCTAAATGGCAAAAGGCTGTTGTCAAAGGACCAGGAAACACCAAAGGATAAAACAGGTTTTAGGAGGAGAATATGGAACATGACTTTTTCTTTCTTTCTTTCTTTCTTTCTTTCTTTCTTTCTTTCTTTCTTTCTTTCTTTCTTTTATAAATACAGACCATGTCTTCAAGTTCTAATAAGAATAAGGTCCTGATTTGCCACTCAAAGGGTTTGCTACTAAGCTCTGGGTTGTGGCTTTGGTACTGTCATAGAGCTGGTAGGCCTCCACAACAATCTGCCTTGCCCTAGAGATTTCAGCCAGGTTTCCATGAAGATTCATTTTGGGAATCTTCATGCCTGGAATAGCCTTAATGATTTATAAAAGGAGTGGGAAACTGTGGTTCTTCAGATAACTCCCATTATCCCTTACCACTGGCCATGCCAGCTGGAGCTGATGGGACTTGGAGTTCACCTGAGGGAAGGCACAGGTTCATCATCCCTGGTTTAAAGTATTCAAAAGAGATAGACCATGATCCTCTTGCTAACCTTACAAAATGAAGTAGTTGTACTGCTGAAGTGTTGGGATTTTATATGCTCAGTGTGAATGATTCTGAGCAAGAAATGAGATTGCATCGCTTGAGACTGGGGGCAAGTATAAGAGTGTTCAGGTTAATTTATAGGAAAGGATGTGTGCAGAGCATATACAGTAAGGAACAGCTATGTACACCTTATGTGGGCAATTTCTCTCCCTCTCTCTCTCTGGACTCAGCTATACAGCTGCAAATAAAACATTTTAAGTGTGTTTTAAGTGCAATAGACACTAGATGGCAATAATGAGCCTTATGGAAAATTCAGTGTATTTTTTTAAAAAGCATTTTCAGAGTGTTCTCTCTCTCTCTCTCTCTCTCTCTCTCACACACACACACACACACACACACACACAGTTTATACAGACTGGAAAACTGATGCTTTCAGCGGTTGCAAGAAAATAGATGTGCCAAAATAGAGAAATGCACATTTTACAAGTGAAAGTGTCCTACATCCTGACACAAAAGAGGAACATTTAATCTATTTTTGTAGATTCCAGTCACTTTACTAACACTTTACTTACTGCTGAAAGGCACCCTCTGATCTAGCACCCTGCTTTCAGAATGCCTTACAAGGTGGCTATGGGAAGTCCATGAGCAGGACATAAGCACAGCAGCACTCTCCCAACATGTGTGCGTCCCCTGGCAACTGGTATTTAGAAGCATACTGCCTCAGATACTGGAATTAGTAAATGGGTATCATGTGCGGGTGGCGCTGTGGGTTAAACCAGAGCCTAGGACTTGCCAATCAGAAGATTGGCGGTTCGAATCCCCACGACGGGGTGAGCTTTCGTTGCTCGGTCCCTGCTCCTGCCAACCTAGCAGTTCGAAAGCACGTCAAAGTGCAAGTGGGAAGGTAAACGGCATTTCTGTGCGCTGCTCTGGTTCGCCAGAAGCAGCTTAGCCATGCTGGCCACATGACCCGGAAGCTGTACGCCGGCTCCCTCGGCCAGTAAAGCGAGAAGAGCGCCGCAACCCAAAGTCGGTCACGACTGGACCTAATGGTCAGGGGTCCCTTTACCTTTATCATGACTAGTAGTCACTGATTGTCAGGGACTGACAGGACGCGGACGAGTGTTCACCGGGGTAAAGGGGACTAAAGTCTGACACGGGAGAGGGAGTCAGTGTTTTGGGGAAAACTGCACCGGCCAAGAGGCAGAGTCAGAGGCCGGGGAGGCTTCAGAGCTGGAAGGTGGAGCACAGGATGTGTCAGAAGCAGGAAGAGGCCGGTCAGGTAATTGAAGGGCCAGGTGCTTCTCCTGCACCACTGTCTCCCAGAACCAGCAGGGGATTGAAAATGAATGAGCAGAGGAAGTTGCCACACAACTGCTCTATGGAGCGTGGACCTGGGAATTGCTGCCTCGATGCTAGAAAGTTATTGTTGGCTGAAGTTAGAGTAGAACTTTTGAAAATCTAGAATGGAAGTGAAAAAGGAGTCTTGTCACCCAACGAAGTCAAGATTCCAGTATACAGTAAAGTGATTGGGGACTACAACAACAGGCTAATAGGCTAATAGCATACAGTCTGAGGCACTTCAGGATACACTGCAGTAAAATAGGAGAGCAATCATACAGAATGTCACAGGAGATGTCATGAGTATTTGTGACAAGGATGAGCAGCATTCTCAGTGACAAATAAGTACATTTCATTGCCCTTGACCACCCTATTTTCAAACGATTTTCCATTTTACTTAAGTGCTTGTTATTGTTAGTTCTGCGTTTGTAAAAAGCAACACATTTCTTACACTTCATAGCCAAGTTGCACATTACAGTTACGAAAAATGCTTTCTTGCCATGTGTGAAATGTTTTTCAGGGAGGAGACTGTACTTGAATGACTGAGAGGTTTAAAAAGAGTTTTAAAATATTTCAACAAAGTCCCTGGAGGAAGGAATAAACTACACAGTCACCAACTAAGGAATTGCCAAAGCCTTGCTCCCCCCCCCCCCAGTACTTTCATTACAGTTACCATTACGTTCTCTGCTCATGGATTTAGGATATAACAAAGATTTATTCTAAACTAGTTCCTAGTCTGCTAAACTGCTGAAGAACATTCTCTTTTCCAGATAATGCATTAGCCAGCAAACAGTGTAGCTATGCCATACACTTTGGCTCTTTTGCCTACCTTCCCAGAACACCTGCGATCAGGAAAACATGGAAATTTGAGAAGAGAAGACAAACTGGTTATTGCAAGAACTTGTGCCAAATAATGCTGCTTCTCAAGAGCTATGGGCAATTTAGCTAAACCTCTCATAAGCATCTGTACTTGTGAGTCTTTATCCAGACAAAGCAAAAAGAATTGTGAGCTGTTCCATTATAATTTACTTGACTTCACAACACCTTTCAAGATTGATTATTCTAACGTTATTGCCATTCATACTGCAATGGGATGTTGCTGTTGCTATTGTGGTTTTATACTGCAAACTGCCCTGTGATTTTCGGATGAAAGGCAGTATCTAAAACTAACTAACTAACGAATTAATTAATTAATTAATTAATTAATTGATGATGATGATGATAGGGAAATCTGTGTTGGATACATTTTTATTCCCCAGCTAGCTATAATTCAAAAGCTGCCCTGATCATTGCCATGGGAGGGTGCAGCTCCCAGTTAAGTACCATTAAAGGACATGACTATCCTAATTGCTAGCTATTCCTTTCCTGCCATTTTTGTGCTTGGTAACAAACAAAATAACCAGAAGGATCCACTTGAAGTTTCTAACAACTGGTCCCAAACCAGCAAAAAAATATTTAGCCTTAGCACCCTAGTCTGATTAACCAAGAGTCCCAAAGAAAAATTCCACTTTCAAAAACATCCTTTTGGGTAAGATAGTTTTTACCTATATGTGCCAGAAATCGTCAATCCTGGGAAACCACTATCTGAGTTTCCTGATTTTCTATCCTCCAGGTGGATCACATTTGGTCAAAACTCTCCACTATGACCTGTCCGTCTTGGGTGGTCCTGCATGGCATAGCTCATAGCTTCTCTGAGTTATTCAAGCCCCTTCACCATGACAAGGCAGTGATCCATGATTCATTACTTACCAGTAAAAATATCCTTTTTTTTGTTCCAATAACTCTGAACTGGTATAGTTCCTCCGGTTAAATAATATACCCTTGTGCCTAGGCCAAGGCTGGGGAATCTTTCTTAGCCCAAGGACCATGTTCCTAGGCTCTGTACACCCGTCATGGGTGTGGCATGGGTGTAGAGAAGTGTGAGCAGCATTGCACTTACCCTGATAATGAATTGGGGTTCTTTGAGTAAGAAGAATTCCCTTTGCCCTTGCTCTCATTACTCACCTGGGTATTTAGGAGTACTCATTCTTAAGCATGTTTTTTAAGGCACAAAAACTATGGCTGCAATCCTGTGTATGCTTAACCTGGAATTGTTCTGCACATGAGCAGGCCATATTTTTTCAAGAGGTTTCCAGCATTTTCTCTTGCAGATAAAATAAGTGAAATTAGCACTAAATGCACCATTTATGAAGATGCAGGAAACTGTCTATGCTGGCCAGAAGAACTGCGCTGTGTGGTATAAAGCCATTGGCTACATGGCTAGATCTTTCCTGACTTCCCCACTGAGCTCTCTAAAAGAGACGACATATCCTGCAACAGCACTTTACTGCAACAACATGTTACAAAAGCTAATATTGCCTTTAGCGGCACATGCATTAGAAATATGATTGTTGATATGCTAAGTGATTTTTTAATAGACCTTGTTAAACACATTTGCTTCAGAGACCTCAAGCTATCTATCACCAGAGTGATTTTCTTTCTTTTCTCTTTTTTTAGGCTTAGTGAGGTGAAATACCTTTCCCCTGTAGACTTCCCCTACAAATTGCTTTTCAATAATCCAAGCATAGCCATGAGGATAACCTGCTCAGAGCCCTCTTCTGCATGACAATGGGAATTCACAAATGTGTCACCTGCAATTATAACTTCAGCCTTGACATGAGATGGAACTAAAGATATGGTAGCTCAGCCTAATTAGAGACAGAGCTGAACTGGAGCAGGGACAGGCCCTTCTCCAGCAGGATGAAATGAGAGATGCACAACTGAGAAAGAATAGAGAACTAGCTATTATTTGGGAAGAAACAGAAGATGGTAAGAAAATGCCAACCCAATTTACAATTTCATTGCAAACCAGAGGGGGGGGGGGGGAATCAGACAGGCCTCTCCCCTTCATGTTTACTGCAAGGAATCCCCCCTCCTATCATGAACTGCAGCTGCAAATTTCTGTGTAACTACATATTGCTGAGGTCATGTCTTAACGAAGACCAAACTTTATTGCAGTATGAAGTTTCACAAGCCTAAAATGTGTAACAGGACATCCTCTAATTCATTGTCAGTAAATGAGGCTGAGCTTAGATTTCATATGAAAAAACACAAAAGGCAATCATTTACATCGTGTGGCCAGTCTCTCTGTTCCCATCTAGTTTGCTAGAGTCTATCTGGAGGAGGTTGTCCAAGCATATAATAGATACACAAAATATTGTTATGAGTTTGGGTGGGGAAGATATATGCTATATGTTAGATCCTTCTAACCCCTGGATCCAGCAAGTGTTCAAATGTAAGCCAGGCTAGCTTCCTGTGTTGAGGAGATTGCCTAGGTGATGGGCCATTAGAGAACAAAGGAAAGAAATTCTTAGCACTGAAGGTAGTCTATCTGGCTTTCCATTTGATCCTCACAAATTGGCAAGATAGTTAGGCTGACAGGTGTTACGGAGGAAATCGGCCTTGTTCCCATTCTAAGTATCTCCCTAAGCATGTTTATTATGACCAAAATACATCTTGGATTGTTTAGATATGGTTCTAATTAGTTGGCACCCCTAATACAACAGAAACACCATGGCCAGCTTGTATATTTGGCAACCCAGTAAGTCAATGCATGTTTGGAACATTTATGTTTATGATGTAAGCTTTTAAAACACATAACATTGTATCAAACCTCTTTTTCTGTCTTTTTGTTGTTGTTTAGTTGTTTAGTCATGTCCGATTCTTCATGACCCCATGGACCAGAGCACGCAAGGCACTCCTGTCTTCCACTGCCTCCTGCAGCTTGGTCAAACTCATGTTCGTATCTTCAAGAACACTGTCCAACCATCTCATCCTCTGTCATCCCCTTCTCCTTGTACCCCCCATCTTTCACAACACCAGGGTCTTTTCCAGGGAGGTCTTCTCTTCTCATGAGGTGGCCAAAGTATTGGAGCCTCTGTCCTTCCAGTGAGCACTCAGGGCTGATTTCCCTAAGAATGGCTAGGTTTGATCTTCCTGCAGTCCATGGGACTCTCAAGAGTCTCCTCCAGCACCATAATTCAAAAGCATCAATTCTTCAGCGATCAGCCTTCTTTATGGTCCAGCTCTCACTTCCTTTCACTTTAAAGTTTGTAACCCAGATAGACTGGAAATTTAGCATAATAACAAAGCCTTGCAGCTCACTGGCAGTAACCTTGAAAGATAATAGGGCAGCCAAGAAACAAATTCCTATAGCCAGCAAATATCCCAGCAAATGCATAGCAGAAATGTTACTTTTAGTTAGTAAAGTGTGCAAGAGAGACTGTTTTACCTTACAGGGACTGAAATGGCACCTCCAATCTTGACTCACCATCTTGACAAGATTTGAGGTGTGAACAAGCTTGCATGTTGTGATGCCAGTAATCTAGACTTTGTTTCTTTAATATGCAGAGACTCTAGGCCTGTGTAATGCCTTATTTTCCCATGCATGTAAAGAGGACAATAGAGTTCCTGAAGAATACCCTCCAAGCCTCTATCCAAGAGAAGTCACACATTGCAGAAAGCAGACAGGATCTGCAAGTGTTTCCCTTCCCTCAAGAAAAGAGTGCAAACATGCTGGGAATGTGAGTTGGGAATGTGAGTTGGGAATGTGAGTTGTCCTGCCATGTGATACCCCAATTCCTCCTTATGAAGCTAACCGCTAGTATAAAATTAATTATATATTGTACAATTCTATGTCTCTATTTTACAATTAAAAGTGCATCCTTAGGTTGATTCTAGCGACTCAAATTTTAGGAAATGCATTTCTACCATTCGTTTGATTTCCTAGTTCTCCATCTTCTCCAGCCCTGCACAATTCATGAGACATATTGCTCCCAAAACTGGGGGGAAGGCAAAGCAATTTTGGAGGAAATTGGATCAAATCACTCAGCACTTTTCTGGTTGATCGACTCAGCAAAGCTGGAGAACTTGATGTGCATACAATAAGTGTCTGTCCTGCAACAGCAGCTATTCGAACCATGTTAGAAATTGTAAACATTGTGTAACAACAACAACAAGTAAAATCATTCCCAATTTATCAGCCTAGACCAAAGCATTTGTTCTGTGGAACATGCAAAGGATGGACAGTGTGTAATAAGCCTTCATTTAACTGAGGAAGGAAACAGCATTTCAAATGTCAACGTTTCAATATGGAATACTGAAATTTCAGTTTAATTCTAATTATGATTAGTCCTGTATGATTGTTCTCTCAAAGCAGGCTGATCTTCCTCAAATATTGAAAATGGTTTTTCCACCATTCAACCTAGATACAGATCCAGTTTAAAAATAAAACGTTATCTTCCCTATCAGATGACAGACTCTGCACTAGCAGAGATGACCCAATTCCTTGGTGCTAACCTAGGAAGTTGGACTCATTCAGGGTCCAGAATTTGATCTTTGCAAATTATTTTTAATGGGATGAATTATGACACATAAAGAAGGAAACCAGGGCAGCAGGGGGGTCTAATTTGGGGTGGGGGGATCCAGCCCCTGCAATTTACTGGGGAGATGTATTGTCTTTGCCTCCCATTGTTTCTTTCTTGGAAGTTGCATAGGTAAGGAAACAGAAGAGAGAGAAAACTCTTTTGCTGGAGAGGTGCTGACATATAATTAAGATAGCGCAAGGAGGCTGTTTGGTGCTTGTTCAAAATGATCCATCCCCGTTGACACAATGAGAGCTAATGAACTAAATCTGAAAGCATCAGCATACGATTTTGACAAATGTGGTGTTTTCCTATTGAGAGAGTGGGAAATGATTATAAATGGCCAGCTGGGCTTGTTTTTAGGCATGGACACTTCAGGAACAGTGGCATTATGGCCTCCGCTGGCTCTTGGCGATGTAAATTATTTCACACTTCTGCTTCTGAATCAATTGGGTGTTTCCTCCGCTTAAGCACTGCTGAAATGGATTCTCTACCACTCCAGAGTCAAGGCATGTTCTCAGCACTTCGGGGGGGGGGGGCTTTTGAAAATGGCTGGGTTTTGTATTTGAAAGCAAAGGGTCATTGAGGATTTAAAACACATTCTATTACTACTCAAATCTTCCTTTTCTCTTTAAAGAAAAATGTTTTATTTTTTATTATTAAAAAAAAGTCTGGACATTCTTAAATGAGATGAAGAGTTTCAATGCACACCTAAATTATCCTATCTATATCTTTTTTAAAAAATATAATTTTTATTGGTTTTTACACATTTTCCAAACATAACATCCCATCTTAAGCAACATAACAGACCTTTGGCTATCACAGCCTAGGACTTCCATCAACCTCGACTGATGGTTTTCTAACTTATTTTCTAATTTTGCATTTTATTTTAATAGTTATTGCTTTAAAATCCAAATCCTAAATAAACTCCTTCTTAGTCCTCTTTTTGCAATAATTCATATTGTTCTCCTTACAAAACTTATTGTAACCCTACAAGCGATGTCAATTGATTACAATTGTATTTCAAATACATCGTGAATTTCTTCCAGTCCTTCACAAAAGTCTGGTCTTGCTGGTTTCGAATTTTCCCAGTTAATTTCGCCAACTCGGTATAATCCATCAATTTCATCTGCCACTCTTATTTTGTTGGTAATTCCTCCTGCTAAATTATCCTATCTATATCTATATGAAATTTCAATAATTTGAGTAGGTCTTGGGATGGCTTAATATGAGGGGAAATAATGGGAAATATATTGATTTGTGGCATTAAAATGAATAATGCAATCTGAATGTTAGATATAAGTTTCTTACTCTGATAAATTCTTTTTTTGAACTCATCCTCATTCTTTTTCAGAAAGTAGATTTGTTTTGATTTTTGAAACCCAAGCAAAAAGATATACATGGGCATCAAGTATTTCAGAGGAAGTCTTGTAGCTATAGATGTCTGAAACTTGCCTACTTGCCAATTTGCCCTATAAATGTTTTCATAGAATCATTGAATTGGAAGGGACTGCAAGCATCATCTGGTCCAACTCCCTGCACTACAGGAATATTTCACCCAATGTGGGGCTTGAACCCACGAGGGGCTTGAACCACAACTCCAAGAATTCCTGACCACTGGCCATGATAGCTGGGACTGGTGGTCCAAAACATCTTACAGGGCACTGTATTAAGGAAGACTGCCCTAAACAAGTGGACTAAAAAAGTCACAGCAGTGAGACAAAAGCCCTGTTTGGGTGTTTGTCCACCTCACATGGAAGCAAACACATGAAATGGTGCAGGAATATGCATCCAACCTCTGCTCCCCCTGGTGCATTACCTTTATTGTGTTAACAGCCTTCCATGAGTTTGACAGCAATGATCTAAAGTGAAGATCATCTTCTACTTAAGACTTCCTGCTCTGAACAGCACATAAAACATCCATAGGTAAGGGAGGGTTTGTGTACCAGACCTTCACCCTCAAACATTTGCAGGGGCCTAAACAGGATACAGGAGGTATGCTGTGGGAGGCAGGACTTCTCAGAGCACCTTCAATCCCCCTTGCATGATTGCTTACACATGAGGAGGATGGATGCCCGAATAGGACATTAGTGTTCATGTCTCCACTGTGTATGACTATCCTGATCTTAATATCCCACAGATTTCTGCTCTGGCCGTAAGATTCACCTTGTATCCATGAATTTCTAAAATTTCCCACCTGATTTTGACTTGCACTGTCCAGTCTCCATTTTTATCTGCAATTTGGCTCCTGAGCAGCTCTGATTGAAATGTAGTTTCATGTTCCCATATTCACTACAATCCGGAATTTTAAAAAATGGCTACAACTCTCCATCCTTTTGACCAAAGTAGATGAAATATATAGGCACTGGAGCCCCTCCATAGTTGATTAAGCTTGCCAAATTGTGGACAGATAGGCACAGAGTCATTTTGTGGGCAACGTAAAAGGGATACACTTTCCTCCATGATATTTGTTTGGGGAGGGTGAGGGGCTATTTTTGTGTTTGCCTTTCCTTAAAACAATTAAGATGTGGCTGAGTGGAGTGTCTTCTTGCTTCTACATTAAAAAAACAACAATCACCACTCCACAACTTGTCACAAGCTTTTCTTCCTGGTGGTTGTTTGTGTGCTCTGATAGTCTTTACAGACTACTGACAGGTCTTTATAGGTCTCTAATAGACCTTATAGCGTGAGGCTGTCTAAAACACTGCCTGAACAGTTCTGAAGGCTTTTTGTTGCAGTTGTTAATGCAGACCAATGTAGGATGAACATGATTTTCACATTCAGAATAGAGATGATCAGATTTTTATTTCTATGTTCTGTGCAAACAATAGCCCCAAACTTATCAGGGGAATGGCATCTGATGAGTCACAAGTGGAGTCAAAAGATGCACATAGATTTCAAGATGCATCCAATACAGTGTCTGTGGATAGTGTAGATCACATGTTGTAGAAATTCTGCTAAAGATGAAACTCTGCCATGTGGAGCTGATCTAATATTGCTACAGCTTTAATCATTAAAGTCTTTCTTGCATGCATTTCCAAACTAGCAAATGACAATTTTAGCTATGGAACTCTCTCTCATTCAGCAGCTTCAGGTTTCTGTTACCTGGTCTTTTTACTGGCTAATAATGGTGATTCACAGTACTTAGTACCCAGTCGTTTCCATCTCTCAACATATTTTTCTCTAATTGTGGCCATCTGAATGCTCCGTTTACAGACTTCTGCTTTATGTTTGCAATTATAAGATTCCTAAATGAATCCAAGTGTCCTGTCTTCCCACTCCATATCATTTTATTTTTTTTACATTAATGCTATATTAATCACACCCACCCACCCACCCCAAATATAAGATGACCATCTTACTGTTATGCCAATCAAACTGATCAGCTGTTTTCATAGGCCTCTTCAGATCATCATCAGAGTTGAAGGTTACTGTGCAACCAAACAGTCCAGATGAAATGGTTGGTTACCATTGGCCTAGGATGCTCATTCATCAAGATGTTTATAGCCAGATAAACTTCCTCTTATCACATGTCAGGGTTCATGAGACGTATGCACCATTTCCTGTTTCCTATCAACCCTAAAAAGTGATGTGGATAATTCCTAGAGCCTTGTTATACAAGAACTCTGAAAGGCACCTGGCAAAAAACTAGAGACATTCCTAACCCCTGGGAGCATATTCCACACACCCAAGAAATTCTCAAACAGGAACACGCAAGAATGTAAGCTGAGCTCATGGAGGTCTGTGATGGCCTCTGTTTAACCTCTCCCATATTACTTCCCTTACCCAGTCTGCCAGTCCATAACCTTTCTCATTAACGGAACTAATTGCATGAGAACAAATCAAGAGATGGCAGGAACATCTGGCTCGCATACTGTACATGCCACTGTAAGTTAACCTTTCACACTCTGTCAGAAACTATGTGAAAGTATGTCAGGGGTGCAGCTGTGTGTAGAGTTTCACATACAGAGAGCTTCTGTGGACAGAGAAGAAGGAAGGAAAACAATGCCTAATATATATACACAAGAAAGAAAGAAAGAAAGAAAGAAAGAAAGAAAGAAAGAAAGAACTACTTTTCACTGAAAATGACTCTGGGCTTTTAACAGATATGAATGAGACATCCATAAGCAGTGAATTTTTAGCCTACAAGGAGTATTAAGGATGTGGGAAATGTCACCTATTGATTTCTGTCCAATAGCCCTATTTCACTATAGCTTCTAAAACTTAATTGGAATAATCCAGAAGAGTGTTCATTCCAACACTCCATACAAACAGCATACCTATCTGTAGTTCTTCAGGTCCTGTGGTTTATTTGGGAGGTTCGTTCCATTGTCTAAAATCTCTTACTGTCAGAAAGTTCTTCCTAAAGTTTAGCTGGAATCTCCTTCCTTGTAACTTCCTTGTCCTGCCCTTTAGAGCAGGACAAAACAAACTTGCTCCATCTTCCATTTGGCAGCCCTCTAGATATTGAAAGATGGCTATCATATCTCCTCTCACTCTCCTCCTATTCAGGCTAAACACACCCAACTTCCTCAACCGTTCCTCATAAGGCTTGGTTTCCAGACACTTGATCATCTTGGTCACCCTCCTCTACCCACCAATAGGGAGAACCATGGATGGAGAAGGAGTTCTATCCTTACACATGTCCCTTTTGCAAGCACAGGAACCATCACTGGCTTTGCAACTCTGCCATTGGTGCTCCAATGGTGGCATCAGCAAAAGGGAAGGAGACAGGTAAGGCTTTGCATCCTCCATGGGATATGGGAGAAAATATCTTGGTCTGTATATGGGTGTGAGGAAACACTGGCCCATGAAAGAAGAAAAAACCCTGGAAAACACTACACCACCTTTCCCCCTTTCAGCACAAGCCCACTAGCGCATTAGATTTAAGAGTCTCCCTCCTCCAGCCCTTCTGGATTGGCATTAATTTGCATTAATACTAAGGCTTTGGGGAACAAAGTTCAGAAGGGGGTAAATCAGCAATTGCACTTAAAAGAACACATTATGTATCAGTTCCTTTGCTTGCCTGAGTGGCATATTTATGCAATCAACAAGGTTTTTAAAAAATCAAGATAGTAATTGGATAGGCAACTTCTTTGTAATTCAGTTTAACTGCCTTTACCATTTATAGTGCCAAAAGAGAGAAAATGAAATGAAATTAAGTAGATGTAGCATATAGGCTTTCCCTGGTTCAGAGCTCTGGGGGTGGGGGGTGGGGTGATTACCCTGGCTGAATAGTGACAGCGCAAAAGTACCAGCTAAAGGCAAAGGAAAATACTTGGGATGTCACTGATGAAACTTGCTCATGCTTCCAGTTGAGAAACAGGAGCTATGGCCCTGGCAGCTGTGAAGGCTAATGGAGCTTGGAAGTTTATTGTTTTTATTGGAACTTGTGTCAATGCATTCATACCATCAGGGCCTGGATCTCTAAGTCTCAGCATGTGCACAGATATCCAAGAGACTTCAACTTGCTGGTCCTCGTCCTCACTGTGGTTTAGTACCAAATACCTGCAAGATGCTTGTTGTCTTTGTCCATGGAGTTTTCTTGGTAGGGATCCTGGAGTGGCTTGCCAGTTCCTGCTCCAGGTGGATCATGTTTGGTCAAAACTCTCCACTATGACCTGTCTGTCTTCGGTGGCGCTGCATGGCATAGCTCATAGCTCCTCTGAGTTATTTAAGCCCCTTTGCCATGACAAGGCAGTGATCCATGAAGTGATCCATGAAGGCTGATCACCGAAGAATTGATGCTTTTGAATTATGGTGCTGGAGGAGACTCTTGAGAGTCCCATGGACTGCAAGAAGATCAAACCTATCCATTCTTAGGGAAATAAGCCCTGAGTGCTCACTGGAAGGACAGATCCTGAAGCTGAGGCTCCAACACTTTGGCCACCTCATGAGAAGAGAAGACTCCCTGGAAAAGACCCTGATGTTGGGAAAGATGGAGGGCACAAGGAGAAGGGGATGACAGAGGACAAGATGGTTGGACACTGTTCTCGAAGCTACCAGCATGAGTTTGACCAAACTGCGGGAGGCAGTGGAAGACAGGAGTGCCTGGCATGCTCTGGTCCATGGGGTCATGAAGAGTCGGACACGACTAAACGACTAAACAACAACAACCTGCAAGATATGCTAAACCTCTTCAACTTCTCTTTCGCATGCTCTTGACATCTAAAATGAGATCCTCAATATTAGGCAACCTGATTTGTTCCCAGTCCTTTCTTTATGAATTCCCATCTGCTACTCACAATGAACAGGCATCAGCCTTAGATAAAGACAAAAGAGATCTGTTTCAGTGGGGAATGCAGCTTTGGAGATGTAAGGTCCAAGGGTAGAAGAATACGAACTTGCTGAATCAAGTTTTCTTGCAAACTGAACCAGACCCACATAATCAGCAAGCCTCTAGTTGACAGCAAGGGAATTAAAGGTTTTGTAGGAGGAACTCAGCTGGGTGTCTCAGGAGGAAAGATTTGCTGGGGGGGGGGAGAGGTTGGGGGTGAAGGAAAGGAAGGAAAACCACAGTGAAGTAGTGAAAGAGACATCTGTAGCTTAACTGTTCATTTTTTTCCCTTTCTGTCTTCTGGGCTTTCAGCAAAAGGAATGAATGAACGTTTACAGTGATATGATTCTTTCCAGAGGGAGAATTGAATGAAATTGGATGCTAAAGGTCCTGGTTTAGAAATAGAATTAATATGAATGCGTCCAGAATTAACTAGTGTAGAAGCAATCTCTAGCACTGGCTATTTGGATATAGTTCAGAAGATGTGGCTCTGAAGGAACATACTGTATGAAGGTGGCCATATTGAATACCACCCAAATGATCCAAATGTTGGGTTTTAATATCCACTTATCCAGTTCAGTTGGTCCCCTGAGACATGCCTTTTGTACCATACGTTAAGGTTGCTCCAAAGTTTGTAAGCACAGATTCAACGACCTGTTCCTCTGAATTGTAGAATTCATCCAGTATTTCGTGTTCTGAGTGTTTCCAGTTTTTCTGATGGGGGCAACTGGACTTCTCTGCAAATGGCACTCACACAGGCAACTTCCCTACAGCAACTTCCCTGGGGCAACTTGCTCCTTAACAACTACCAAGTAAACTGCTCAAAGGCAAGTGCCAGTTTGCTCTGGGGTACTAAGATTCATTCTGTAAATACTTAGCCATTGCTATTCAGGTATCTATCTCTAGGGCAACCTTCCCATGTGTGTGAGGCCTAAGGCAGATACATAATCCTAGCATCACAGAAAAATTGAAGACTGTGGGTAAAAACATAGCTGACAGCTGCTCTCTGGGCTGAGTTCTCCTTTCCTAAGGGTCCCTAAGTTCCACTGGACTCTTTTTTTCCTGTGGGTGAAGTGAGTTATCTATCTATGTGGGGAGATGGAGAGTTAGCAAAAATGTTGTCAGCACCTATTTGCTAGACCAAGTATCACAAGCAGAAAGAGAACAGTGTCCCGATTTTTATATGAATGGTAGTCCTATATAAATATGCACAGTGAGCACCCATCTGGTGTGGAAATTAACAGGGGGACAGCTTAGTGCAACACAAAGGAATCTCAGTGGGCACATACCTGGTGGGGACTTCTTTGTTGCTACGCTTCTAAATTTCATCCGGTTCTATGGCAAGGGAGGGAAAGGGGTTTTAGTCACATTAGTGGGGAGGGCAATAGATTGTAACAAAAGGCAGGCTTTCAGGCAGCAATCAGGAAAAGTGATAGACCATCAGCACAATCATTTGTCCTCCAACCGGTGTTATTTTTTTCTAGAAAAAGAGGTGCCGGAACTCACCATGAACGCCTCCCTTGTTCTCTTATAATGGCAATGGCGCCTACCTGAGAGGTGCTGGAACTGAGTTTCGGTGAGCTCTGGCTGAAAAAGCCCTGCCTCCAACCATTTCTCTGCTTAAAACCACCCCCCGCCTCAGTTGCTTTTCCACCAGCAGAAGAAAAGATATAGACTCCCCCTCCCAAAAAATATTTTCCCTCACAGCAAGAAAAGCAGCATGAGGGTCAGTGCTGTATGCACAAACAACTGGAAAGAAAAGGGTTCAATAGCACACTTCCACACTTGATTGCCAGCTCCAAGACTGTTGTCTGTCTGTCTGTCTGTCTGTCTGCCTGCCTGCCTGCCTGCCTGTTTGTTTTTGAAATATTAAGCCATGGGGGGGGGGAGGGGGAGAGACATGCAACTGCATATAAAACCTCCTTTGGCCCCAAACTGTTAGCAGGAGGTTAGACTAGATGATCCTTGTGGTCCCTTCCAATTCTACAATTCTGTAATTCTGTAATTCTACGATTCTATGATTTGAGATGGATGGAAGGGTTGCACCTCTGGTGAAGGACACACCATGCTACTTCTGGGGTAGTTTGTTCACTTTTGGTCCCCACCCTGTACTCAGCTCTCACTTGTGGCTCCTAGAATTTGTCAGCATGCAACAGCAGTCACACATTGGGAATAATAATAATAATAATAATAATAATAATAATAATGAAGTCCTGAGCCCACAGGTGCAAAATCAAGTTCTCAGAGCATCACTTGATGGGACTTTGTTTGTTTGTTTATTTTTAAAAATACCAGAGATATTTTAATTCTCTTTTGAGTGAGCATCTCTGTATTAAAACTATTAGGAACAAATAAATGGTTCACTCTGGAGCATTCTTACATTCCTCGAATGCTGTTCGTTTTGTTTTTAGACCAGGAACAGAGCGGTTCTTCTGCTGGCTCCACATTCAGCGCAGGAAACGAGCAGGGGACAGGGAGAATGTTTGCAATTAGATTCTGTACTTAAGAGGGGAGGGAGAAGGAAAAGAAATGGGAGGGCAAGAAGGGTCATGGTGTTTCCAGGTTTGCTCCAATGAATTCTGCAGCTGTACCAGAAAACCTCAAACTTCTGCCTTATTCACTACCCATATGTACAATCCCACCACCACCCCTTCACACCCACCCACACATAGACTTCTTGTTGCTGGTGAGGGGGTGTGTGGAATCCCTTGACATCAATCATTGCGAAACATATAGCATTTCATTTTCTAGCAGTTTCATTTAAAGAATTTTAATATAGGAAACTTGACATAAACAATGCCACCGGCTTTCCCTAAATAGCTCTAGGGGAAAGTTTAGTCGGTAATACGTACAGTAAATATTTATTATAAGGTAACACACAGGGTTGGTCCCCCCCCTTCTTCTCCTTTGCATTTGATGTGTGAGAGACACACACCAAATATTGTAAATATTTATAAAGTATTCAGATTTGATATTATTTGTTCAGTTACAAATGGCTCCAGTTACTAGACTTGTCACAAATAAGGAAAACCACAAGTACTGAATGAAAACACAGTGGAAACATGACATAACCACATCTGTGGACTGAAATAAACATTTTCTACCAAAGGGAACTAAAATGAGAGAGACACTTAAAAAAAAAGAGATCTATTTTAATTTTTTCCTGGGTGTTTTAGAAAAACCAGTTTACTAGTAAATTATTTTTACTTCTGCGTTCTATTTTTAAAATAAATTGTTTACCTTTGGACTAAATTTAAACTATATTTGTGCGATGTGTCTCCACTGACTAGCCTCTTGCAATCCTCACAACCTCGGACTATGCCAGGTAATGTCAAGGCTTCATCTGCCCTCAGCCCTCAGCCAATGCTGTTTCATGGCAGATTGAGCCATCTACAACCATCCTAGGAATTAATTCTGGAAAGGACTACTAATTATCAAAACTTGTCAAAATAAGTCCAGTTCTGCTCTATGCAGGAATCTGCTTCTCTAGTATGTTCCCTACAAGGGAACTGGTCAATCAGCACCAAGCAGGACTCAACCATGTGTTCACCAGCTGATGAGCAGAGGGTTCAATCCTGCTTTCTTCAGCAGTCTGCTTCACAAGTGCATTCCCCACAAGATTGAACCCCACACCCTGCCCATCTGCTTATACCACCAAGTGACAGTTGATTGATGGGGTGTAGTTTGGGGAAATGGCCTCACTGGGTAAACTGGACCTCCTGGTGGAGCAGGATTGGTCTGTGGACCAGTGATTCCCTTGTTTGGCTTAAAGCAAAGTCACCAGGGGAGGGGGGCTCCTTTCCATAAAATGCAATTGCCATGGCTGAAAGAAGGAAAACTTGAACCTCATCAGAAAATGAACTCTTGGTTAACTTAAGTGGCACTTCCATCATAGGTGGGCCTTGGGGTGTGAAATTTCAGTGGCGCCCTGTGCATTGTCAAAATGTGGCACCCACCCACCTCTCACATTCCATTCTAAATACAGTGGTACCTCAGGTTAAGTACTTAATTCGTTCCGGAGGTCCGTACTTAACCTGAAACTGTTCTTAACCTGAAGCACCACTTTAGCTAATGGGGCCTCCTGCTGCCGCCACGCTGCCAGGGCACAATTTCTGTTCTCATCCTGAAGCAAAGTTCTTAACCTGAAGCACTATTTCTGGGTTAGTGGAGTCTGTAACCTGAAGCGTATGTAACCTGAGGTACCACTGTAATAGTTGTGTCCCTGAGGCTCTGTGCCCAACACAACCAAACCAGTCACACTCTCCTAAATCCTACTCTGCTTCCATTGCTCACAGCAAAGCCCACTGCACACAAATTCATGGGGCATGCACAAAGTTCTAGTTCAACTAAGCTATCCATTTACCACCAGGCAAGAGCCCAATCTCATTTATCTGTTCCTACCATGCCCTTAACTACCTTCTGTCACAAGTAACTGTTCAAACACCAGGTTAAGATATTATTGCAAGCTTTTTAATCAAGAGTTATCTTCCTGTTCACAGTGCAGGGATTTCCTATAATGAAATACTTGGTACCGAACCCAGGAGCGGCCCCACTGAGCCTTAGCCATTAAGACAGTGTCAATTTCCTTTCAATGTTGCAATTTGATTAATCAGTTTGGTTAGAAAGCAAAGTTCAAAAGCATCCATTGTTTTTTCTGTTGGCAGCTTTCTGGTCCAATGGATGTGCTATTGTGTGTAGTTTTACATAAAGGCAAACCTGAAATCTGTGGAGGTCTTTAGTCATCTTTAGTCTATGGTTAGCGAGTTCTATGTGCTTACCTGCAGTAAGAATAATTGCCTGCTTTATTTAGACATCAGCTCAAAGCATGATTTTTTGTTGATTTACCTTTGAAGCCATTGTTCATGTTCTAGGGTGAATATAAGCAGATACTTCTCAGTAATTAATGCCTGGTGTCTGCGATGGTATGAGCCTATGTAAAAGACTCCATCTACCACATGAATTTTCCTGAATGCTTGGCTAAGCTAGTAAAATGTGTTCAAGTCTTTGAATAGATAATGCAGGCAGATAATTAGGGCTCAGTAAACATGATTATGATAATTAATCTTCTTTGTTATCCTCAGGCTGCAGTCCTATGTATATTCCGTAAGACTGATTTCAGGCCATACATAATATCAGACTGTATGTGTCTTACTGCTATATAGTAGATGTCAGGAGTGCGTGCAGGAGCCGGCCCCTGTGACTAGTAGGACTCTGCAGGACTGGGGCCTTCCTAAGTTTGTTCTGGAGAGGCAAGGCGTGGCTGCACAGGTGAGGCCACTTGGTAACTCACTGCACCTGGTGGCAGGAGCCAGGAAGGGATATAAGGTCAGCATTTTCCCTTTGGCTCTTTGCCACAGCAACACGTTCCCTGCCTTGCTGCTTTTGGCTCCTTGACTCCTTACTTCTTGATCCTCGGACCCCTGACTTCATGACTCCTTACTTCCTGACCCTCAAACCCTTGGCTTCTTGAATCCCGGCTCTCTGACCCTCGGACTCTTGGCCTTCTGACTCCTGGCTTCTGGACTCCTCTTCCTGCTCCCACCCCGCCATCTTGCCCCTGGTCCCGACGTCCCCAGCCGGGACTTCGATCGCTTGTGAACCAGACCATGACAGTAGATGGTGATACTTACATGCCCTGAAATGCCCTCCTTGCACTCCACCACTAATAGGAGAGCTACTACAGCAAGCCCCATCACCACCAGTCGAGTTTTTCTCCACCAGCTGAGGTGATTCATCTATGCCCTATCCCATCCAGTGCTATTTGCGGGGGCGGGGGCGGGGGCGGGAGGTGCCAGAACTCACCATGAATGCATCCCTTGTTCTCTTATAATGGCAATGGTGCCCACCTGAGAGGTGCTGGAACTGAGTTCCGGCGAGTTCCGGCTGATAAAAGGCCCTGATCCCACCCACCCCATCATTAATACAGTGTGGAGATTTTTTTCATGTATTAGCTGAAAATCTAGCACAATCTATTTTTATTCACAAATTGTTATTGTTCTTCAGCCCCCATAATTTTTCTTCATTAAAAACTCATCTGTTAAGTTTATTTTTTTAAGTTTGCTGTTTTTTAGTTTTGGCACAGACAGGTTATTTTTTAGCAATACCTCACTGAAACTAATGATAAGTGATCTTCACCTTTAAAAACTTTTGATTCATTACCACTTTTCTCAAGCCATTGGCTGGCTACTAAAAATAAAGTGAAATAATATTCAGGTGCTAAACAGATTATGGTTCACAGCTGGAGGCAAAGGAATTGCAACTCTATCCCAATTATTCTAATTTAATTGGGTGTTAAAACAACCTGGATTCCCAATAGGAGTGCTCAAAACAAGACTGCAGATGTCTAACCAGGGAAGGAGGGGGGCAGAGTCATCCTTACTTTTTAAAGGATTCTTTTAAACCACAAGAAATATTTCAGAGCCTTGGCTTATTTATTGTGAAACCAGTACGCTTCAGTAAGATGCAGTGCACTTTTGTCATTGGGGAGAATAACCCGCATCCAGGGGTTTCTGCTTCTGCTGAAGGTAGAAACTCTAAAATAAGAACTAGACTGGCTCAAATTACTGAGCTAAGTGGTTACCTACATCCTGGAGCTTACAAAATATTTTTCATGGGGGAATAAGGAATAGATGTAAAAACTCTACGTAGTTAATATCCACCTGTGAAATGTATAGTCAAGGAATATATATGTGAGTGGTTGCAAAGTTTATAGACTTTAATAAGTCTGGAAAGGATCTGAAGGCCATCACATGCATGTATGGGTCTATTTCCCTAAATATCTTTGCATTATTCCATCTACTAGAATAATATAATTATGAAGATGACTATATGCCACAGGTGCCTATAGGATAGGAGATCAGAACTACTGCAAATACATTCAGATGCAAATGAACTGAACTGAAAGCTAGAAAAACTTCCATGGCATTATGATGATGACAATGACAACTAAGAAAGAAAGAAATAGTTCCTGGATAAAATTGCAATCGGTGGCCACTACAAAAGAATCAGACTGAAATTTCTTATACAAAACCAGTCCTATAGCTAATAACATTGGTTTTATATGCAGCAAAACTCTTTGTTCCTCTTGACTATCCTAGGAAAGCTATTCTAGAGTTGCAGTTTTCTTAAGAGTTTGAACTTTCAGTGGGTAGTTCTATGTACTTAAACATCTCTTGCGATTTTTTTGAAAGAAATATTAATTGAATGTATTTTAATAAACAAAACTATGATTCTGTCTCTCTCTCTCCCTCCCTCCCTCCCTCCCTCTCTCTCTCTCTCTCTCTCTCCCTCTCCCTCTCTCCCACACAAAATGTAGATGCAATGAACATTCAGTATGTACTCATCATTCCAGAAGGACAAGAAAGGTGGTTCTGAAATGAACACTGTCATTATGGCTCACATTCACCATCCAAAAGAAATGTCAGAGCCTCATCCAGCATAAGAACTGACTCGCAAATTGGAAATGCAAGACAAAGGGATTAGATTTATGCTGCTGCTTGATAACAAAAAACAGTTTTAAGGCATATAGTGCAGTTCTGCTGCTGAAGAAAAACAGATCTAGTCTTGGGGAGGCTATCTATGATGTCATACATCGGAACATATGTAGCTTCTTACACCTAGGTAGACCATTAGTCATAAGATCATAATAGCCCAGCTGGATCAGAACAAAGGCCTGACTAGTCCATCATCTTGTTCTCACAGTGGGGAATCGTCATTGAGGTAACTGTTCCTTAACCACTTTCTGGAACTCTCCTCTTATCCTATGACTGCTGAGCATACTGAGAAGTCTTCAATGAAAGACATTATCAAAGTTTTTTTTCAAAGTCTAGTGTTGTACCTCTGTCTAAGGTAAAAGGTAAAAAAGGTAAAGGACCCGTACACGGTTAAGCTCAGTCAAAGGCGACTCTGGGGTGTGGCGCTCACCTCACTTTCAGGCCGAGGGAGCCGGCGTTTGTCCACAGGCAGCTGTCCAGATCATGTGGCCAGCGTGACTAAACCACTTCTGGCACAATGGAACACCGTGACGGAAACCAGAGTGCATGGAAACGCCGTTTACCTTCCTGCCGCAGCAAGATCTATTTATCTACTTGCACTGATATGCTTTTGAACTGCTAGGTTGGCAGGAGCTGGGACAGAGCAACAGGGGCTCACCCCATAGTGTGGATTCAAACCACCGACCTTCTGATCAGCAAGCCCAAGAGGCTCAATGCTTTAGACCACAGCACTCTGTCTATATGCTTGTTAACACTCTGAAATAATTTGCATTAGTGTTTAATGCTCTAAACAACTTAGACCCTAAATATTTGAAAGGCTGATTCCTTCCCCACAAACACTCATGGGTGTTAAGACTGTGAGGGTGCCATCTTGGGAGTTCCACTGCCCGCAGACATTTTGGGGTGGTGCCTTAGGAGAGAGCTTGTTATGTTGAGGCCGCTAAACTGTGGAATTTCCTCCCCCCCCTCCAGTGTGACTGGCATCTTAATTATGTAGATTTTGTTGCATATTGAAAGCACACAACTTTATCCTGGCCTTTGACACCTGAGATATATATATATGGGCCCATACTATTTTCTTGACTGAAATTAGTTTTAACTGATTTTAATATTATATTTTTAAATGGTTGTAACTTGTCCTTAATAATGCAAGGCAAATCAGAAATAATACTTATAATATAACTACACTGACCTTAATTACACTTTGTAGAAGGAGCAGTATATAAGTGCAGTAAATGATAAATATTAAGAAGGTGAGGATATTTCCAATACATTTCACTTGGTAGTGCTGGGGTTGCCAGAATCTATTTAGGTTTCTGTTGTACCCATTTTGTCTGTGTATTTGTATTGCTTTCCCAATGTTCCAGATCTTTCCTCTTAATGTGGAAAATAGACAGAGTACTATAAATATATCCCAGAGTAATTTAGGCAGCTCACTAAAATGTATTCTAAAACTGAAGAGTGCAGTTAAATATGTCGCTCCAGACACTAATGCTAAAAGGATACCTAATATTATTATTTACTATCAGCACTCAAAAGACAGAAAATTTGGTCATCCACAGTCCTCTTTCTCACATGGCTTCAACTCACCTGCTCTGCCAACCTGTATGAATTACCAACCTGTATGAATATATATAATGATTTTTAAAAATGCTGTTAGTTAGAATAAATTAGAATATTTACGCATATTTATGCAAAATGTTGAGTTTTCTAGTGCAGAACTGTAGACCCCCTGGGGATTTTCCAGGTGTTTCCTTGTTCTGATCAGAATTGTTGAATAGTGCTAATGCTTTCCTGACATTCTTATTCATGAAGGGAGAATACCATTACAAATAAGAAGAAAGCAGATGAAGCATAACCAAAGAATGGGGTGATTGTTTCTTTGCAGGACACCTGCACTATTGATTTCAGAGGACAGCAGCCCACAACTCTACAACCATATTCACAAATGAGCCAGCAGATAAGTTTTTATCACTCTGACAGAGTCCCTCTTGATACCATTTTCCATTCAGCATTTCGCCAGTAAACACAAGAACAATTTTTGCACATCTTGAAAGCCTTCCCAGGAAAGATTGCATCCCATACAACTGCATCCCCCTAAAAAAAACAAAAAACATTAAAAGGCAGATTTTAATATTTTCCTCAATACGCATACAGAACACAAATTAAAAGGAACCTGTTGTTGTTTAGCTGTGTCCGATTCTTCGTGACACCATGGACCAGAGCACACCAGGCACTCCTGTCTTCCACTGCCTCCCGCAGTTTGGTCAAACTCATGTTGGTAGCTTCGAGAACACTGTCCAACCATCTTGTCCTCTGTTGTCCCCTTCTCCTTGTGCCCTCAATCTTTCCCAACATCAGGGTCTTTCCCAGGAAGTCTTCTCTTCTCATGAGGTGGCCAAAGTATTGGAGCCTCAGCTTCAGAATCTGTCCTTCCTTTGAGCACTCAGGGCTGATTTCCTTCAGAATGGATAGTTTGATCTTCTTGCAGTCCATGGGACTCTCAAGAGTCTCCTCCAGCACCATAATTCAAAAGCATCAATTCTTCGGCGATCAGCCTTCTTTATGATCCAGCTCTCACTTCCAAACATCACTACTGGGAAAACCATAGCTTTAACTATTTGGACCTTTGTCGGCAAGGTGATGTCTCTGCTTTTTAAGATGCTGCCTAGGTTTGTCATTGCTTTTCTCCCAAGAAGCAGGCGTCTTTTAATTTTGTGTCTACTGTCACCATCTGCAGTGATCATGGAACCCAAGAAAGTAAAATCTCTCACTGCCTCCATTTCTTCCCCTTCTATTTGCCAGGAGGTGAATGGGACCAAATCATAAGGAACCTACCAAATCATAAAATAAATAGTGCATATGAAAATGCACTATCAAACAAATAAAGCAGCTGCAAACAACAGAGCAGAGTAAACAATACTTGAGTCATAATGCTTAGAATATCTGGGCAAATAAATACGTCTCAATGTGGTGCTGAAATGATGAATGTTGGAACCAGTCATACTTGTGAGGGGATATTCTACAAACTGGGTGCCACCACGGAAAAGGCTCTGTCCCACATCCTCAAATATCAAGCTTCTTTCAGTGGTGGACAGTGGTAAAGGCCCTGCTCTGAGTATCTGAAGACAAGGGTGAACTGGTAAAAGCAGAGTCACTCGTTCAGATATTTTTTTTTTCCGGCTTGAAAGAATAGTTTCATGTGGATTTCAAACCTAAATTCATTTCTGAAAGAGAGCCTGATTAGTGATTGCTACAGTTGGCTGAGAATGACCTCCTGATGACACCATCAATGGGCCAAGTATGAGCAGCAGAATCAGATAGAGAGGCATCCTCCTTGGCGGCTGTTCCGCAGCTGTAGAACTCCCTTTGCTCTGGAGCTTTGCCAGGGCTTGGGTCAGAGCATTTTCCAAAAGAAATGTCAGGCTTCTTTGGAAATCTGGCCAGCTGACAGTGCATAACTTTCTGAAAAGTTTGACTACTTAGGTACTTCCATTCACTCATCCTGCAAACCACTACGCACCCGATTTTAATTCATTCATTTTTAAATTATATTTTTAAAAGGTTGTCCGTGGTGATGTACAACAAAACATAAGCAGCAATGAAATGCAATAGAGAGCAATAAAACCATCCAATAAACTGCAATAAATCAGCAGCGGCACCATTTTCCAAAGCAGAAAGCAAATTAAAAAATGTAGTGGGGGAAATATTGCTTCATGAGACTTCTTTGCATGCCTCCTAATTCCAGAATGTCAGCACCACAAGGGAGAAAACTGCAGCCCTCAAACAGAAATGCGTTTCCCCTGCTATCTCAGTGGAAGTTACGTAGTTGAAGGAGTTCCCCAAAATACTCCAGTCCTGGGCTGTGTAGTACTTTATAAGTAAGAAGCAGTGCCTTTAATTGTGTCCATAACAATACAGGAAGCCAATGCATGTTCACTCCAGTGAACAATAGAAGCAGTTGCAAGTGAGCTTTTTGGAGTTTAAATCTGGGGTCATGATTTTGCAGTGCTGGTCTGATGTCATCAGCAGTAGGCATAGTAATCATCTCTTTGTTCACTTTTAATGGGACTTTGTGGCTTGTGAAGGCCAATATAACTGTGCACCACCCCTTCACGAGAGAATATTTTCCCTAGAAGGGAGATATATGTGATCTGATACATGTGTGTGTGTGTGCGCGTGAGGGGCGGGGATTGAAAATACTAAAATGTGATACTAAATATATTTTCACTCACCACAGCATTCATTGATATTTAGGATATTTAATGCATAAAATTATTAAACCAAACAGAAATTAAATATCTCGGATGGTATTCAACAAAGTTTTACTCAGAGCAGACGTGTTGAAATTGATGAACATGACTAAGTTAGGTCGATTCATTTTAATGGGTCCACTCTTGGGGAAAACCTACAGCTTCCATCCCTGGTTTTGTTTCGCTTTTTTCTTCTCAAATTCAGGTGCATTGTCCACAACAGTCGTGCCAAAGTTCTATGTCTGTTTTCAAGTTTATAACATAATACAATGTCCATTTACAATCCCGTCAGAGAGTTCAGTCACTGTCTTTGTTATCTTGATCAAGGAATTCCCAAGAACGTAAGAAAAACTAGGACTGTTTTTTTTTTACTCTTTGAAATATGGCAACCGTAGAAAAACTTGCTAGATCAGGCTAATGGCCCACTCATCCACCTGGGTCCATTTAAGCCAGCATCCTCTTCTTACAACGGCCAACCAGGTGCCTCTGGGAACCCCACAAGCAGGGCCTGGGCACCAGCATAGACTCCCTTCCCGTGGTTTCCAGCAACTCACCTGATGCATACTGCAGGCATGCCCAATGCAGCTGGAAACTCACCTGGGGCATTCTTGGTTGTCATGACAGTGCCAGGTGAGGGTATCTATATTTGCTCAAGCATTTGCAGAAATAGTTATCTGATGCTGGTTTTTTGTGTCTTGCCTTTTCTGCTTCACTTCTTACACATTGTTTTTATTTTTTATCTTATTAAGGTGCTATTTTTGTTTATCAAATTAAGTAAGCTATGCTGCGATTTCTTTTATTTGTGAAGATGGGCTACATCTCACAGTAACCATGCCGACAGGCCTATGCTGCTGTTTAAAGGTTATTTTGAAGGGCTAGTAGTTGATTTAATTCCTGTTTTGCACTGTTTTTAATGATACTTTCTTGCTGTGCACCACTCTGATACTGCAGTAGATAAGTGATGGCATATAAATACTTTCATAAATAAACCACTCTTCCCTTAGCTATTCTTGCTTCCTGGCACCAACAAAGATTTGATGGATGGATGAAAACCAGCGCAAAGTTTCACTAGTAGACGCAGAGTGCTTACCTTATAATCAGAAAGTAATTTTTGCAGCATAGTTTTGAAGCATCTATTGTGAAATGTCCACCCAAAAAAAACCCAAAAACCCCCAAACCCCCTAAAATGTTGCAGAGTGCAAGGAGAGTTCAGGTTTCTGTAAGACATACATAGAGCCTGATTTAAATTGAGTATATATTAAAGCAAGACACACATTTCTTCTTTTCCATTTCTGCTTTCAATGAGCTTGTTAGCTGTAGGGCATTGAAACAGAAGGTGGCAGTAAAGTATAACCTAGAAGAAAGAGCGGGCTTGAAGATAGGCACTTGTGAAAAAACCAAGTATGTCTATGTGGATAAAGTACAGCACTTAACATTTGTTTATAATTCTTCAAGCCTACACTACATTGAACCATCTATAAATGTTTTGTGCATGCATGCATAAATTAATCCACCATTAAGAGGCAGCAAACTAGTATTAAAAATAAAACCTAGAAAGAGCAAATAATACAATATTAGAAGAGGGTTGTGGGTTTTTTTGCTCTTGAAAGAAGCATTTAATTGCTAGAAAGCAGAATTGTTTAAAACAGAAAGAGTCCTGATCTAACAATGTTTACTGTATAAGCAGAATATTTCTTTTGGATATTCCGTTCCATACAGTACATCTAATAAGGAGCAACAGACTCCCTATTTCTATACCACCAGAACACGTATTTTAAAAATTCAGTCCACACAGTGCTCACACTACGTTATGTTCAAAGTCTTGTTAGTTGCTTTTGTAAATAGCATTCTATTTTATTTTATTTTTGCTTTTCATTCACGAGTAATGGAAAGAGCATACAACAGTTCTCTGAGTGAAGAAAACATTCTTGACCCATTGCTTGTTTCCTACTGTGAGCCAATTAAACACACGACTCGCCATGAAGAGTGTGATATTTTTATTAGTTTCTAATTTCAAAAAAACCCCACATCAGCTCTCATGATCACAACATTCCTCTCCTTAATAGCCAATAAACAACCATGTTTTTGCCTGAGATTTGGCATTCTGCTGCATTCAGGAATCATATAACCTGTTCCAAAAAACCCCCCACAACCCTGTGTAATTGTAACCCCTTAAAACAACGCGTACAGCAAAAGATGCCATCTCGTCGCAATCCCTGATAACGCTGGTTTAGTAGTTCAGTGTTTTGTCTTTCCTGGGGAAAAGTTCCAACGGCCTTGAGAACCTCCCCCCATCCCTCTGCCCCGATAACAGCTGCTTCCTGGACCCACAGTTCAGCAACAGTTTAAAGCGGGGAGAGGGAAGGAACATCTGAACCCTGCTTGATTTGGTCTCAAGAATTGTTGATCCGCATCTTACGAATTCCAACACTACTTCACAGTTTACTACAATGCTGAAAGAAAAAAGAATTCTGAATCTTGACTGCTCACCACTTCTTGTAATGGAAGTTAAATCTGGCTTCGTATTCGAAGCTTTTCTGCTCATAGTTGTAGCCTCTAAAATCCTACTACTTTTAATAGGATATAGGCATTTGCTCTAGGGATAGGGCTGAAGCCTATTAAAAATATGATTCTTATTTAAAAGCTTGCTCTAAAACCATAATCTGCACCATGTCTTATTCACCCAATAACAATAATCTTGTTGTTATTTGAATCGTCCCAGAAATAAATGTTGTTGTTTTAGAGTTCTCTCTGTATGAGGAGGCAGTGAAATATATGTAAGCTAAGTATGGACAAAGGGAAAAGTTCTGCAGCGTTCAAAAATAGCATTCTTGCAAGAGACAATACCAGAACATCTTTTCAGGACAGCACAGCCTCATAAGCATAACTGTTATTTCCAGTTCATATTAGAACTTGAGCAAAAACAGAAGACCTCTAATTTTTGCTTTCAGAGTTCAGTTCTGTTAGTTGGGTAGTCTATTGCTGCATTTGATTCTTTAAAACATTCCAAGTTACAAAAGGCTGAAGATAACACCAAAAACAAAACAAAAACCGAGAAGGGGGGAAAGGAGAAAAAGCTAGAGCCTGCAATAAGTTCACATTCCTCTGTTTATCTATTTGATAATGAGACCAATGCCCTTGGCACACCAGCTACATGAAATACTGAATATCTACAGTTAAAATTATAAACTACTTCAAATGCTGTTGGCGTATCAGTCTTTAAGACATTTTTTTTTAAAGCTGTGTTTAAGAATTGTTGCTTTCTTACCTAACTCCCCCTCCCATAGATTTGAAACTAGCATTGTACCAAAAGCTTTCTAAAATATACTTTTTAAAATCCAGTTTTCTAGCTTTTGTCAGGCTGGTGTTTATAAAAATGATTTTTTAAAAAGGATTATAGCTAAATTGGGGACACTTTTAGCTTAAGTTCTCAACATGCTCTCCAAGTTCAATGCTAACTTGTGGAGAAAGTGATAGAAAAAGCTGTTTCTAATAAACAATCAGTGATTTGAATTTAAATGTATTTCCATATGTTTTTTAAATGAACAATGAAAACCCAATCCCCCACTCTCTGCTTATTTTGCCATATGACACAACTCTTATCATATGATTTAAAATAAAACAATATAATTATCATTTGGCAGCCAGCATTTAAAGTCGGAGTGACTATTTCTTCGGACGTTATTTAGACTGCATTTAAAAATATGAACTGAAGCTATAGATTTCTTGTCAGGCAGTCATTTTGACATTCAGTCATTTTAATGTTTTTCAGTACCTTTAAATTGATTCTCCCAGCAATATGTTAAGAAAAAATGATTTCAGAATTTTTGAAAAGCAAGGCTTTTGGCAGAGGAATACTTGTACAAATACCACTGCACCTATGAAGGCATTCATTTTTAAAATTAATGTTCATATTCTTCATTATTTAGTTTGTTTCCAGTTGTGACTACATGGACCACAAAATCCAAAGCTTGATTGCTGGCCACTGGGAATAGCTAAATTCAATTCAGTGTGTTTTATAGTTTCTAAAATTAACACCAACAGCCATAAAAATTGCTCTGATTCCAGTCATCTGGTTTCTTTGTATCTGTTTTATGACCAGATTCTACCCAACTTCCTTTTTGCATACACAGGAATTAATTAAACTAGCTGTTATCATCTACTGCTGGCTATGACCAATTTATGTGGGATTATAAATATGCTAGATTATTATTATTTAACTCACTGGAACTGGAAAAAAGATTAGCAGGATAGACATGTTTCTTCTTTTAGCAGTTGTCTCATTCTAAAGCTCAATATACAAGAAAACAAATGACATTTATTTCTTGAATCTAATAAACCTAAATGGATTGGGAGGCTTAAAAAAAATCTGCATGAATTAGAAAACTGATTTCCAGCCAGATGTTTGCAATAGTTTCTTCAGTGCATGTTTAAATCATCAGTTCTCTCCCTAATAAAGGGTCATTTGATTCCTTCAATTCTGTGTTGTTGATTCTAGGGAATTTTCAGATGTGTTTTGCCATTTAAATTTGAAGACAGTACAGAAAAACAGATTCAGATATAAGAAAGCAACAGCAATCCATCACAAGTTAAATTATTATCCTTTCCCCAATACCTGTTACTGCATATTGCAGGTTGAATAACGTATTTTTCAAAATGAAACTATATTGTTTATAATGCTCCTCTCAGATGTTAATTTAGGACGTGCTATCATTGTCCACTTGTTATCCCCATACAAGCTTCCTAGCAAAGCCTTAGCAAAAATATTCCTGCATACCAGAACTGCAAAGCCACAAGACATTATTAGAATTCTATCTGGTTTTGTGTCATTAAAATGTCTGTGGTTCTTTCCCATCACTGTGTTTTCTCTGAAGATTTGTAAACTATTGTCTTTTGCAACTATTGCACATTAGGATTTTAAAAAACTTTTCATAGCGCTTGTAAATAAAGCATTCTAAATATTTTTAAGCACATTGAACACATCACACTGAAAGGTTGGTCACTGGCACTCTGCAGGTCTTCACGTAATTGTTTCAATCATGGATAACATTATTCTTACGGAAACATTAAAATTCTTAAAATGTGCCTGGTGGTGTAATCTGTACATTAGCCATGTAACAGATAAACATGGCAAGGTACTCCATCTTTTACTAAGATAATAGATGGCACCATTGGGGCAGTGACTGGGAGAGAGAGAAAACTTCTTGATCAAGCACAATTCAGTATCAACCCATTATGACACTGTAGTTGTTCTGGGAACCACATATCTGCAAACCCTGTGCCCTCTTCTGCTTACATGCGCCCACATGCATCAGCACTTCAGTTGTCTTCAGTTAGTTCAATCTGTCACCCACCCTAAATCTGTGGCAGAACAGGTTTTCATCTCTCTGGAGCAATATTAGAAGGTATCCCCCCTCCACCATTCCCCATTTTCACTGGCGAGACATTACCTCCTCATCCAGCACCTATAGCTTGATGGCTGCATGAAAAATGATGTAGGGAGGGAGTCAGTGAAGATTTTGTTATACCTTTTCCTTCCTTTAAATGCCTGTGTGTGTTTGCACAGGGGTCAAATATCTAGTGAAGCCTGGTCAAAAATGTAACCTGTTACCTAAGACTATTTTATGACCGAAGTTGGAGAGAAGTACTTTAAGGCCTGTTTGCCAAATTCAGGTTCTCCTGAGCAAAAGGGTTATTTTTTTATAGTTCAACTTTTTCTCCAAGAAGCTCTGGGTGGTGTGCTTGGTTCTGCCCATCCTCAGTTAATCCCCACATCAACCCTGTGAGCTGGGTTAGGCTGAGACATGGTCAGGGTCACTCTGTGAGATTCATGGCAAGTGGGAAATTGAACTCTGGTGTCCCAAGTCCTAGTGCAATGCTCTCACCACTACACTACGCTGGGTCTTTTAAGGAAGTGTATAACCAAGAAGATCAAACCTATCCATTCTGAAGGAAATCAGCCCTGAGTGCTCACTGGAAGGACAAATCCTGAAGCTGAGGCTCCAATACTTTGGCCACCTCATAAGAAGAGAAGACTCCCTGGAAAAGGCCCTGATGTTGGGAAAGATGGAGGGCACAAGGAGAAGGGGACGACAGAGGATGAGATGGTTGGACAGTGTTCTCAAAGCTACCAGCATGAGTTTGACCAAACTGCGGGAGGCAGTGGAAGACAGAAGTGCCTGGCGTGCTCTGGTCCATGGGGTCATGAAGAGTCAGACACGACTAAATGACTAAACAACAACAACAACAACAACATAACCAAGCAATCCAAGCTGCAAACCTGACAGTCTTGAAACTCTTATTAAATAACATATTTTATTGTAGAGAAGAAGCTGGAAAATGAAGTAGTATAAAACAGCTTAGGTTATACATTTTGTTGCTGCTTGCCTAGGGTGTAATTACCAAACATGGCTTTAAGAATGTTTGTTTCTAGCGTCAAGACCCTTTGAAAGTTGAAAAATGGCACTGCCTAGAAAAGGTATTTGTTTTTGACTACTCAGTTATCCACCGTGTCATATCAAATCATTTGAACTCTGGTAAGGAGCATATCCGATGAGCCTAATATATATGTCAAGGTGAGTTATTTGGTGGCTATTTGGGGATGAAGATAAAGAGAGTTGTTATTTTGCCTACAGTGCACTGTTGAACTGGGATGATACTTTTGAGCATTTTGGGGGAAAGCATTGGCAAGCACCCACGGTCAACTTGAATTTAAAAATCCATATTGGATGCCTCTCAGGTAAACTTTCCAAACTTCCACATGCACACAGCTTCTACCTGCACTATGCAGCTGGTAGCTGGACAGTAAATACATTTGTGTTTATCTTTTGCATATCATAAGGCTATTTGCCCTTGTTATCCTAATTGCAGAAGCTGCTAGGGCCTACTACCTACTACTCTAGAATTCAAAGGTGATGTCAAATTGACTAGACCATATTGTAACCAGCTTTGGGTCTACTCAATTTCACCTCCAAGAAGGGAACATTTTGTACTTTCTTTCTTTCTACAGGTTACATATGAATATATTGACACCCTTTGCACTTGCCAAACAATAATGTACTTTCTCCCAAACCTTTTGAAAGCTAGTGTTCCAGGCATTGCACATGGGAAAGGGGGTGTTGTATTTGTGATGGGTACACTCCAGTAGGCATCACGGCACATACAATAAGAAATTCACCCAGGTACTGAAGCTTGTCATACTGCTGAGGGTTTCTTGTGGCATAGCTTGAAGCAACTGGAAATCTAGGAAAAAGTCAGTTTGACCAGAGCCACAAAAATGAGTGAATAGGTAATGACAGCTCTACAATACGAACTCTACCTATCTCTGAAAAGCTATAGCCCGTTAACAACCCAGGCCTCAGGATAGTGCAATTCTAAGCCTCTAGAAGAGAATGTATATCAGTGCACTGGGCTATAAAAGGGTTACAACCATTCTTTGTTTCAGTAACTCTTTCACTTCTTGCCTGCAGCACATTGTGCTGATTTAAAGTCTCTCTCGAGGTGTAGAACTGCATGCACTTCCTGCCTCTTTCTGCCAGCAAAATGCTGGCACAAGTAGGACTTCTTTTGACATGCTCTGTGGATGAGGCTGTCTGGCTGCGACCTCAAGTGCAGTTAAGTGGCCAATCGCAAAATGCTTACAGCAAAGTTACACTGCTGAAGTCAGTGGCACTATTCCCAGTGTAATTGAGCTGAGGACCACACTGAGGACTGCCTCGATGCCTGCAACAACCAAATCTCAAATCAGGAAGCAATTTAGAGACATACATTTCCATCTATAATGAATAGGGGTTGTCTATTTTTATGTATCCAGTTCTGCCAAATTCCCAAAGTCTGGGTGTTTTCATATATTTGGAAGTGCAGCTTTAAATTAACATAATTAAGAGCAAAAATTGTAAACACATGGAGCCTTGATTTTTCATTGTGGGTGTGCCTAAGTGAAGGAAAAAGGAAAAGAGAAGCATCGTTTTATCCAAAGCAAAACCATTCTGCACCAGCTGTGGTTTCCAAACTGGTCAACCACCTCATGGAACATAATTGCAGTAATATTTTTTTATGTGAAGATGCCCTAAGGCTTTGTCTAGAAAAAGGTGTCTGTCAAAGAAATGCAAACAACTAAACAAGTCTTATCAAGAGGTTACCAGAGCTGAACTATCTGAGTCCATGAATGACCATAGTTGATAAACTAGCTGGAACTGGACGTAAGCAACCCTTGCCCCTTTGCCTCAAGGCACACGATAACTGCAGGAACACACCCAAGCCATGAAGCTGCTGCTCCAGGAAGGATGCAAGTCCATCTACAACAGGCCATCTTCTCAACTGCTAGACCCAGGAGCTGCTCACCAGCAGAACCTCTATCTTACTAGGATTCAGCTCAGTTGGCTTTCATACAGCATATTGCTGCCTCCAGGCATTGGTCCAGTACCTGAATGGCCTCCCCGGATTTATATGTCATCATCATACTATTCCAAATCTCCCAGATGACGGCTCCAAATAGATATAGATATTAAAGGGTATCAGATATAGAATGGTGCCTTGCAGTATCTCCAGATGCTAATCTCTGTTATAGGTCCTGCAGGTAACAATGAAATTGTCCCAAAGAGCTAATCCAGGAGGATTCACTGGTCAGTGGTATCCAAGGCCACAGAGAGATCATGGAGAACTAGCAGAGTTGACTCCATCCCTCTTCCAATAAAGGTCATCAATCAGGGCAACTAAGGCCACTTCAATGAATTCAGTTTCAGATGCACTTGGAGCTGGTCAGCCATCATCTCCACCTTGCCCCTCCAAAGGGACCAGTTTAATCCAGGCAATAGTTGTATAGTTGTTGGCATACGTCTGCCTGAGGAGACAACAGAGAAGTGTGCCTTTGGGGGCAAAGTCAAATCATTGGAGAGTTACTGCACCTGCTGTGGCTGTAGAGACCGATATGGGAGACACATGTTTTATTGCAGCTGGGACAGATAAAAGTGTCCCGTTTTGCTGTTAAAGTACATCATGGTGTTTCTTCTCATCCCAGCAGTCATTCCTTCTCCGGCCACTGCTGTGGATGCACAACCTGACTGTCTTGTCTCCAGGCACTGCAATCACCTGCAAGGAATTCCCATACAGCGTTGTTAATGTTGCCAGACTTCATGTTATGTTTGCAGACATCTTTGTAACACAGCATTAGTCTGCCACTGGGCCTGGTGCCCAAAGCCAGCTCCCTGTAGGCCACATCCTTTGAGATCCTGCCATATTCCATTCTGTGTACACGACCAAGCCAGCATAGACATCACTGAGAGAGAAATACGGACATGCTGGGAATGTGGGAGAGCGCATCTTTGTTTTATCCTGCCACGTGATGCCCCAAATCTTCCTGACACAGCACATATGGAAGGCGTTGAGGCTTCACTCCTGGCAAGTGTAACTTCCTTATGACTCACTTCATGAAGCAGCATGCTCAATACGCAATCCTGGTAGACCTTTTGAGAAGGGGCCTCGCCTACCTAAATACCAAGGCATCAACTATTCCTTGGACCCACTCTGCTAGCTCATCTTGGGACATGAATCTGTGTACATGGTGAAGATAATCACTCCAGAAGTTGTGGGGTAAAATGGAAGCAACTTTGATCAAGAAGACTCTGGTTTTAAGGTGGTCGAAATGTCTGTGTTAAGGGCAGAAGTGTTTGTCTGCCTGGACCCTGCTGGAATGTGAGAAACAGAAGGCTTGGCAAAGCTTTAGTCAAGCTGAGATCATATTCCACAGTGAAGAAGATACAAGGCTCATTAGCAGTTCCGAGTGACCTTCATGAGCTTCCCTATACCCAGATAAGGCGTGAGATCAGTCTTTATGGAAAACTGTTTCTGGGGTGTCTTGTCCTTTGATCTGCCATTCACCAATACAGAACAAATTTTATTTGTGACTAAAGTGGGAATTAAAGGAATAAATCAGCAATCATGAAAAGGTTTCTGGAATGTTGGGGAACAGAAAGAAGTGATTGTTTCTTCTCTGAACTTCATCTTTGCTTCTCTTCTTTTTCTATACAGATATTCAGATTTGTGTACGTGTGTGTGTGTGTACATGCTGTAACTTATCTCTTCTCTGGAACACACATACAGAGAAAACTTTGCTTTTGGATTCCATTCTTACCGCATGTAGTATTTTTACACTGGGTTAAGTTTTTCTGTATTGAGGTGGGGGTTTTTTTTGGTACAGCTCTAGTTATTTTTCTCCTGGGTCAGGTTCAGACTTCACTATATTATTATTATTTATTTATTTCCAATTTTTACCTGGACTAATTTTCTGTTTGGATTTTCCTGGATCCTATATCCTGGATACCAGACTGACCTCTAGTAACAAGCATTTAAGACAGCAGGAGCCTGATTCTTGGATTTTCACTCTGGATTGGTAGCTATGTTTTTCTCTTAGACTGAAAAGGCCATGTAGTAAGGAATGCTGGAATGATGTAGAGCTCTGGTAGAGTTTAAGTGGGTCAGTGTAAATTTCAGCAATGGTTAAGTTATAGCTCACTTTAATTTTCAATACTGTAGCATTTGATTGTAGCATCCATTTATATTGCTTCCTTCCCCAAGGTTTATCCACATATAATGTCCTGTTGCTTCTCCTTAATAAAATTATATCCTTCATAAACTGAAATACATTTGCTGATTCATTTACAATAAATATTTCCAGGTGCATTTTAGCTTCTCTGGTGTAGTTTTGTCCTCATCCTTTTGGCCACTGGGGCATATTAAGTACCTCATTTTTGGCTAGCTTTTATTAGCTTTGACTAGGGAATGGGGAAGAAATTTGTTTCAGTTCACATTTAAAGTGAACCTACCCGATTCACACTTTTTGAAAGAATAAGAGAACTGAAAAACAGCCATCCTTTGAAATCTGCACTCCTCTGAATTTTGTAATGCAGTTCTCCAGGCATGTAATGTGCACATGAATGCATGAATGTAAAGTGTGTATAAAAATGCATATAAATGTTGAAAATAACATCCAAAAATGCATTATCTTGAGAAAAAAATCCTCTGCAAAGATGTGTATATTGGGCAAAATGACATTCAAAAATATGTTTGTTAGGAAAAATCCACCCCCAAATCTTGATGATTTCCATGAGAACTTTAACAAACAAACAAACAAACAAATTTCAAAATGATGTGGAAATGTGGAAAACTGAAAATCTGGAGACTGAACAAATGAGAGAACCCAGACTTGACAGATTCACCCATCCCTAGTCATTATTGTCAACAGACGGGACACCTACAAGAGCCTTGTCAATATCATCAGCTCACAACAACTGAAACTGAAACTGATCCCCAAAATCAGGACCAGACAGTGCTCTGGACACCTCTACTACCCTTGCCTAAAATAGTCCCAGGCTAAGGTTTGAGCGAATTACTAGAAACACACATGAAATGCACTCTTGTCTTCACACATCCATATATTATTACTTTGTTTTGGTTTTCCCCCAGTCTATTAATAAAATAATATTTCTTAGAGAATACTACTTTTAAAACTAGATGTCACTGAACCTCAGAATGAAACAGTTGGATGACATGTGAGGCTTTGGAGGTCTAAAAACTTTGAGAAATATTCTGATCATGTTTCTTTTGTGGTTAATGATTCCAAAGAGCACTTATTCCAAGCTCTACCTTTCAAGCCCTTAGGCCAGATGAACCTCTGAATGTGGAGGTCAACCCTCTAGCTACTAGGAGTCTTTAACCAATTGGGTTTACCTTGAAGCTCAATATTGTGAAATGACCCTAATGTCCCATTTTGTGCAAGAAACGCACACCTTAGAGCACAGGTACAAAAGGAGAGATTAGACACTGAGCCCAGACACTGTGTTGCCAGAGTTTAAGGTATCAGTTCTTATAAACATCCCTCTTAATTAGATTAAGCCATGCCACTTATTGTTTCAAAAATTAACTGCTGCTTAGTGTAATAGACTAAAATAGCCATTCTTAAAAAGTAGCAGCTGAGAGTCAGGGCTCTGAAATAACATAAGCCAGAATCCTTGTAATAATAATAATAATAATAATAATAATAATAATAATAATAATAAATTTTATTTATATATCCCGCCCTCCCCAGCGGAAGCCGGGCTCAGGGCGGCTAACAACACTAAAATAGTGCAACATTATAAAAACATTATAAAAATTAATTAAAATCAAAATTGATGGCAACCATAACTAAAGTTTTGTAAAGATTGCCAAAGGAGGGAGTCAGGCTGCACCCTGACCAAAGGCCTGGTGGAACAGCTCTGTCTTGCAGGCCCTGCGGAAAGATGTCAAGTCCCGCAGGGCCCTGGTCTCTAGTGACAGAGCGTTCCACCAGGTTGGAGCCGCAGCCGAAAAAGCCCTGGCCCTAGTTGAGGCCAGCCTAACCTCTCTGTGGCCTGGGACCTTCAAGATGTTTTTATTTGAAGACCATAAGTTCCTCTGTGGGGCATACCAGGAGAGGCGGTCCCGTAGGTACGAGGGTCCTAGGCCGTATAGGGCTTTGAATTTTAAAAGCAGCACCTTAAACCTGATCCTGTACTCCACCGGGAGCCAGTGCAGCTGGTATAGCACCGGATGAATGTGATCTCGCAGCAAAGACCCCGTAAGGAGTCTCGATGCGGCATTCTGCACCCGCTGGAGTTTCTGGGTCAGTCTCAAGGGCAGCCCCACGTAGAGCGAGTTACAATAATCCAGTCTGGAGGTGACCGTCGCGTGGATCACAGTGGCTAGGTCAGGGCGAGAGAGGTAGGCTATTTCCCCCTCCCACCAGATGGAAGTGACAAGTTGGGTGTGAAGGAGCCATACATCCCACAGCCATGTGGGAATGCAGCAAAAGATGCATCTTTCATGAAGCTCTCTCTGTGTGTAGAAGGGGCTAGAATATTCTAAGATGGATGAATCAAAAGTAGCAGAGATTGATAGTGTGCCCTGGTCCACCCTGCACAAGTTAACACCCGCTGAACATACATGGCTTCCAGTGCCACCACTATCTGACATGAAAGCTTTCAGCACCAGAAATTGTTTGTGTGTGTGTGTGTGAGAGAGAGAGAGAGAGAGAGATTGTACCTGCATTCTAGAACTCCTTTCCCAATGGAGACTTGATCGGGTCCTCCCTTAAAGAGGGCATGTATTGTGCTGAGACCTGGAAACCGACACCTTGTGTTGTGGGTGGGTATGATTGGTCAGCCACAACACCCGATTGGTAGGTCCCTCAAAGCTGGGTGCAATCTGGCCAATGGGATGCAGCCCAAACAGTTCGAGGGACCTATTTATGCCCATGCACGTGACCCAGAGCTTCCTCTTTCGGCACGTGCATTCAGAAAACCCACCCACCTCTCCCTACTTTTAGTGGTTTGCGCTTGACCATGCTATGCTGTCGTGTGTCGTCTGTCTTTGGGACAGGGCCACGGCAGGAATTTTCCCCACTTGGCTGATTGGCTGTTGCCATTTGGGTTTCGTCTGCCGCATAGCAAATCGTCACAACTTGTAAGGTTGCGGATAGGCTCTGGTTCAGGTGATAGGGATGGGAGAACACTCTCGCCATCCTTATGTGAAGGGTATTCCTTTAAAGGAATCCAAGGACTCGATGGTTTGGTCAACCCCTGAGAGGGGGTTGTGCCATGCCTGAGTCCAGGGAGACATTTCGGTGGCAGAGATAGCCTGTTCCCGACTTTCCGCTTATCCAGGTGTTCACCCTTGGCTGACCTATGCTGGAACCCTGGGTCAGTGCTACCTGCATGGCAGAGAGCTAGTCGAACCAGACACTATGCAACCAGTCACTTTGTGTAATCAATAAAGTTGTGGCCTAAATTCTGCCAAAAACCAAAACCAAAATTTGATTCAAGTGTGAATTTATTTAGCGGGACAGTTGAAAGGTCTGAACACACAATTAGGCTCTTTCTACTGGGATGTTTAGGAGATTAGTGAGAGTTCATCTATTCCACTAGGCCATTCCAAGTGCTGGATCTTAGGAGAAATTTTGCTGCTGAATTTTCACAAGGGCTTAAAAAATAAATAAATCAGAACTGATATGACAATGCAGAGAACTGAAGTTAAGACTGGAGCGATTAGAAATAGAGCGAAAATGAAATTGACAGATTCAGCTATTCCCTAAGGGGCTAAACCATCTTCATTCCACCATGTGTCAGAGGCGCTGCAGCCAGCTCACTTGGCACGTCCCCTTTCAGGGCTGGGCCTATAAAATTTGAAAAATGAAATGAAAATAATTCTGGTGGGCTCCAGATTTGCCCTACTCTGTTGGATGCCAGACTTGACAGATATCTTCCCTCCTTTCCATGGGTAGAAAATTAAGTAACATGGCACAAAGTAGAAGAAATCAGTCGTAAGAAAAGAGCTGTTAGGCCAAAACCTATTATTTAGCGAAGACAGCTTTATTGTATAGAAACAAACACAGCTGTTTATAAAGGGGAAACCATCTTGGAATGCCCAACCAGCAGAATAGAAGTGAAATTTTTTAACCTTTCAACTGTTGCAATCCCCATGATGGCATTATAAAGCACAAGGCTACTGAAGTGCTAAATGTTCATTCTCTTTTTGGAACATATTATGATAGCCCAACCCACCTCAAAAGGAAGCAAATCAGGACTAGTAAATATTCAATGAAGAGTTTTATTTTAGCTCTTATAAAGGGAATATCCACAGCTTTCTTCAGGCTGATTTAAATCAGGCGGAAACTAGAGCGATGGGCATAAAATGAAATAATGGATACATTATTTCTAGTGGGATTTACATCACCATTCAGCCTAATTCTTGATACTCCATACTTCATATTAGAAATTTCTTCAGGGGAAAGAAATAACAGTTTGTCTTCTTGAGAACAAAGAACAAAGTGTCTCTGAGCTCTCAAGAACCTCAGCTATCATTATGAAGAGAAAGAATCTGTCCATTATCAAAAAGGTCCCATAAGAAAACTAGAATCTCTCACCAAGTCATTCTTCAGCAAGCTAAAAATGCTTCTGAATGTAAGAACAGAAACTCTAGTTTCGCACAGCAAAAACCATTTTAATCCTATAAAGAGTTAGAAGGTATAATTCTGCCAACACTTGTCTCCTGGTTTTCTACCACCCCAACTACTTACTACTGCGCTTATAACCAGTCCTACATAAGATATGTTTTAAGTCATTAAATTAGCTATACAACACATCATTATTCAAAGCAGTTTTGTGACAAAGTCAGGTTGGACATTGTACTCCAAAAGTGTGCTATAAATGAACATTTCTGTAAACTGCCCTAGATTACTTTGGGAGAGATTGGGTAGTAATGATAGTAATGATAAAAACAGTATCACACAATATGTGTGTGATATATGTGTGTATACTGTGTTTGGCTTTTCTTCTTTTTACTGCTGTTTTAGTTTATTGCCAAACAAATGAAATTTACTACCATTGCTACTGCTACTATTACTACCATTACTAAAATATCTCCCAGTGCCAATGTAGCCCTATATAAATATTCTAATCTATCTAAATGTCTAATAATCTGAATGTTTTACATTTCCTCCAAAGGGGGGGGGGATTGTGCTAAAAGAAAGACTTTGCATTAGCCATTCCAAATTTAACATGTGCATTTCATTTGGAACCAACTTTTCTGTAAGCCGGTTAAGAACTGGTCTGAAATCACGCCATCTTTCTGCCTTTGTTCACAATCTCGTGTTAAGAGCATCTCGCTTCTCTGCTTTGTTGCCTCAGAACAAAACAGTTAAGCTACATACTATAATGGAAGGCCAGTTTGCCACCCAATCGGGTTTCTTGTCCCAGCATGAGAGGTGCATGCTGGATGGAAACACTGAAGAATGGGTGCCGCCTGGCTATTATTTAAAAACTATGGTGATGAAAAAGGGCATCTCCCAGCATCCTAGTCTGTAGCCTGCCAGTTAGTTTCCAGGCCCAATTCAAAGTGTTGTCTTTGACCTATGAAGCCTTAAATAGCTCAGGACCGCAATACCTCAAGGACTGCCTCTCCCTATATAAACCGACCCAGACCCTGTATTCATCATCATGACGCAGCGGTTCCCATGAGACTTTTTCAGAGCAGGGAGCCAGGTAGGTGTTTCAGAGTGCTAGAGAAATGTTTGCTACAGTGCCCTCAACCACCTCACAATGATAAGTTCAAAACGCTGCACTGACAAACTCTAAAGAAATTCTCAAGTACCCTTTGGATGAGCCCTCTTTCACACACAAAATTGAGAAACTGGAGGACAGATTTTGGCATTGCATTTGCTAGAGCTGTAGATGAAGCATGAACATAAAAAGTGACGTGTCAGTCATCATTATTACCTATAGACGGGATACCTGTGGTAAGCTGTGTTGATCCATAATCAGTTTCTTTGGTCACCACAGGAAACACAATTTAAACTAATTATAACATCTGAAGGGATGCTTCACAGCCTTCATCATATATAGCTGGATGGGTGCTAAGTATTGCTCCTTTGCTGCCGGTCAACCAGCCCCTGGCATCACTTGTATACAGAAGCTTCAGAAGATTACCCCAGGCCATCTCTGTAGTTCTCCCTTGGTTTCCTTGTTCTGTTTCCTGAGTTTCCCCTTAAACATTCTCTCTCTCTCTCTCTTTCCCTGTTCCTCACTGTATCTTATATTATCTGTGTCACAGTTTAAGATTATTCCCTCCCTGTCCACACATCTCCCTTTATCTGCTGCTGCTTCTCTCCTGGATCCTGTCCTACTTCTGCCATGCTCCTGACCTCTTCCTTTTTGCCCACTACTTTTAACTCCACACCACAGCTTTTGCCTCAGTATTATTTCAAAGAGTACATGTTCCCCTTCAGTTCAAATGAAATCTGTCCTACCCCTTACTGGGCTCTTCCAAAATAAACCTTAATTGTCCAGTCCCACTAAAGCCCTCCTCTCTATGACGCTTAATCAAAGTCCATGGGAATCAGTAAAAGCCTCTGGACTTATATGCTTGAATTTGACCTTACTGTACACACATTCATATACCTGCAAGTTTTCTACTGGTGTGTTTCCATGTGAAGTATCATCAACAGACTGTTTGGTTCTCTACATCAGCTTGCATCAACTTGGTACCCTCCAGATGTTTTGGACTACAACTCCCATCGGTCCAGCCAGATGTTGTTGTTGTTTAGTCGTTTAGTCATGTCCGACTCTTTGTGACCCCATGGACCAGAGCACGCCAGGCACTCCTATCTTCCACTGCCTCCTGCAGTTTGGTCAAACTCATGCTAGTAGCTTCGAGAACACTATCCAACCATGTCATCCTCTGTCATCCCTTTCTCTTTGTGCCCTCCATCTTTCCCAGCATCAGGGTCTTTTCCAGGGAGTCTTCTCTTCTCATAAGGTGGCCAAAGTATTGGAGTCTCAGCTTCACGATCTGTCCTTCCAGTGAGCACTCAGGGCTGATTTCCTTCAGAATGGATAGGTTTGATCTTCTTGCAGTCCATGGGACTCTCAAGAGTCTCCTCCAGCACCATAATTCAAAAGCATCAATTCTTCAGCGATCAGCCTTCTTTATGGTCCAGCTCTCACTTCCATACATCACTACTGGGAAAACCATAGCTTTAACTATACGGACCTTTGTTGGTAAGGTGATGAAGGCTACTCTAGATTAATGGAGCAATGCAATGAGAGTAGCGGAGAAATAATAGAATTGCTGAATACCCCATTCTTCTTCTACAGCCATCAGACGACTGACGGTGCAGCAGGGATAGACATGGATATTTTCCTGGCTGCAACAAGGAAGTTTCCATGAATAGACCTTCTACTCTGCCTGTGAAAAGGGAGATCTGCAAAATCCTCTGTCCCCAAGACACATTCTCCCAGGGATAAAGAACCTAGATTAGACTAGTGGGTTTTGGATTACACTGCTGTACATGACAAAAGTTAGAGACAGAAGTAAGTCTACTGGCTAACCCTGCGTAGCCTTCTTTATCAATTTAGGCTGGAAGACAATCATTGGATAAATTAGATAGTTATGTATACACAGAAGTGTGCCAGAAACTCATAGTAAAGCATCAGAGCCCAAGCTTTGGGAAATGGGAAATTCTACCCGAACATTTTTAAAAACATTACCACACCTGTATTTGGCTGTAGCCCTACCATGTTCTTGAGCCCTTTATTTCAGCCTGTTACTTCATAATCTATATAAAATGCTGGACGTCTATTGAGTCTCGGCTCACACAATGTCCAAACTAAAAACTGAAGAGTCTACTGTTCTGGAGTCCGCATACAACTTGGAACACAGTTCTGGTACATTCATCCATCATCACACCATTTCTAATCCATAAAGTATAACATGTCACAGCCCTCTTCATTGATTCCTGCCATATTGAAATAGGAGGAGGTACAGTTAAGGACTAAAGTGATCAAAACCATGGAGCTTTATCAGCTGTGGATCAAGCTACAAGACACTGGTACAAACATTTTGTATCCTAGTGGTTGAATCCAAGTAAGTCCTACTCAGAGCAGGCATATTGAAATCAATGAACATGAATAACTTAAACCCATTGATTTCAATGGGTGCACTGAGTATGACTTAGCTAAACTCAACCTTAGGTCGGTTACCAAATGTAACATTTCAAATCCTGCAGATTCTTATCTACCTGAACACTATTCTCATACATGCTTCTATATAATTCTGAATTTAGAACGTATATACATCCAGCATACTTCTAACAGAACTGTTACAAATACTGCTGAGTAATAGTTATCCAGTACTGCAAATTTCAGAATATTAAACAAATGAGAGAAATTATGAGTGTCAGAAAGAAAAAAGGCAAAACATTTTATTTCTTTTTCTGTGATCTCCCTTTTAACCTTTATTTTCTTTCTAACTATCTAACAGTTCCTCCATTCCTAAGGTTGATATGTTTTCTCTCTCTCTCTTGTGTTTTTCAGCAATAGACCCCTTTATTCCACCAAGTCTTCTTTGATATCAATAAGGACATCTACTGAAAAATTAATATGGTGTGATAAGGCCCAAGGTATTTAAATTAATGAGATGTTAAATACTATGTAGCTTTATCTGTAATTAGATGACATAGATCGAATTTGATCCCAAGAGCGAGCACTTCACAATTTTTGATATTTTATATTTAGAGCTCAATCCTGAGATAAAGTCAGTACAGCAGTAGGATTTTCTTCATTTGCTTCTAATGGGACATGATCCACTGATTCCACTCCTACTACAGATAGATCATGCTCTGTAGAGCCCTTTCCTCCAGCCACATGCAAACATGGATACATCAATAGGTAGGTGTATAATTATGGGACTGAGTCTCTCCCATTTCCCCATGAAGCCTTTTCTCCTGACTTTGAAAGACGTTTATTGCACTTGGGGTAGGAATATCTTGCATGGAGGTGGGATGAAGAGGGAGAGAGTGATATGTGGGATATAACAGGATTTAAACTAGCAGCAAAAATATTCCAGGATTCAAATTCTGTTGTGAAATATCCCAAATTTCACCTCCCTGACTAATGTGCAGATCAGAACGTACCCATTATCCATCAGCTTTTGCACTTCCACCATAGCCCCCAAAAATGTAACAAAAGGCATTTAGAAATGTATATTCTGAGAGAGAGAAATATGTTTGGAACATACATTAAATACAATTCTGCCCATTTGCAAGCCAGAGATCCACCAGATTTTGGGGGGCAAATGGGGGGGGGGAGCTGCAGGGGATTGGAGGACAGGAAGGTGGCTTTTTGTTGCATGAGATTCCACCATGTTTTAAATCCAAATTTTTGTGTGGATTTAAAAGCAAATCCACAGATGAATGTTGAAATGGGGCAGAATAGTTGCACATCCACTGAATTAGCCTCATAGGCACGATCTGTATTTTACAATGTGTGATCTTCACTAGAATGACAAGTTGATTTACTTTTTACTTAATTAGGACAACTTTCCAGTCCGTTTGCCTAAGACATAAAGAGATGCATGTTTACATGTTTTGCTCTGTGATTAGGACAAGGTGAAAACAAATATAATGATCCCCTAGAGTAACACTTGTTAATTTAGTACTAGAAGTCCAAAACATTACTATTTTATAGCTATCAGACTGACCACAGGTTACTTGAAGATTAAAAACACTAGGATACTTATTTTCTCTTTTGTGTACTTCAATGCCATTCTTGAATAAGAGCACCAGAAAACTCTTTTTTTTGGGGGGGGGGGGATGGAATAACCTTGGTTTTTAAAAAAACCCAAACAAAATATTCCATGCACAACTTTGTGAGGGTCATCGGTGTTTACTATAATACATCTGCTAGTTATAAACACATTATAGTTTCCCCCCATTTGAACTGTTGGTCTTAAAACAATTCCCCAGAACTTGGTGCAGTTTAAATAACCCAGGCACTGAGGGGAATGAAACATGAGCAGGGCAATCCTATGAACATTTCTTCAGAAGTAGGTCCCACCTACTTTGGTGGGGCTAAGTCCCTGGCAAGTGTCTGTGGAACTACGCTATATCATACAAATTAGAGGGGGGAAGGTAGTTCACAGAGGAATTATTCCCCTTATATTATTCCCATCACATTCATTTTGTAATTATTATTTTTCTTTTGCATCCTCACACACCATAGTGTTCAAAGGAATAGGTACTTCATGGACAGGAAAATGAACCACAAAACTGGCACTAATCACACTGTCTCATTCAAGAACTTACAACACTTATAACGTTAATAGATGGCACAATTTAGCCATTACCTTTCTCATAGTTTCTTAAAAGGGGCAAAGAAACCAAGAAATAATAAAGCAGGACTTCCTTATTTGGTTGAAATAATGGCCGATGTACCTGAACTTCAAACAAACCCCTTTGACTTTTTACATCTGTACTCTCTTATCTTGATCTCATCTTATCTCTTGAATGGATCTCCTTAACATGTGATCATGTATTTAGGTCTGATGATGTCTTATCTGAAATAATTTATATTCTTGGAAAAGTGGGTAAATATAGGCAAAAGCTTTCAGCACCCATCACAAGTGGCTTTCTCCCACAAAGTCAGAAAAATGAACATGTAAACTGACTACTGTTTACAATGAAGAAAGAAATAGGAAAGGGCTAATAATCACATACTCCGCTCTAACAACATCTCAATTTAGTAACATTGACCCTTGATTATATTTTAGACCAAATTGTGTTCTTTCATGAAGATATCATATGGTGAAATAACAATCACTTTTTCCTCAAAGTAGTTGCATGTAGTGAAGCAAGAATTAAAATGAGTATTAAAGGAGATTATAAATTACAATGAAAGTTGGCACTGTTGAAGTAGTACTGAGTGCATAAATTTCAACCCTACTTCCTAAAGAGATAAAAGAAAAGCTTCACTTACCTCCTCTTCCAGCATGACAGGTCAATAGAGAGTTCAAACACCTGATTCCAGCAGGTTTCTGGTAGAATTCCGGAAACAGGTTTCTGTCTAGAAGGGCCCCAAAGGTTCATGGTACCAATTGGGACCACTGATGCAAATCACTACAGAGGCAACTGTTTGCACCATATTTTGTTACTGCAAAGCAATGTAAACATACATTATGGTGAGCTATTCAATGTGGTATACTAAACTGTATAGGGCATGGGTCAGATGTTGGGACATGTGGCCTGAGCACTCCCACTTTGATTTAACAGGAAAACAAATGATGACGTGGTTGGCTTAGCATTAAACCCAAATCCAAATCCATGCTCATGCTTTGTTTTGCCCAACCAAACCACAGCTGAGAAGCCAACAACAAACCATGGTTTCCTAATAATGGGATTTTATGGGGGTTTTGAACAAAACAAACCACAATCGCAGGTTTGGATGCAATGCTTAAGCCCAATGCTTCACAATTTGCATTCTTGCTTGAGTAAGAGAGGATCAGAGCAGGAGCTCTTGGGCTGCATGCACTAGAACAAAGCTTTTGCACAAGATAACTGCCATAGTTAGTGGAAGCTGAGAAGAACTTTATCGCCTCTTTATAACCTCTTTCAAACAAGAATGGAACAGTAACAGGAAATTCTCCCAGTTATACAGTAATTAACTTCAGTGTCACCTAGTAACTAAACTATAGCAACCTTCTCTAAAATTTGAAACGTTTCACTTAGCTATATTTCTCATGATACAATATCTAAGTTTGTAAAATGCCAAATGTAGTTACATATAGATGGATTTTTTAAAAAAAGAAAAAGAAGAAAGCGTATAAATGCCTTTGGAAATGAAGAAAATTCTGCATAAAACAAAATTAGAAATTCCATCAAATATCTTCAGAATCCTTCCTTTAACTTTCTTTTCCTTCATTCTTCAACTTCCCTGACTAAAGGGCATATTTCTTTCAAGCCTACAAAGGTAGGATGTTTTTGCCCAGCACAAGGAGACTAAGCTGTTAGCGACTTTGTTAGAGAAGCTCTGTTATTCCAGCACTTCCATAGAATTACCCGCTCTTTCTCGCTGCTTCTTTTAAAGCTCTTCCCAGTTCAAGCTGCTGCATGCCCCTGCTAATAACGTCTTGTCATGCAGTGACAGAATTATGCTCTCACACTGGTTTCACATGTCACAAATAATTGCTCTCATTGCTCATCATATTGAAGTTGTCAGGACTCTCTTACGCCTGTAATTTGTGCGAGTTGATCATACTTTGGTAAATCAACAGGTCACGGCCTCTGGCCTCTGGCCCCAGTGACTGGTTGAGACCGACCTACAAATCTTATGACAGGGACAACAGAGAGGGTATGAACTATTCAAGGGACTGTGTCTATCAACTGCTGTCTGGAAAACTCATTCTTTTCTCCTTCGGTCATGTTTAAAGTCTTCTACCTCAAGTGTAGAACTGTATCTGCCATTTCTTCCCATCTGTTCTTTGTGGGGGTGGGGTGAGATTTGTGTAGGGTGTGTGTATATATTTGCACGTGCACTGAAGCAATTGTGTGTGCACGTTATGGTACTCTGGAATGTTTTTGTTAAACCACATACATCCATGCCAAATGCTTACATACTCCATACGTTTCAAATGAAAGACCCCAGAGCAGGAGATTAAAAAAAAGAGAACCAGTCTTCATCCAGCACAAATGAATTGCATTCATCGTTGCTATATACCCCGGTTAAACTTCCTTGGCAGTTTTATGAGTTACTTTTATAAAACTTTATTGACGAACACAGGCTGAAGTATGGCCGTAGTCTCAAATACTGTTTTCATCAAGGCACAAGATATACAATTGAGTTTCATTTTGAATGCCTCAGAAAGAAAGAAAAAACGAGGCATGTTATTTTTGACTGAGACTTTTATTGTGAATGAGAGGCCAATCCAGGCATCATTTGTTACTCAAGGTCTTCAATAGCTCAGCAGCTCTATACACCTGAGGAAGAGGAGACCTATGAACCTGTGCACGAGGAATACTGCACAGATCAGCTGGAGGGAGGTCAGAAATGAATTGTTTTTAACTTAGATGCTTTAACAGCAAGTTGTCAAAAGCAGCGTGCCCTGAAGAAACATGTATCTGAACACAGAGAAAGATTCGCCATCAATTCCAAGCCTAGTTGCAAAACATCACCGGCGGTTCAAATGTTTACTTCTCGGGAAAAGTTTTTTAGTGCCTTCGTTTTCAGCGCACAATGAACAGAAGCAGCCTTTGTGGCTGAATCCCTCCAAATGTCTGCCTGAACGTTACCTCCCTCTGCTTTCATGAGAGATACAAATGGCGAGAGGAAAGGATTGGTATCACGTACTTATTATTCCAATTGCAAAGGCAACAGCTGGCTCTGGGTCCTTTGATTGCCAGGTGTTTGTCTGATGCCACATGTTCATTTGAGGGCCTTTTGTAAATACACTGAATAAATGAAAGCAAAAAGACTCCCAACATTTCCAGTTTTTTTTAAAAAATTCAAATGCAGTGACAAAATGCAGCAACAAAAGTGATAAGCTTCCCTTTTAGGGACATAAAGCCCCAGTGATTAGTGATGCACAGAAAGGAGGCTTGTTATAAAGAAATGGGTTTATTGGGAAAACATTCATAAAACTTTCCCCCATCTAGAAGCAATTTGTCTATTCACTGGCACAGCAAGGGAAATAAATTAGGAGGATGCAGCTCCTCGGTGTTTCTGTGCCTTTTAAAGGTCCAACACAATTCCCCACATTTTCCCCCAAACTCCCCAAATTGTAAGCCCAAACTGCAGCTCTCATTACCCCTGACCATTGGTCCTGCTGGCTGGGGTTTTTGGGAGTTGTAGCCTGAAAAATATCTAGAGGGCTGCAGGTTCCTCATTCCTGGATAATTAACAAATGAAGCTTTTTGTTTTATTTTCAGTTTCAAAAATCTGCTTCTTTCTTTGTGTTACTACAACCCTTTTTACAGATATGAAAAATGGTGATGAAACACCTGCAAACAGGAACAATGGAGACTTTTAAAAATGCATTTGACTTGTTAAAAAAAAAGTAAACATCTGAAGATTTAAAACCCTTTCTCTGAGTTTTTAAATGACTTCTAGTTTTCTCTGAATATTAAGACAAGCTCAGTCATGAACCCTTCCCCCAGATCTGAAGTAAAGTAGCTGGGCAAAACACAGCCTTTCCTCTGTGAGATCAATTGCATGAATGGAAAAGATGTGGTCCTCATCTCACTTCATGGTACATTCACTTGACACCCTGATGCTGTCATGGGACGTTCCCTATTACTGTCCAGTGACAGCAAGCATGATCTGTAATATAATGGAACAGACAGCTGTCCTGATCCAGAGAAGCGTCATACACTACTATTCATGCAGTGTCCGCTGCTACTTCTTCACACACACACACACACACACACACACACTCCCTGTTGCTAAAAAGGTGATCAATGCTGACAGTTTTGATAGTGCTGATTGCCTGTGCCTACCAGAATACATATTTCCTCCTGTTTAACCCTCTAAAAAATTTCCTGGGCTTAATTCCCCAACCTTTTTATTTTTATAATGGGGTTGGAGAGAGTTAAAGAGCATGAGTTCTGCAGTTCAGTGTCTGAGAGGAAAACTCTGAGGGAAAAGTGTTTTGCATGCCCCCGCGGGATTGTGGTCCTGGGAAAACCAGGTTGTATTTTGAAAGCTCACGAGAAGAGACGTGACAGCTTGAAAAGGGAACAAAAGAAAGGGTGTCCCTTATACTGAGGAACATTTGAGAGTTCTGCCTTGAGGACAATAAACGGGAAATGATGATTTACAAGGAAAAGGGAGTTTAATTTGAAAACAAGTCTGAATCTAAATATAACTGGAACATTGCCAAGTGGTACTCGGGTAGAAGTGAACCACAAATCTTGGAGGCAGTTTTGTACTGTACGAGAGGAAAAGCTAAGAACTTTGAAGAAATGTGGTCTTTGTTCTCAGAGTTATATGATTAAGCGTGAGACATGTTTCAAAATGTTTATTCTTTTATTTGTAATTCCCAAGAGCAATTCAGCATAACTTGGTTTAATGATGGCTCCAATTTGAGTTGCAATACATACAGCTATATGCTTTTGGTTTCTTCTCTTACCCAACCACATTCACTGATTCCAGCAATGAAATACAAGTATGCAAAATGAGAAAGAACTTTGTACACCATGCTTCCCGGTGACTTTCTGGACAACAACCAAGGCAGCTAATAATGTTCTTGAAGAATCTGAATCTGTGGCAGACAGAGATCAGTAGAAGGACAATTTCAGAAGCAAGGTATCATGGATCATCTCATCTTTGACCTTTCTCCTCCTTCTTCCCCACATCAGTTGAGAAACAACACTCTTCTTGTCTCACATTCTCTTCTCCATCCCTGCTTCCCTCCCACCATACATGAGAAGCAGTAGCTGTCTGACAGCTGATGAAACAAAACTTGTTACATCCCAAGTGAGCTATTTTTGTCTCCTAAAATTTCTCTCCTTGTTGAAGGCCTGACCTGGCTTTTTTTTTTTAAAGAAGTTTACCAGGTGGGCCGGGCAAACCAATTAAGCATTGTTAGGAAAGAAATGGACTGACTGTGGAAAGTGTGGAGTGAAACACAAGATACCTGGATTGAATTCTTTCTTTTTCCACAGATTTCTACTCATAGGTACAACAGTTCGCCTCAGTGCAGTGATGGAAAAAGAAGAGGAATAAATGAGAGAAAAAGACCTTCTCTGCTGTTTCATACCTATCAAGTACTCATTGTTGTTAGAGGCATCCTATCTTGGTTGACACTGTCCCCCTACCATCCACATGGTTTGGGATAGAGAGCATTGAGAGGAATCAAAAGGGCAGATTTTAAGAGGGTGAAGAATGCTGAATAGAAAATGAGATGGATACAAAATGAAACACCATGTGAGGCAAAGTGAGATGTCTTTTTGAAAGAGTCTGCCAAAATCTGAGTGTAAAGTCCTCCATTTTGGGTGGATTCTACATTTTCTTACATGGTTCCAGGACTTTGTCTTACTCACATATAAAATTGAATAAATCATCACCATCCTGTATTCAATTTTATTATTGGTGCTGCAGTGATACATTGACGTATTCAGGAAGCATGCGATGCAGTTACAGTAATATAACCTTAAACTCCCCCTTTCAGTTTAACAATGTTCACTTACTCAGCAGAAAAATCTCTTGGCAGTTTACAAAAGGTATTAATTAAAAAATACATATAAAACCAAACATGGAAAAAAAACAACAACCATGAGATAATTTTAGGCCCCCTTAGCCACATTAACAAACCACAACAGTAGCAGCCACCCTGCCCAGAACGTCTTGTTTAAGGACCCCTAGCGCAACCCCTAGAGCGAGGCTGGGAGGGTGCAGCTGGGGGTGGAAAGCCTTGCTGTCATGGATAAAGCAGAACTGTGGTGGGAGAGCGGGATGCTTATCACAAATAGGACAAGGAGTAGCGGTGGTGGAGGAAGATGAAGAGGGGACAGCAGCTCAGATGGTACAATCTCTTACACCAGCCATGGGAAATTTGTAATTTTTAAAAAGCATTTTAAAGACCTGCGTATACTACAGGACCAGGGACGTGGGTGGTGCTGTGAGTTAAACCACAGAGCCTAGGACTTGCCGATCAGAAGGTCAGCAGTTCGAATCCCCGCGACGGAGTGAGCTCCTGTTGCTTGGTCCCTGCTCCTACCAACCTAGCAGTTCGAAAGCATGTCAAAGTGCAAGTAGATAAATAGGTACCACTCCAGCAGGAAGGCAAACGGCGTTTCCGTGCACTGCTCTGGTTTGCCAGAAGCGGCTTAGTCATGCTGGCCACATGACCCGGAAGCTGTACGCCGGCTCCCTCAGCCAATAAAGCGAGATAAGCACCGCAACCCCAGAGTCGGCCACGACTGGACCTAATGGTCAGGGGTCCCTTTACCTTTGTACTACAGGACCACCCAGTTTTCATTCTGAAAGAATCTTCATTGCAAACGTTTGTAGAATCCATATTGTTTCCTCTTTCAGCAAAGTGTGTGCTACCATGTTGCCATGATGTACGTCTCAAGGCAGATCTTTCTTAAAATCTCTTGCAGCCATTATGCAAACCAGCTGGGGCTCACTTTTCTTTTAGATTTCTCCAAGCTGCCATAAAGACTCTCAACTTTTAAAACAGATACATGTTAAATGCGGCATTAAACAATGAAGGTGTTGGAGCTCAACCTGGGGAAAGCTGCAAACTGCAACCGGAGCAAATATAATGTAGCATTCTATCAGGCATATGATTTGTTTGTTATATGACCTTCTATGTACCACTTTATACATAAAATGGCTTTTCAAAGGCTGTCGGTGGGCCATGGAGGCTGTGATGTAAGTGGACTGTGATTCATCAGTCTGGCTTAGTTCATGGTCCATTCAGTTATTCAATATGCAAGCTTTTCATTTGTGCGATCAGTTGTAAAGTGAGGACAATGCAAATGGCTAATTTCAAGGCCATGTAAAATGCCATAAACATCCTCTGTAATCCGACACTAAATGAGTGTCCCAAAGTCAAGATGATGAGAATTCTCCATTCACTAAGAAGTTAATGGACATGTTTTGTTTCTAAAATACCAACAGTCAGGCAATGGGAAAGGTGGCCCATGTTGTTGTGAGGAATATTCCTGGGAAGCAATGTAACTCCAAAGCTTTACAAACTGAATTAGGTGTAATCCTTATGGGATCACTAACAGCTCATAAATAACTTTTAATGAGTTTTCCAGCCAGCACAACATTTCCACGTGGGGGAAAGTCGGAGATGAGATGAGAGAGAACTGGAGTTTGCTTTATAAAATAAAAGAGAAACTTTAAAGAAAGGAATATTTCTATACAGAAAGATTAGTACCTAAAATATTTAATTATGTGACAAAGCTAGGCAAAGTCTAGGAATAAGTCATTGCAAATACATAGACATTGACCACTAATCTATGGGAACATATAGATCTACATCGCAAGCATGTTCCAGAGTTAAGCAGGGATATAAATCAAGGTTTGCAAATGTCATTTAAGTTTTCACCTGTCCCAAGATTCAGAATTATTGGCTTCCCAATGAAAAGCATATGTTGCGTCTCTAGTCTGGGGAATAGTAATGAAGTGAGGCAGACACTCTCCAGTTCTCCACTACCATCTCTTCCCCTCTTTATTTCCCATCGAGTCAAAATAATTACTGAATCCTTGAGGGAGCATTTCTTTCACTCTGCCGATAACTGCTGCCATGTTGCCCCTTCATGAGCTGCTCTTCTTCCTTGTGGGACTGTGATTTGATTTATGAGAAAATAGTGGGCAAATTGCGATGTCCATGTTGATGGATGACATCATTTGGGCCATTTTGCTGATCATGTATGACTAACATTTTTTTCGTAGTCTTCTTGCAATTGATCAACTGCAGCACAGCAGCTGAGTTAAAAAAAAGAGAGAGGAGGTGACAATTGCCTTTGCCATGTAGGAACTGCAATAGAACTTGCATAGCAGAAACTTCTCCTCTGGTTAGAAGTGCAACGATGAGAATGTGCACTCTTCATACTTTGATATAAAGAAAGGAGAATATACATTTCATAGACTGCAAATTGTGTGACATAAATATGACAAAGGTGGCAAATTTAAGCACTCTAGCTATCACAGTAAAACACAGAAGGGAGGGTATGCTGTTGAAACTTTCAATGATGCCTTAGATATGATTCTGATCATACTCTTTAATTAGTTATGTTTATATATACTTTTCCAAGCAGAGAATTAAATATAGCAAAACATAGACACTCAGGATGTGTCTTAAAATCAGCAAAATTACATTGCTTTATAGATGTTTTGGACTACAACCCCCTGCTATTATTTTAATGTTGTTGATGTTTGATGTGTCCCCCCCCCCCTCTGTATTTTGTTGGAAGCCACCCAGAGTGGCTGGGTAACACAGTCAGATAGATGGGGGTATAAGAAATTATTATTATTATTAATCGGCCATGCTTGGTGGGACAGATGGAATTAGAGTCTAATGACATATGTAAGGAACAGGGGTTGGGGAAGCACGACGTGGTTTCCTTAAACTCAGGCTAGTGTTCTCTGCACCACTCAAATTCTTATGTTTATATGGTTTGTAAGTGAAATCTGAATTTTATCATCAAAATTAAATAACTGAAACTTGATTTCAAGACCGGAAGGATTGTCGTGTTAGTCTGCTGTAGCAAATCCGCCATCTAACACTGGTTCTGACCCGACTGCACTGGCAGCCAATTTGTTTCAAAGCCCAATACAAAGTGCTGTTTTTGACATCAAAAGCTTATGGAGCCTTTTCTCATTTGAACCTACCCAGACCCTGAGGTCATAATCTGATGGCCTTTTCTTTGTGCTACCTCTGAGGGAGATCCAGAAGCTGGTGAGGAAGGAACACACCTTTCTTACAGTAGCTCTCAGTCTATGGAATGCTATCCCCAGGGAGGTCTGCCCAACAACAACTTGGTTATGGTTGTGGCACTAGGCACAGGTGTTACTGTTTTCCTGAAACTTAAATCTGAGCATCACTTTTCTTTTCATTTGTCCTTGCCTGCCAAGCAGTTTGCCAGGTTATCCAGGAAGTGAACTGTTTTGGTTCAAGTAGAGCTGAGCCTAAAGGATTGAACTCCAACTTTGCCAGTCTGTTGATAACATGTATAATTTCTTTTGGATTGGGGGGGGGGGTATGATTTCAATGCTTTGGGGCATGCAAGGTCAAAGAGGTGAAGTGTGGGACAAATGAATCAGTTGTGGTATTTGCACTCCTTGGTGCTGGTGGGAGCTCTTGTTTTTTAAAACAACAACAACATCCTCATAGTGATGCAGACTCTTCATGAAGCCAAAGCAGAGTCACCACCAGACCATGAGATTAGTGCCAGCAGTATCAAATAAACTATATCTGAGACATTTGCCTTGCACCCAGCATCCCTGCCAGATTTCTACAGTTGTTCTTCTTGCACCAGACATCCATTCTATAGTAGCCTGATCCAGGTCCTTTAGTAGCTCTTTGGAACAGCCCTGGGGGACACATGACTATCTAAGAATAGACTGCATCAAATATTCTATGCACTTCACAAAATGCCCCAAAACTTCCTTTTCCTGGCTTATTCAGATAGCTGAGCTATTCATTGACTGTACTCTGATGATAGTTTTCTGATGGTTTTTAAAAGTGGAAACAGTGTTTTCTTTGTTTTGCTTAATTCGGCCTTGGGTATAGCTATAATATTACATAATAAAGTAAATGAATTTTTATTTTATTTTTGTAAAACCTCTCCGCCCCATGTACCAGAAGACATACTTTTTTTAAAAAAAAAGAACTTATGGGCCAGTCCTAGTTTACAGTGGGGGTTTTCCTTTCAGTCTCGCTTTTCATCTTTGCCTGTGGTGCACTGTTAATTCCCTGCCTTAGTTAGGTTGGGCTTTACCACCACTGAGTTTGGAACGCTGCCATTGTTTCACAGGCTGAGCCATAATTTTAATCTGCATACTAGCTATAATTCTTCTTCTGGTCTGCAATCTCACATTTTAATGTAGGGTAGCTTTTTTTGAATAGTGTGACATTCATGGCCTGTCCTGACATCCCTGCTGAACTTCATATTGATCCTAGCAATGAGTATTGCGACTGGTGTCCTTGTGGTAATAGATGAGGCTGCTGCCCACCTATAAGACAAGCCGGTTTCTCTCCCAATGTCACAGAATTAAGCTCTGCCTCAAAAGCCGGGTGCATTTCAATAGGGTCATTATGCGGAGATATCCCCACTGCTTATGGACCTAATAGGTTAGTACATAACAGCCACCATGGCTTGTTCTACCACCATGGCCTGATGACTATTGGTATGGAATTGCCTTGCAGAGGCAGGCAGCCATTCTCAATAGCAAACTATTTCATCTGTGACAGATCTTGGGGTCTCAAATTTCAGTGGTGCCCTGTGCGATGCCAAATTTCAGCACCCACCCACCCCTCTCACCATTCATCAGTGCTGGATTTACCTAGAAGCTAAACAAGCTATAGCTTAGGGCCCCACTCTCTTAGGGGCCACAAAAAATTTAAAGGGGAAAACGCTGGATGTATATTTCCAAAATATAAGATAAAAAACAAATAAAATAAAAACCTACATACAGCAACAGTGTTTTGTGTTGTGTAGGCTCCTATGATGTAAGTAATGGGCCATGCCTGCTAGCCTGCTCCCTAAAATATCACTGGTTTGCTCATTTCTATATATAGGGTGCCTACATTCTACATGGACTGGTTGTTGGCAACATGTAGCATGCAGCTGCAGACTGCATTGCAGCACAGTTGAATGTAGGTCAAGCTGTTGTACCTGTTATCTAGTATTAAAGAGTGCTTATAGACTGATGATTGGGCAGCATAGACTAAGGGTATGAATCTTATGCCTACTGACTGATTTGTGTAATACATAATTTATTTATTTATTTTGAGCCCATTATGGCTTTAAATACCTATTAGGTCCATAATTTACCATATAGCATATATTCAACACAAAAAACAGTGACAATTTTTTGTTGACAAAGGACAACTGGACATATAAAGGGCCCCAGTACCTTCAGTAGCTTAGGGCCTCATCAAACCTAAATCCGGCCCTATGCTACCTCCTAGTTGTGGTGCCCAGTGCAACTGAACTGGTTGCACACACACACACCCCAAATCGGCCTCTGCCTTTATGAACCTGCTACTAGGTCTTGATGCATTTGTCTAGCAGTACAAAGGACTGCTAGAGGGACATGGGTGGTGCTGTGGGTTAAACCACTGAGCCTTGGACTTGCCGATCAGAAGGTTGGCGGTTTGAATCCCCGTGACGGGGTGTGCTCCCTGCTCCTGCCAACCTAGCAGTTCGAAAGCATGTCAAAGTGCAAGTAGAGAAATAGGTACCGCTCCGGCGGGAAGGTAAATGGCATTTCCATGCGCTGCTCTGGTTTGCCAGAAGCGGCTTAATCATGCTGGCCACATGACCCGGAAGCTGTACGCTGGCTCCCTCGGCCAATAAAGCGAGATGAGCACCGCAACCCCAGAGTCGGCCACGACTGGACCTAATGGTCAGGGGTCCCTTTACCTTTACCTTTACAAAGGACTGCTGGGGCACTGGTGGCATGAGTGAGACCCAGAACCACAGAACTAATCCCTCTTGACCAAGCCTGATACAGTGCCCCACGGAAGCAAAGAATTGCTCTGTATTATTGGGCTGCAGAAAAACAACCATTATTTATTATTTCCACCAATATAGTTTTCAAAAAGTGAGAAGGAGGGAGGGAGGAAGAGAGAGATGGGGTCAGCGATGAGCTCACTAAGGAAAGAGCTTAAGAATGGTTTTATCAAACAGTGATAAAACATGAGAGGGAGGAAAATATGACCAGATGTTTCTAAATCCCTCTTTTTATATGGATGTGTATTTTAACCAATTATTTTTATATGTATATTATTTGCAAAATATCCATTTATTTGTAGACACATTTCCCTCCCTTCTTCCCTATTTTTCATATTTTACTGGAAGAAGCAATACATGAAATTTTAGAAGGCTTAGGTTTTCTCCACATTTCCGAAATGCAGGGATCTGTTTTTCTCATTTGCTGCATGCTGGACTGATAGAATCTCCTCACTTGGTAAAACACTTGACACTCATTTCAGCATCTCATTGTTTTATTGCAGCGTCAAAGCCATTGAAGGTGCTTTTTAATGGGGACGTGATTTTTCCTCTGGTGCTGCACTCCTTCAGCCAGTTTTGCCACACTGAGCGTTTAATTTTCCAAGGAATTTACTTTTCATCCTTCCTCCAAGGCAAAATATAAAGTGCACAGCTTTATTGCCCTGAACATACTCAAAAATCTATTGCTCTTTATGCTATTATTCACATAGCTAGTTCCACAAAAGTGAAATAAACAGGGTCAAAAAGAAGGATTCATACTAACATTGGGGTTTCAGAGTCAGGGCAGATCTTCCTATAAAGTCAAAAGGAATTGATAACCTGTAGCTCCCTTGATTTTTTGAGACCTGAGGATATAGGGCGGTATACAAATTTAATTAATAATAATAGTAAAAATAATAATTTCTTGTGTATACTTTAATTGGTCCAGAAACATAGGATTTGCACCTGGTATTTTTTTTATTTCAATGTCCTATCCCACAAGGTTGTTTTTAAACTCTGAAGATAGTCTTTTATGCCCACTATCCTGATCAAAATAATGGGAAAATCTTGTCTTTTCAGAGAGGAGATTTTGTCTTTCCAGCATCTCTTTTAAAACTTTAATAAATGCCATGCTCTTATCTTATTCCTTAGCCCTATACTTGAACAAACCACAGGTATGAAGGTGAATCTTTTTTCCTCTACCCATAGGGTGCATTCACATTTCCATCTTAATGCACAGTGAAGTTGTGTGTTTTTCTGGTGCTTTCCACAGCTGCCCCCTGCCCTGCCACCACTGCCAAACCAGAATTTCCCTCATGTAGAGGGAATTTAATACCAATGCAGCTCTCCTTCAAGTGCACACCAAAAGCATGGGTGTTGGGGGCAGAGGCATGTCAGGGACTGGGCCAGTGTCCCAGAGCCCCTCTCACATGACCCAAGTCTGTGGAGGGGTCACCTAAACCCCCATTTTGGAAGGCTCCATTGGGAAAAGCTTGCTTGACAATATGTGAGAATGCCAGACAGCAATTATCTTCCTGTTTAGCACAAGCTTGGGCTTCCTAAACTGCAGTATTTCCCCACACATTCTTTCCAATTCCTCAGAAACAGATGCTGTGATGTTCAGGTCAGTGTTCTGAATCTGATGTGCTGTTTACAAGTGTCAATAGAAAAACTGTGTGATTGCCCTTTTTTAACTAGTACAAATGCTCCCTGCTGTTTCACAGGGAATAAAATTCACTGAACTCTCTGCTTAGCTTTCTGAAGGCACTTGCACTTAGCCATTCAGAGTAGTTTAAGGACCAGCTTGCCACTATAAGGAGCACATCTTGACCTGCAGCAGTGTGTAATCACTCAATTTGCAATGACACAAATGGTCTCACATAAACAATGTATCCTTCTCCTATAGATCTGCTAGGCTTCCCATTAACTATGACACTACCTTATGTATCCAGACCCTCCAAGTTCCTATTTTCCAGGGACACCCCTGATTTTGAGAAGCTGTCCTGGTTTCTGATTTGATCCTGGAATGTCCCACTTTTCTTTAGGATGTCCCTATTTTAACTGGAGAAATGTTGGAGGGTATGGAGTTATCCAACTCCCGAGCTGTCTGAAGCCAATCCTGTATAGGGAAGTTTTTAAAAATGTTTAATGTTTTTATATATGTTGGAAGCTGCCCAGAGTGGCTGGGGCAACCCAGTAAGATGTGTGGGGTATAAATAGTAAAATTATCATTATGGAACAGGGTGTCCCTATTTTCATAAGAGAAATGTTGGAGGGTTTGCAAGATACGTCCCATAAAAAAATGTTACAAAGCTATGCATCTTTACAAAGTCAATTAAAACCTTAATTCAGTCCATCTTTATGAATTTTCTAGCTTTGAAATGAAACTAATGATATTTTCACTTTAAAATGTCAAGTGCTTGGAGCATTGATTTTAAAAGGAGATTCTTTGGCCACACTTTTGAAAAGAACAAGTGAAGTTAGACTTTTGCATTTCTATTTGCACTTTTTAATTCTTTCCTGGGTTTTACGCAGCTTAAGAAAAGTACAGATCTGGATTTTTCAAGTCCTTTCCTTAGCACTGAAATAGTTTACTAAAAAGCTTACAAAACTATGTGATGATTCCAGGCATCTGAATTAAATCCCAGCCAATATTCCTTCCAAACCAAAACAAAGCTATACCATGTGTTACGGGTGTGGTTTGATTAGCTGGCAAAGTTGTTCCTATGCCAACCTCTTGTGTGTAATGAACTGGTCTCCCTCCAGGATGACAGGGAGGTCCCATTGTACAATGGTACCTCAGGTTAAGAACTTAATTCATTCTGGAGGTCCGTTCTTAACCTGAAACTGTTCTTAACCTGAAGCACCACTTTATCTAATGGGGCCGCCATGCTACCACCGCACAATTTCTGTTCTCATCCTGAAGCAAAGTTCTTAACCTGAGGTACTATTTCTGGGTTTGCAGAGTCTGTAACCTGAAGCGTCTGTAACCTGAAGCATCTGTAACCCAAGGTACCACTGTATATGCAGAGTACACTATAATTCCTGCTTGAAGTCTGTTTCTGTCTAAAATGCAAGGAGTTAAGTGGTAAATTCAGCATTCTTTGTTTGACCAAAATGGGGGAAATGAACTTACAATCAACTCATGATGGGAAGCTACTCACAGTCAGGCAAATTGCCATATAGTGATTTGGTTTTAGGTACAGCAAAGAACAGGTTGAGGCTGTATTTCGGTAGCACTGAATGCTAAATCATGGGGCTGAAATTACTACTGCTTTTTCAAATTCCTAAATCATCATCATCTGAAAGTGGCTTCAATTGAAAAATATGTTTTTAAAAAACCAAAAACCTGTGGGGAGAGATGCCCTCAAACAGTGTGGTGAGGACTGAATACTTCTGTGACTGGTCACAGAGTACTGCTTACTGACTGTTGAGATATGGAATAGAAAAGTGCAGGGAATGGAATCCTGGACACAGTGAGTGTGCCACACTGCAATATTTTGTTGCTGCTCCCACTAAAAAAACATTGCTTTCTCTCTGTTCCAGCGCCATCAACTCCAAGCCTTGGATTTCAGCTCTAACTGGCTGGTTTTGGGGTCATTTTCTTCTAACTTCTCAGGATGTCGACTCTGACTGCGTTGCTTTCCAACACTTCCCACTTCTTTCCACTGTGCTTTTGCGGGCGGTTTGACCTCTGGCCCTTGCAATATGAAGGACAGGAACAATGGAACAAGTCCCAAAAAGTTCACGGGAAGGACTTGGACCCATGGATTTTATTCTCAGTCCCTATCCATTAACTGCTCCATTGTTGTTCACTGCTGTTATATGGAGCTAATGAAATTCCCGTGATCCCAGTGAGGAAAAACCTGTTTTTATAGGCACCGAGTGCCGTATATGATTTTTCTATAGAGAAAAGAAAAGAAAACAACCACAATGATCATGAGGTTCACACATTGTAACAGATATTTATTTTGTTTGGAGAGCATACCTCGCCTCGCAAAGTATCTGGATGAAAAAGAAACTCATTTAATTATGTATAGGGCCTCGACTCCCAAAAGAAATGGGTTATGTAAAAACTGATGCTTGTTTATGTGTTCAATGCATTCAATTGCAAAAGAACAGCTCCCCACCAAGCTATCATTACCTATGTCTATGCATTTTTATTTGAATTTTATTTGGCTTCTATTGGAAGCTGGTTCCTTTGATACCAAAAATCTATACTCCTTCTATCAGATGAGTTTTGTTGTTGATGTTGCTGTGCAGTCAAAATGCAACATTACACAGACACTGCCTGATTTCCCTAGGAATTTTTCATGTGGATCAAATTTGTGCTTGATTCCAATGCAAAGTGAAAGGGGGGGGGGTTTCCGGAAGTACAATTATTTTTTTTAAAGGCTGTTTCTTCTCTTTTCCCCTGTATGTTGATGAGAAGGAGAACAAGAACAATTTGATCAAATGCCTTTCCTGCTGCAAATTACATATAAAATAATACAAGCAATACATATAAAATAATATTTCCATAAGGCTTGATTATAAAAAAAACCATGAACTGTATTGAAACCCCTAAAATGGGGGCAAACTAAATAAATCCACAGAAGTATGCAGATTCAGGTATGAATATTGATAAGGGTAAAGTTGGGGGCTGGAGAAGAAAAGTTGTGTTGTGGAGCAATTAAATGCTGTTCTTATTGTTTGCGTTAAGGAATGATTATTTTTTAAAAAACACTTTAATGTACATATCTTGTTTGCATGGATGAACTTTGAACATCCTAGTCTTCTGACAAATAGTCACTCATATTGCTGGATCATCTTCATTAATGAGGGCCATTTTTCATCGTGTTTGGTTTTCAGTACAAAAAAAAATCATTTCAAAGGGTGCAAAATTCTATGCAGGGAAGGCTGTCTTTCTGTCTTACAAAATGTTTTGCAGTTTTGTTCCATTGCTCTATTCCACAACAGCACCTTAAAAATACACAGAGACCTTAAAAAGACCTTGCCATCACTCTTAATTCCTTCTGCTCCTTTTATTCACTCTTTTAAAAAGAAGGGGGGAAATCCAGATAATTACAAGCCTATTAGCTTAATGTCTGTTCCAGCAATATTAAAGATTAAATTACCAAGTATACAAAAGTCTTGCTGAATAGAAATCAACATGGCTTCTACAAAGGCCATCCCTTCTGTAATAAACTTTCAGCATTCTTTGAGTGTCAGTAAGCATGTAAAAAAAGTGATCCAGCAGAAATGGTGTACAGTGGTACCTCAGGTTACATACACTTCAGGTTAGATACTCCGCTAACCTAGAAATATTACCTCTGGTTAAGAACTTTGCTTCAGAAAATCGTGCTCCGGCGGCATGGTGGCAGCAGGAGGCCCCATTAGCTACAGTGGTGCTTCAGGTTAAGAACAGTTTCAGGTTAAGAACGGACCTCCGGAACGAATTAAGTACTTAACCCGAGGTACCACTGTACTTTGGCCTTCGAAAAGACTTCCTGACTGGCAACTCCAGAGTAGGGATGGCAGAGAATTCCAACCGAAATAAAAATGGGTGCGGAAATTGCTACTGTTTGCATATTTGCTCATTGTCAGCTGAGTAAGTTTAGCAGTCATGGAGCGGATCCTCTTATGGACTGGTAACAGGTTAAATGACAGCAAGCAAAGAACAGGAGTAGATGGCCATTTCTCACAATGGAGGAATGTAAGAGTGCTGCCACCTCCCAAAGATTGGCATTGGGACCGATGCTCTTTAACCTGTCCATAAGTGATCAAGAGTTAAGAGTGAGAAGGCCAAGTCTGGGGTGGTAAGAACAAAGAAGGGATTGCATAGAGTTCCAAAAGGATCTTTGCAAAATGGGTGAATGAACGACAAAATGGCAAAATTTATGTAAGTGTAAGATGGTTCATGGGGTGAGAGTGGCATTGTCACATATAAACCGATCAGGTTTGAGCCCACATTCTTGGGTTCATGCTGGATAGTGCAATGAGAACATTAACCTGGTATGTGGAAGCTTTGAAGAAAGTTGATTTTATGATAGGGATCACTAGGAAATGGATGGAAGTAAAACTGCCAGTATCATAATACTTGAAATGCCTGATACAATTCTGGTTAAAGGTAAAGGACCCTTGACCATTAAGTCCAGTCATGAATGACTCTGGGGTTGCGGCGCTCATCTCTCTTTACTGGCCGAGGGAGCCGACGTTTGTCCGCAGACAGCTTCTGGGTCATGTGGCCAGCATGACTAAGCCACTTCTGGTGAACCAGAGCAGTGCACGGAAACACCATTTACCTTCCTACCAGAGCGGTACCTATTTATCTACTTGCACTTTGACGTGCTTTCGAACTGCTAGGTTGGCAGGAGCAGGGACTGAACAACAGGAGCTCACCCTGTCACGGGGATTTGAACCGCCAACCTTCTGATCGGCAAGCCCAGGCTCTGTGGTTTAGACCACAGTGCCACCCACATCCCTACAATTCTGGTTGCCACATCTCAAAAAAGGGGTATTGTAACCCTGGAAAAGGTGCAGAAAAGGGCAGCTAAATGATTAAGGTGCAGTGTGCTGGTCCCTTGGATTACCTGAGAGGCGAGGTCCAAGTCCTGTCCGTGGTCAAAGGTGCAACGTGGAGGCAGTCTGTAGTAGCTGAAGCTGGGTGCAGGGCAGGGAGCTGGGTGAAGTCAGGGTCAGGCATGCAAGCAGGGCGCCAGGGTGGGTCAGAAGCTCAGGCAAGTAAGCAGGACAGGGCTCAGGCAGGAACTAGCAACCAACAATGTTGCTTCCGCAACTTGGGACTGGGGCTGGCCGGCTTTTACCTGCCCTGAGGCATAGGGCAGCCCTGATCCTCTGGTGACTCGCCTCTCCTGGCCTGGAGGCAAGCACTCCTTCTGCAGGAACTTAGTTCCCTCCGCCTCTCTGCCCTGAGCCTCTGTAGCTCAGGAGAGGCTGGAGGGTTACCGGACCCAGAGGCAACCTCAGCTTCCTCTGACGGGGCTGAGAGTGGAGGACCTGCAAGCAATGAGTCCTCCATCACCTCAGGAGCTAGAACAGACTCAGCTGATGCCTGCACCTGAGGATCCAGCACAGGTGAGGACCCTTCAGGCTCAAGCCCCAGCCCTGGCTCAGCTGGTTCTGGAGGCGGGGACTCCTGTGCAGGCTGGGATCCCTCAGGTTCAGCATCTGAGTCTGAATCACAGGCCATCACAGGCAGGGGCACTTATGTGACTTCCATCTCTGGCATCAGAGAGGCAAGGGGGCAGTGAGGCTGGTGCAGTGCAAACACACCAGCAGGAGTGCTGAATTAGGTCTGGTAGTAGATTTGCACTGTACCAACTTCATTGCCCCCTGGCCTCTTGGTAATCTGTGGTGGTGACAGTGAGAGGAGGTCAAGTAAGCACTGTCAGCTGCTACTGCATATGGAATTTTTTAGTCTAGAAAGAAAGGCAAGGAAGGGAGGGATGTTGGAGGCATATACAATTGTGCAGGAAGTGGAAAAAGTAGATGGTGGGAGATTCAGGACAGACAAAATCAAGTATTATTATTTTTTTACATAGCACCCTGTTAAACTGTAGATATTGCTGCCACAAGATTTAATGCCCATCATTAACATAGGTAACTTTAAAAAAGAGGATTGGACAAAATTCATGGAGGGAGGATGAGACTATAAATGGTTCAGTGATGATGGTTATAGGCTCCCTTCGGTATTATGCTTCCTCCTTGTCTCGTTGCATTTAAAGGGAAGTGGAGAATGGGCTTGGGGAAACGAGTTGCAGCTGGAAGAAAGGAAGGAGGGTTGAGGCTGGAGCTGGGTGTAGTGTGGATCCATGTGTTTTTAGAAACATTAAATTGTCATTGGCTGGGAAATGAACAGAGCTGTCTCCCTATTTCCAGTGCAAGCAGACGAAAACTTGAATAGCACTATCCATGATGATGACATGGGTGAAAGCAACGTCCTTCCCCCCTTGTAAGGCCTTAATTGGGGTGGTCTCATGTATCTTCTGTACATGTCTGAGTAACACTGTTTAGTGTGCATGCACACGAAAGCTCATACCAGTAACAAGCTTAGTTGGTCTCTAAGGTGCTACTGGAAGGAATTTTTTTATACTGTTTCTATACCATTATAGCACTGTGTATATGAGTGGTGATATTAGTGCTAGTTTCTCAGTCCCTCTGATTATTAATTTTTTAAAAAAATGTGTATGCATTAAAACTGTAATGCCTTTCAGGCAGCAAAAATAATCTTACGCTGGTTTTGTTTTTAAATAGTTCCAGAAAGCAAGCAATGGTGGTTTAACTTCAGGATACATAAAATGTGAATATTACAGATTGTTATATATGGAATTTGTTTCCTTACTGACGGAGTTCTCATCCTTCAAAAATACTTGTGCTTGGCCTAATATATGTGTGTACACACACTCACACTGCATGAAATCAAATCAGTTTCCAGCATGGGAACATACAGTTAGAAACACAGCGGTCCATTAGGTGGCATAATTGTAACAATGGAAGTCTAACAAAATAAACAATGCCAAAAGCATTTTTTGTCAACTGTTCTCTTTCGATCCCTACATTTTAAAAGAAAAACAAAGGAAAGGAAATCTAGATGGCATATCTTGTTAAAGATTGGACCGATATTTAAAATAATCAGTCAGATGATCACAGGCATTTTATATCTGTGTTCAGGATTGAATTACCTGGATCTAACACAGTTTTAAGCAAAATATATCTCTTTTTGAGGCTGCCTCAACCCACACATCTGCCCTGCCACAATCCCTATGTTTGTAAGGCATTCAAAAGTCATGCTAGATTCCAAATGACCCTTATGCCTTAAAAATATGTCAGATTAAAGTCACCGAACATCTCAAAGCCGTAAGATATTTGAAATCAGAACTGAAACTGAACTGTTGTATATATTCCCTTCCTGAGAGCCAAGTATAAAAAACAGGGGGGGGGGAGGCAGTGTGACCCCATGCACTGCTTGAAACACTTGCCATTAATACTTCTATCTCGTGAATTATATGGAACAGCCTGAATTAAGCAAAAATCTAAAATTAACAATTAGGATTAGGTAAAAGGCAATAGATTTCCTCCAGGCTCGCATTATAAAGATATGTTTTTATAGACGGAAAAAAGGTCAGTTACCACTATTAAACTTGTGTATTGTTTTATTCTAAGCCCTTCCAGTGGCCTCTCTAAGGGACTGTTTAGTTTGTATTACACTCTAATAAATTCCAGGTGCAGAGGACAAACTGAATAATAGGAACCTGATGGTCCAGGCCAGTTAAAAATAATGTGGTACATTCTTGGTTCTCTGTATTTAATTTATTGTTAATCATTGTTATTACTAACATTTATTGGGTAGTTTTTCTAGATTTATTAGGCACTACATTTAACAGTGTTATCGCTTGTAACTGACTATCAGTGGAATAGAAAACATATTTTCTTAAAGAGTCTCACCCTAATTAGTGGGTTGCTTCTCTATTGAAACAAAACAGACCTTGGGAGGCTTTTAAAAAATAGGTTCAGTGTAAAGGTTCTGCGAGGAAACTCTTTTTTCCAGGCCACCTGTTGGAAGAGATAAAGCATCAGAATCGCTTTGTCCTGCTTGGTGCTGAATTTAGTTAAAAGCTGAAAGGAAGGGTGGCAGGGGGAGGAAATCAAAGTTAAAAAGGAAGAGTGAAATCTTCCCCAACAGTTTAACAACCTGAACCCTAGTGAAATTTGTAGGAGTGTTCTGTTAACTTGTGAATAATCAGGATAAAAAACAACAACAAATGAGCAGAAGGGCTCAGCCTGTCAATCTGAACTGTATTGTATTACAGAATAGTGACACAAATTCCCCTAGAGTTCATTTATTTCAAAGACATGACAGCTCATATGTTGGGGGACATTAGGATTCCATCGCCTTCATTTGTGTATCTAATGGCGGTAGATTCTGAATAATTGAAGCTGGGGTGCTTGTGCTGATATCTGAGGATTCTACATCCCAATTCTTCTTCTTCCTTTTTTAATCTACCAGCTGAAAGGGGAGATGGCAGCAGTGGAGTAGCACATGTGTCGTCGTCGTCATCATCATCATCATCATTGCTGTTATTCTTATATATACATGCCAAATTTGGCATTTACATGCGGAAGTGGTTTCAAAGCTTCTTACAAGTATGAAGTAATTTATAAAAGCCATACATATTTTAAAAATCACAATAAAACCATTCCATTAAAACATTTAAAAACGGTCATAATTTAAATTTACAACAAAACACCTAACAATACTGTTAAAAGAACAGTTCAAAAAATTAGATCAGGAGATCAGTGGATGCACACAAATGGAATATTTCATTAGAGCCAATTTTACTAGTGCATCCACTGCAGGTTGCTTCCTTCTGTCTCTTGGGAGAAGGACGTTCCAAGGAACACGTACAGCTGGGAAGTCTACTGGTTATTTCCTAGGCCCAATATGTTGATTATGATAATAGAATCATAGAATCGTAGAGTTGGGAGGGAACCCGAGGGTCATCTAGTCTAACCCCCTGCAATGCGAGAATCTCAACTAGATCATCCATGACAGATGGCCATCCAAACTCTGCTTAAGGAGTACCCACCACCTCTCATGGGCGTCTGTTCCACTGTCAAATAGCTCTTACCATCAGAACTTTCTTCCTGATGTTGAATCAGAATCTCATTTCTTGTAACTCGTGAAGGCCAAAATTAAATAGAAATCTGCGTTCTAAAGAGATACCTTTTGGGGATGAGAGCCAGGAAGCATATGAAGAGAAAAGGGGATTTTTTTTCTAGGTTGAGTCGTTGGTAGCTGCTGGCATAAACGCTTAAACAAATCTATTCATGTCAAAAAGCTTGAATACTTTTTTTGCTTTCAAAAAGAATGGAGAAGAAAAGAGCGGCTGTTTGACCTGTACTAGTAACATTTCTGTAGTTGTTATGAGGGATAAATAATAAATAACCCCAATGAATGCTCTTAAAACACAACGCTTGCTATTAAAGCATTGAGTCTTGCCTTTATCCAAGCATGCTGGCAGTAGTAGCACATGTGGCAGGATGGAGCCATGGAGCTGCCGTCCCAACACCGTGGTTGCTGCTGCTGAGCTAGACAGGGCTGGGGATGGGCAGGGTTGGTGCCAGGTCAGGGTCATGCTGATACACAAGTTAAGACTGCTGCTGCTGCCAATCCAATGCCTGGCCCAGACCTTGCCTCCTCGCCAGACCCTACCACATAAACAGCAGCTACATCAGTTATAGGAGGACAGCTCTGTTACTCTGCACTTGCCACTACTGGCTGCAGGAAATCTTAATTATCTTTTGACACCCACTCTCTTTTTTTGCAGCAATCTGAACTACCACACCTGGTTTTGCAGTGAATGTCTTAGATCAAATTTAGTGGAACATCTACAAAAACATAACTTGCCATTCATGAAGCTTGAGTTCTTTGCATGATTTAGTTTGGGGAATCTGGGTCCTATGCTTGTAACTTCTGGGTGATGGGAGCAAATTCAGTAGGTTAGCCTTTTCTAGTATGGAAATACAGTTTTGAGGGAAGCTTCTCCTGTTGACATTCTGTCAGACAGTTCATTACTCATATTTCACCCCTGATTTATTTTGGGGCTCTCCACCCCACCAGCAAAAGAAGACAGAAGAGTGTACATGAATTACGTGCAAATCTGTGTCATCTTTTGTAAGCGGCATAGAGAGCCCAATCCATATATGGTGCACTGGGCCCAGAAACTTCTGTTGCTACTCCTGGTTGCGATATTGCCAGTGTCTGTTAAGAGCCACAAACAAACAATAAATTACGAAAAGCACATCTAGACACTGGTGCAACCTAGAACCCTGGGAACAAAATTGGACTTGATTTATCAGTGATAGAGACAGTCCACCAATAGAGCATCTGATCCCTCCATTCAGACAATAGAGCAGGGATAGCTAAATATCATCATTTCAGTTAAAAAGAAAGATCTGAACAAGGTGCATGTACTTCCGGGGTGGCGCCATCGGCAATGGCGGACTCCCTCTGAACTGGAGGGACTAGCTCCGCGGGAAACGGGTCTTGTCCGCTACGGCGAAGCGGGGACCCTTTAAAAAAATCACAGGCGGATGAAGCCTGTGACCATGGGACTCAGCGGGCACCTTTAGCGCCCCCCCAACTTGCTAAGGAACCCACTCACGGGCTCCGAAGTGAAGAGGGGGAAGTGGCGCGGTGCTGTGAGTCAACTGCTATTTCCGTGGAGTGAAGCCGCATAGCCCTTGCCGGAGAGCGCTGCCCTTTTCCTGGGACAATTTGGACTCTAAAATAAGCACCCGTGAGTACTTAGACTTTGAACAACTGGACATTAGATGGGGACTTGCGAGCAGAAAGGAATTGGATTTTAAAAATCTATTTCAATTTGGTACGGAACGGGAAGGTCTAAACAGGAAGTCAGCCTTCCGTTCTTCTGTAGACAGAATAAAGCAAAGACAACGTAAATTAGAGCTCAGAAAATCACTTTTAAAGGATTGGATTTCATCATTTAAAATTGTGGAACCCCCCTTCGACAGCAGGAGAAGAAGGGGGATCTTTTTTGGACTGTTTAAAGTGAGTTTAAAGTAAAGCAACTTTCCTCCGTCCTGATCCTGGAGCGGGGTGTCAGGACTGACGTTTGAAGTTCATTGACCAGAGACAAACGTTTTTGACAGATAGCTAAAAGAAGAGAAACATAGTGATTCCACTGTTTCCCTTCGCATTTCAAAGGAACAAATATTGACAAAGTATCTCAAAAAGGGAAACTTTGTTGCAAGATCAAATAGAAGTTTTCCCCCTAGAGGGAGACTGTGAAACTGTAACTAACTCCAGGGAGCCGGCAGCTGTTTACAGATTACAATCGTGGGAATAGGCATTTGACCTTGCAGGACAATGTATTCAGAAGCTTTGTTGTGTGCTTTCTACAAAACAAATGCCCTACTGGAACAGTTACATGAGAAGGTGAATTTGATGACGACTTCGACTAGAAATTTTGAACAGGCAGTGGGAAATTTTGAACAGACAGTGGGAAAATATGTGGAGCCCACCCAGGAATTAAATCAGGAGTGTGTCCTGACAGAACAGGCCCAACAGGAATATGAGTTTTCGGATTTGACAAATGAACTTGGAAAAAGCCAGATTTGGAAAGAAAAAGTTTGGTTTGGCTTGGAAATGGGGGGCTGGGATGTTTGGACTTTTCAAATCTGGCAATGGGCCGTGAGATGTTTGGGATTGTGGGGGCTCTTAATTTTGGAGGGTCTTTGAAACATGCTTTTAAATACCATATGGAATTCAGTGCTGAATATGGAAAAGGGGCTGATCTGTCGAGAAGGGTTAAAAATATTGCCAAGCTGGAGTTACCACGAGCAGGAGACAAGGGAAAATACAGTTACAAATATGAAGAAGAGCTGCGAAAGGGACATGGAAGAGACTTGAGGGCCTCGGATATAAGGTTGCCAGGTTAATGGGCCAGATCAATGGGATAATAAGGACTGACAAAACCCGGAACCAGGAGGAAGGGACGTTGGATGAAGATTGGATCTGTTTGTATTTCTTTTTTCTACCATTAGAACTGTTTTATAAAATTGATGAATGTCAGAAAAATGTTGGAATGAAATTACTCGGCTTTAGTAAAGATGTTTAAAGAATTATGAAAGAATATTATGGTTATGAGAAGTTGGTAAGGATAAGATTTAAGTTTTAAGCTTTAAGGTTTATTTTCTTATAGAAAGATAAGATCAAAACTGTTTAGGGTAATGTAATGACAGAATCTTATGAAATATGGAAAGGATTTGCTGGGATAATTAATAACTAGGATACAAAGAAAGGGAGGAGGAGGAGGTCAAAGAAAGAAGGTAATGACAGTTGAGGATTCGAGAATAATGAATTTGTTTTTAAATGTTCTTAAATTGTATTTTTGTTTTTTTTCCTGTCTTTTTTTCTTATTTTTGAATTTGTATTTGTATGGTTGGAAGGGGTTTGTTTTTTTTTCCTTTTCTACTTTGTTAACTATTTTTATTTTGTATTTTCTTCTGCTTTTATTTTATGTTGTAACACTTTGAAAATTTCAATAAATATTTTATAAAAAAAACAACAAGGTGCATGTAACTTAAATGGTGGGGTGGGGAGGAAGGCAAGGTAATAAATAATCAAGCAGCTTCAGTTGTCAAGGCCAGAATGGCCTAATTTTACTCTGTGACGTGACTGAGTTATGAGGAATTAGAGCAGGATGAAATTAGGAATGGACACCTGGCTAATAACCATTAGTGCATGCAAATAAAATCAGGCACACTTAAGTGCCTTGAAGATCCATGCAATAAATATTTGTGGGAGGATAAAACGAACAGGAACTGCATACTTTTAAAGCAAGATATTACATAAATGTGGCACCAGCTGAACAGATGGCTGTTGGGAACAGGCAAATACATCTCTACTTTCCTTCTACTATGCTTGACCACAGAGGTCCGGAATTGTTGAGTTTTGTATCTCCTTAGTTGAAAAGTACTGTACTCTTTTTTGTAACCTGATGCCCTAGCATTACTCTAAACTGGGTTGAGATGGGAAGGACATAACTAGTCATTGCCAAAGGGGATATCTGAATAAGTGCTTGGTTGGACTTCCCTGTCCTAATGAAACGTGGATCAGTGATAGATCCTGCAGTTTTCACTCATTCACTAACCTACGAAAGAAATTGAGATTATGATCCATCATAAATAATATTGATCAACCCCAATAAACCCTTGTAAATAAAATATCTTGTCTTCCTTTTGTATACGTTTCCATACAATACTTTTTAACCTCTCACTCTCTCGGTAAAAACAAAACAAAAAATCTATTGGGATCAGAGACCAGGTTAGTGAACGGAACTTGCAAACTCACAAAGCACCAGGTGAGTTTCCAGCATTTTTTATTATCTGACTGGAAGAAATAACCAGCTCCAGTAACTTTGCAACAATGTCTCAAATGGTTTCGTTCTCGTCAGTGTCAGCCAGGTGCCATTTCTAATACATCAAAGGTATTCATCATACAATGGGCCGGTTCCCTTTTGCTTCTGCTTAGCTGTGGCATCTAAATGGTGATATCAAAGAATCACAGAGTTGCAAGGGATCCCAAGGATCATTTAGTCCCACCCCCATCACTAAAACTTGTACTGCCTGACTTGGAAATGCAAACCTTGGGAGTTTGTAATGCCCACTTCAGTAATCTGTCCCTCAGGTATTAAGCCCTTGCATTCTTCCTTGAGATTTTGATCTTATCTAGAGAAGAATTAAATTCATTCCTTCCTCTCACCCAGCCCGAACACCCTCCATGTTAAATGTTGTAAAGCAAATTTTAAAAAAGCATGGATCTCCAGTGCTGTCTACAAACAAGGGAAATGACATATTAATTGCTCTCCCTGGACTTCCTACTACTCATGCTGGTGGAGAATTTCCAAACAATATTCTGAAAAGTAGCCATCATTGCAGCATGGTAGTCAATACGGAGATCCTATGTCTATAGGATGACACATTCAAATGAACAGAGAGGGAAGGAGAGATGGACCCTTCCCTGCACACAATATTCATGCCACAAGATGTCTGTTCAATTAAATGAATGGGGGGCCCATTAGAAGCTATAGAGTCTTCTCATGGCTCATAGTGGCATCTGGTATATGAAAGCTATTTAATTTTTAGCATCAGCTAGTAAAATTATTTATCATCTTTGGAAGGCTGCATTAAACAGAGCAGGGTAGACTGTTACGTTGACGATCTTTGTTGCAAATTGACTTTAAAAAGTCAGCCAACTTTTTGAAAAGCAACATGTTCTAAATCTATTTTATTAAATATAAAGCGTGATTTACAGAGAACGTTCTGCACCATAATGAAAAGAAAGACTGGCTTGGCTCTGTTCATAATGAGGAGACTTAGCACATATTATGGTTAAATGTATTGTGGTATTCTTATTGGATCCGTTCCTGGCAATTGCCTGAAGGAGAGCTGAGCAAATAGGCCAAAGCATCATGTATAATATGCCTCTGATTCAGTGGTCACAGATCACAAAAGTCAATGAAAATATTACAAGGGATTGCATCAGTACAAATTCGTGGTGTTTCAGAAACCAATCCACAAATTCTATTCTAATAAGCAATGCTTATTTATGCCATTTGAAGCCAGGGACAGCTCATCTGGGAATATTCCTGATTTTCATCTTAGTCAATTTCTCTATTGGATGCAATTCAACAAAAGTTGTTGTTCTCTCTAGATGTTGGAGAAAGGAGGAGAAAGGGGGTTAGGGCTTTTTTATATGCCTTGTTTATTTTGCTTGTTATGGAGATGGGAAGCCACAACAGGGAACTGAAAAACACAGTTCAGGATAATGCATAAGAAGAGTTGTTGCAGATAGCTTTGCATTTCACTGAAATTGCTTTGGTGCTCATGGGCTGATGCCATGATGTGGAGACCCCAAGGGAAACAGACGATTCCCCTTTCAAGCCATTTGCTTCCTGGCCTTCCTCCCTTTCGCATCTATGTCCCTTTCTCCTTACCCCCAAATCCTATGGACTTATAAGCAGTTCTTGCTCCTGTGGTGCCTGGACCTGATGGGAGTTGTAGTCCAAAACTTCCAAAGGGCACCAGGTTGATGAAGGCAGTTACAGGAAATTTTAAAGGGGGTATGCAGACTCTTGACTGCTATCTAAATTGAACAAGAACTTCCCAGGCTGTCAATCTCTCTCACTCTCTCTGCTCCACTTAATAACCTGTATGTGACCTGAGCTGTGTTACAAATAGAACTTTTAAATCTGACAGTTTCACGCTGCTCTTTTCCCCATCTCCATGACTCCTCTGTGAACTGTACACTGCGTTCCAGATAAAGTAGCCAATGCAAAACAGCCCATGCAATGCAAAGCAATTGGAAACAACTTGGAAATGAACAGGAGAAATGACACTAGCAAGATTCCACGCATTTTTGTTGAAATTAATGTGCCCAAATTGTTTTTGTTTTGTTTTTCATTTGGGGATGGATCATGTTCTTTTATCCAGCAATTTAAATTTCCTCTTATCAGGGAAAGAAAAGAATTATCCTTCCACTGTTTGCTCCAGGAGCAACAGTTTCAGTTTAAGAATCTTGAATCTCACCCTGGCACAAGCAGACCCTCCAAGTGCCCCTATTTTCCAGGGACAGTCCTGGATTTACAGAAGCCATCCTGGTTTCTGATTTGATCCTGGAATGTCCCAGTTTTCCTTAGGTCATCCGTATTTTCATTGGAAAAATATTAGAAGGTATGGAGTTACGGAACCTCCTAGCCAAAGAGATAAGTAACTATACAACCTTTAGAAGACATCTGAAGGCAGCCCTGTATAGGGAAGTTTTTTAATGGTGGATGTTTTATATGTTGGAAGCTTCCCAGAGTGACTGGGGCAACCCAGCCAGATGGGTGGGGTATCATCACCATCATCATCATTTGAATAGGATGTCCCTATTTTCACTGGAGAAATGTTGGAGGGTATGTGACAAGTAGGGACTAGGAATAAGAATGAATTTGGCAATAGAGTCTCAGAGGTAGAGCTATTGAGAAGCAATGGAGAAGGTTCAGAACCCACATAACCTGACAGGGACACTAAGGAATGGTGTATTGCCATGGATCCTATATCATGGGTCGAGCTCACCACCCCTAAGGTAATTTAAAGGCAGATCCATTCCTTGCCTATCAGTGAGCTCCAGTGAAACAACACTTGGCCCAGTGAATAAGAGAAGTATCACAAAAAGGTTATAGATAAACAGTATGGGAAGTGAAAGTGAGTGGCAGATGTCACTGATTTTATTCTCTCTCCTTAACTTGCTGTTTGAAAATCCTCCTCATATGTGACCTGGGGGAAAAAGGCAGCAAAATGAAAACAGGCATCAACAAAGAACTCTGTGTAAGATTTCAAAAAAATGTAAATTAATGACTGGCAGAAAGAATCTCCAAAGGAAACAACATCCCACTTTAAGCATCACCATCAACAAAAGCTCAACAGCATATGTTAACTTTAATATAAAAAGATAATAGCAATCTTTTAAAAGTGACTTGAGGGGGGGGGGGAAGGAAACCTTGCAAGGTGCTTTCCTTTTCAACTCAGCTAAAGAGGGAAAATGATGGGAGATTTTTTAAAAATAAAAATGTTCACATTGTGTTCTTAAACAAAGCTGAGATAGGTACAAATTTTAAATGAAAGCAGTGATGATCTCCAGCTAACAAGGCAGAAAACCTGATTTGTAACACATGATTACATCTAAACTTATTCCAGTGTTGCCCTATTGATTCAACTAAATTCTTCAGATCATAATTGAGGTAAATTTTTCATGCTTTTATTTTTGAAAGTGATATCATAATTATGATTGATTCATTAGCCTCCTTGTTCCTTTAATGTGAGCTTTTATCTCTGTGCTTCCATGAATACCTCCAGCTAAGTGTTACTTTTCGCTGTTAAGAATTCACAGGACTGGGTCGACAACCAGATGTAAAGGTTCTCTTGTCGTACTAAAGAGTTCAACAATTGACCTTGCAACTATGCTTTCTTCCACAAATATAGCACCTGCTTTGTAAAATATACAGCCCAAGCTACCTGTTCCCACTCTTGACACTCATTTCTGCTACTGCTTTAAAATATATATATATAATTTTTTACTTTTTTCATATATTTATTTGCTATTTATTTATTTAAGCATTTTTAAGACAACCTTTTAGGGTATAACCCTTTGAAGGTGGCATACATAAAATAATAATAATAATAATAATAATAATAATAATACAACCAACAAATTCTAGAAGAATTTTAAACAGAAGCTTCTATGTTTTTAAGGCCAGAAGACATTTTACTATAATCTTGGCTTGTGTGTTCAGTCTATGTTTGATATTATCAGATGACTACCGTGTGCCATCCATCAAGTTATCCATAAGTGTATGAACACGACTTCCGGGGTGGCGCCATCGGCAATGGCGGACTCCCTCTGAACTGGAGGGACCAGCTCCGCATGAAACGGGTCTTTTCCGCTACGGCGAAGCGGGGACCCTTCTGGAAATCACAGGCGGATGAAGCCTGTGACCGTGGGACTCGGCGGGCACCCTCAGCGCCCCCCAACCCGCAAAGGAACCCACTAACGGGCTCCGAAGCGAAGAGGGGGAAGTGGCGCGGTGCTGTGAGTCAATTGCTTTTTCTGCGGAGCGAAGCCGCATAGCCGTTGCCGGAGAGCGCTGCCTTTTTCCTGGGACAATTTGGCATCTAAAATAACCACCCGTGAGTACTGGAACATTGAACATTTGGACTTTAAATAAGAACTGGCGAAATAGAAAGGAATTTGGACTTAAAAATTTACCTTAATTTGGTACTGAAACAGGAAGGTCTAAACAGGAAGTTTTTTTAATAAATATCATTAAAAAAAAAAAAGTGTATGAACAAAGTTGTCCTCTTCTAGGTCTCCCCCTTCCCAATCCTCTGGAGCAGGTTTGCTGGGTGACATGGGAAGAAGGATGATTTCACTGGACACAGCACATTGTTTTTGAGAAGTCAAAAGTAGTCTGATGTATGTTCTTACTGCCCACACCACATCCTCGTGTAATTTTAGATCAGAAAAACATATGCCTTAATTTCTCATTCATAGGTTAGGAGAGACTTAAACTTCCTTCCTTGATTATTATGAGTCTTGTCTAGCATACCTCTCTTCCTTTAAGTGTAGTGGTCTTCACTGAATATCTGTCTTGGAAAAATCCAGTCAGGCTTACAGTAGTCCAAGCAATGTGGGCTTTTCTTAAATCCCTATGAGGAAAAGCGGGCTCATGAATTCTGACCATTAGTATATTATAGATATAAATTGCAATTGCCACATGGTGAGGAAATCTGAGGAATTACTGCTTTGTATCTTGCTAAAATCTTACAAAACCATTTCCTGAAAAACCTGATTTGTCTTTCTTATGGTACGCTGGTTGAGAGCCGAAGTATGTTTCCCTCAGCTGAAAGATCAGATTTAAGCTGTTTTCTGGTAAAAATTATAGCCAAAGAGCCAATATAGCCATCAGTGAGTTTTAGAACAAACACTTCCACATGACTGAGAATGTCGCCCTGGGTCACATGCTACCTGGAAAAGGAGGATCCAGCCATAAGAGAGGGTACCTCTTTTCCCATTTAAGTTTTTGAAAGGCTATCTCTTCTCTATCAGACTCCATGTTTCCCTGGGGCTTCTCTAACTCCTCTTTAGGTGGTGTGTCATTAAAGCTTCTCTAGTCCTCAGCAGTGGTGGAGCTTCATGCTCCAGTACCAGGGACGGAGAGCAGGCAGAGGCGGGGCTGGCATGCGTCCTGGGGGCGGGGTGCCCAGTGCAGGCAGGGGGGCAGCCGCAATGGAACCCCACCAGGATCGCGCTGCCAGGGGCGGTGTGCTCCCTCCCGCTCCCCTCTGCCAGTGGTCCTCAGACATTGGTTAGATATGCAAGTCAGGACTCTAGTGCCTTAAGGACGGCCTCTCCCCATATGAAACAACATGGACCCTGTGATCATCATCTGAGACCCTTCTTCATATGCCCCCTCCATGGGAAGTCCAGAGGAGTCAACACAACAAGAGAACGGGCCTTTTCTATGGTGGCTCCATGCTTATGGAATGCTCTGATTATATTTCTTTAGGCACCAGGCAAAAACCTTCCTTACACCCCCCCCCCAAAGACCTTTGGCTTTTAATTATCAATTGCCTTTGTGCATAAGATGTTTTAATTCCTTTAAAAAACACAGGACTTTCTTTTAGCTTTTTCTTTCTTTTATCCTGGTTTTGATGTATATGTTTGCTTTTCGGTTTTTACTGTAAGTCGCTCAGAGTTACTTTGGTTAAAAACTGACCAACAAAAATAAACAACAACATGGAGTTCTATGACACTGTTGCATGTACTCATCAAATATTTGCAAACCATGTGGCCAAAAGGCTATCTGGTGATGGATGGGTGTGGTACAGTTGTTCATGCTGCAACAATCCAAAGCATTCATCCACATCTGTTCAGAGCCTTCTTGAGACATAGCAAATAAACTTGGCTTGAAACTGACCCAGAGCAGCTTTGGGCTGGTAAAAGCTTTTGCAATGATAAATAGGTAACTTCGTGCTTCTGGAGGTAAGGCTGCTTCTAGCTAACAGCAGTCAGGAAGAAGCCTCTAATGTTAGTGTGTTGTTCTGTAACAGGCTACCACAATACCTATTATCCTTTAGAGATAAAATATTGACTTGCGAAGACAGAAGACTGACCTTTGGTGCACTGTTTATTCCTTTATTGTGCTTTCTGTATTTCTGTACAATCTTAAAATCACATACTGCCTCTCTCCATGCAAACCATATTACAGAAGTTATGAAGGCATCAATGAAGGCAACTGGGTCTGCAGCTGAAAGCAAAGGTTTGAAAAATCACATTTCAAGTCGACTAAGGATCATCTGAATTTCCTGTGAGAGACATAATTAAATAGTCTGCTATTCCCCTTCTACAAACTGCCATGGGAACAAGGAAAGGAACATAGGAGCCTACTATATACAGAGTCCGAAGAGACCCAGGTGGCGCTGTGGGTTAAACCACAGAGCCTAGGACTTGCCGATCAGAAGGTCGGCGGTTCAAATCCCTGCGATGGGATGAGCTCTTGTTGTTCGGTCCCTGCTCCTGCCAACCTAGCAGTTCGAAAGCACATCAAAGTGCAAGTAGATAAATAAGTACCGCTCTGGCGGGAAGGTAAACGGCGTTTCCGTGTGCTATTCTGGTTCGCCAGAAGCGGCTTAGCCATGCTGGCCACATGACCTGGAAGCTGTATGCTGGCTCCCTCTGCCAATAAAGCAAGATGAGCGCCGCAACCCCAGAGTCGGTCACGACTGGACCTAATGGTCAGGGGTCCCTTTACCTTTACCTATATACAGAGTCAGACCACTAGTCTATCTAGCTCAGTATTGTCAACACCGACTGGCAGTGACTCTCCAAGGCTTCAGGTGGAAATCTCTCACAGTCATAGGTGCTGACTTCTAAGGGCCAAGGCAGTTTCAGGGGGCCCGTTGTATTTTTTTGAGCGGACCAGGCCCCCTCAATTTTCAGAGGCTGTTCGGCCCTGCCCCCTGGCTCCTCGCCACATCACGCACGTGTCAGGATGTTGCACAACATCACATTGGGCCCCCTCAATGCTCTGGGGAAGCAGGTGCCTGAAAATGCTGGGAACTGAACCTGGAGACTTCTGCTTGCAGAACAGATGCTATACCACTGCGCTACATCCCTTCCCGATGTCACCAGCTTGGATTTGATCAATCACCATGCTCCCCTTCCTCTGTAATCAGAGGCTGACTGAGAGACGACCCAGAAATACAAAAATACCACATGGTGCAGTCTCTTAATATTCTGTTACCCTGTACACACACCTCTCACATCCAGTACAGTGGTACCTCGGGTTACATACGCTTCAGGTTACATACGCTTCAGGTTACACTCCGCTAACCCAGAAATAGCACTTCGGGTTAAGAACTTTGCTTCAGGATAAGAACAGAAATCGGGCTCCGGCGGCAGGGCGGTAGCAGGAGGCCCCATTAGCTAAAGTGGTGCTTCAGGTTAAGAACAGTTTCAGGTTAAGAACAGACCTCCGGAACGAATTAAGTACTTAACCCGAGGTACCACTGTACAGCATAAACATGTTGCAGAGCATGGATTTGGGCCTTGGGTTTGGTCCTTTCTCCGGTGTTGCCCCTGATTCCTTCGTCAACCATGCACGGCACAGTTTCCGAAGAAAGTCTGATACAAAAGGTCCTGCTTGCGAGTAGAGGCTGTTGAGCAATCGAGACAACTGACTGTGCAGCAGCTCATGCATCTGTAGGGCTTGTAAGCAGGGATTTTAAGACCTCTGGCTGCAGGTGTGATCCCATGTTTTAAATGGAAAACTTCCATGACCTAGAAAAACTAGAACACCAAAAGAAGGCAAGGTCACCTGCCTCTCCCTGACCTGGGGAATGTCAGAAAGAAAGCTGTTTTGCATTTTTGAATGCTCCTGTTATCAAAGGCTTATGGAGGAACCAAAAACCGAGTAACCAATGTACAGTAAATAGAATGTGTACAAAGATGTTATCTTTCGAAGTATCTAAGCTATAGCTAAAGTTTTCCCATGCCAGCTTAACCATGGTTTAAAAGAAAGAAAGACAGTCAAACAAATTGTAGGAGAAACAAGAGGTCACTGGCAGAGTGAGAGGGAGGTTTACGACACCTTGAGAGGTGAAAATATAAGAGCAGGAGAACGCAGAGCTCTGAAGAAGGGGTCTTGTAGAGAAAGATGAGAAGCTGGAGCAAAGATCCTCTGTACCCCAACTGGCTCAGAAAGCCAGGGATCTCATTGAAAACTGGAGCCAGATTCCACAAAGTGCCCCACGACTTGACACAATCAAAGTCCTGGGCCCCTGTGATTTCTCTCCTTCTTTTCCCTCCTCTTTCCATTTGCTGTTTTATTATATCCCTCTCTTGTTTGACTGTGGTTAAGTTGGGGAATTTGTTTTTCTTTATTTCATTCCACCTTTCCCTTTTTCTTTTATGTCCTAAATTGTTATTCAGCTGTTTTCATTTAAATTATGTTTATGTACAGTTACTCACAGTTCTGGCTGTTGCCTCCTCCCCCCTGTGACTGTCTCTGATGCTCACACATTCGCGTTGGCTCCTTTACAGTAGATGCCTGGAGCAGTAAATGAAAGCAACTCTTTTATCACTGAGCCCTTTCACCTCCATTTTTAAAAAATATTTCTTATTAAGGTGCCAACTAGTTCCAGCTCCTTCTTCAAACGTAAGATGCCTTGCTCAAAACACAAACAACCGAACACACACAAAATGGTTAAACTGCAACAATAGCCAATCTTTTCCCTTACTTTTTTACCTTTTTTTTTTTTAGCAGCGCTATGAAACTTGTAGGGGGTATTTCAGGGGCTCCATTGTATCACTCAAAAAAACCACATGTGGCCAATCTACTTTAGCCTATGGCTAAACAAATCCCAGATCATGGAACAAACCTGCCTATGTTATTAACTAATGGGCTGAGAAAAAATGCTAAACATTTGTTTAGGATATGTTAGGGGAAACAATATTCACATTCTCTGACACAGCACAGAAACCTCATTTGTCCATTTTCACGCTGAAATCTGTGGAGATTCAGACCCATCTGTGTGACTGAGGAAATTAATTTCCAACGGAATCTTCCTACCTTGGTTGCCCAAACTCTGAAGCATTGGAAGTGCTGTCCAAATCAAACTGATACCCTTGTATGCTTCTATTTTCTGTTCATAGCAGGGTCTGGGAAATGTGTTGCATGTGGCCAAATTAATTGATTCTCAAAGTGGTCATTACTGGTGGCTGAAGTTATTCCACAGAATATGTGTGATGGCTGAAGGTGCAGCTACTGACAGGATATTGTTGTTGTTATTAGTGTTTATATTTCATTTCTTTTATGAATCGCTTCCAATGAGGCACGTTGAAGTTATTTACAATAAAAACATATGTAGAACAATGGCATTACACACACACACACACACACACACACACAAAGTGCATTTTTTTAACAAAATGTAACTATAGTATCAACATTCTAAACATGGAAAACGTCAAAGCAATTTGCTTTAAAAGTAAGAGGAAAACAATTTGTCCTGTGCACTTGGAAAAAAAGAAGAAGGAAGATGTGGCATAAAAGTGGTTGGATCCCATTTGTGGAATCCGCTGTCTTGAAAAGTGCCCTTCTACAGCAAAGGGATTTTCCCCACAGTAAAAGGGGGGGGGGGGAATCACTGATGGAGGAATGGATGCATGAGCTTAACTCTAAAGCAGCAAGGAACATAAAAGCTCACATCTCCTGTTTACAATGCTATCCAGACATGACTAAAATAGGAAACAAACTGACAAGGAAGTATAATAAAACAGCAGAGTAAAATGCAGTTAGCATGGGTGAATTTCAAGCAAGGATGGATAATACAAAGAATTACATAACACTAGAGCTGAAATATATCCAAGTCAGAAGAAAATAGCAGCCTGATCCCAGACATTAAAAAGCTCCTGCCTATCATTATAGAAGATTATGTTGTTATTCAATTACATAATAGGTGGTTGCACAATTCATTCAATTGTAAACAGATTCTTTTTTTTTAAAAAAACCATTTTATCCCATAAAAAGCATAATTTTAGTCACACAAGCAATTTAGCTGATGTTGTTGTTTGCCGAAATACTTTTATTGGCGTCTTTCTCTATATAGGTTATACTTTTCATACACCTAATTGGATGGTTGCCAATGTCTCCATCAAATGAGAGGGTTGAAAAGAGCACTTCCTCTTTTCCTCTTTTATATTTGTCTTGCCTGCTAAAAGCAAACCATAATACTTTCACTTGCACTCACTTAGAAATCATGGACACATATATTCCACAATACACTTTGGAGGGACAGTGGGAGTCGGCATTTACAAAATAAAGCAAGCTTGGAGTAACTGGGAATGGATGTTTATGTGGAAGGACAATGAGCTCAGCCCATTTCTAGTACAGTGGTACCTCGGGTTACAGACGCTTCAGGTTACAGATGCTTCAGGTTACAGACTCCGCTAACCCAGAAATAGTACCCTGGGTTAAGAACTTTGCTTCAGAATGAGAACAGAAATCGTGCAGCGGCAGCAGGGGGCCCCATTAGCTAAAGTGGTACCTCGGGTTAAGAACAGTTTCAGGTTAAGAACGGACCTCCAGAACAAATTAAGTTCTTAACCCGAGATACCACTGTACTCAGAACAAAGTCCTGTGCTGCATAGAGGCACCATGTTGTATATACCTTTTGACTTCAGGTAGTGGATCTTGGAGTTTTAGTAAAAACACAAAATAGATTGTGCAAGCCGTGGTCTGCCCTCCCCAGTCTAGGTCCCACTTGGAGCTATGCAGGGTGCTATCTGCTTGTTTGCCTTCTGGATAGCTTCTAGATTTTGCATATCTGGACCTACCCTCTACCAGGCCTTGCCCTACTGAAACTTGACCTCAACTTGACCTGAATTTGCTTATCAGATCTTGAACACCACCAGCAGTGGTAACTAAAGGGTGAAACTACACATTACAAGGAACATGAGACCTATGGACCCAAACAGTAACCACAGAGTTCAATTTCTTCTCCATCTCTAGAACCCCTATCACCCTATCACTACTTTCTGTGCAAACCTACCTGGCATCATTCTGTTCTGCATTTGTCCACTCCTGCCTATGGCAGCCAGTGGTTTGGACTGGGCTGGGAAAGTGCAAAGGATGTCAAGACACAAGATGAAGAATCATGGAATCACAGAATTGTAGAGCTGGAAGGTACTCTGAGGCAGTCATCTAGTCCAAACCCCTGCAATGCAGGAATCCCAACTAAAGCACCCAAGACATTCAGCAGGGGTAACTTGAAACATAAGGATCACAGTATATGAGGAATGTTGTATAAGACCACCATTCTCCAACCCAGTGTCCTCCTGATGGTTCAGACTACAATTCCCAGTAGCCACAGCCAACATAGTCAATTGCCAGGAATAATCAGAGTTAAAATCCAGCAACTTCTGGAAGGCAACTGTTTGGAGAAGCCTGTGTTTATGGAAGCAATGGAAGAACGTGAAAAGGGTTGCCTTTTAGGGGGCAGCAACTCCATGTGACTTGTCATAGGTAGATGTGTCCCAACATTTGATTTGAACAATATTGTGTGTTGCTACATGATAAAACTAGATATGGAAGACCTCTGAATCCCAATAAATGTTTTCTACCCTCTGTGTATAAAGTATTTTATTTACCTGTGTTTTTTTTCCACAAACAGTCATCACACTATAATTTTTTTATCTGCCAAAGGGCACTGTCACTGTAGTTGAAAAGAAATCCTATTGCTCCTGTAGGTGTTTCTAAATGGTAATGGACTTTGACTGTAAGTCATATCCTTCCAATTTCATTCTTCAAACATGACCTCTGGAGAGACCATGTTGATCCCTATGGCTATAAGATTCCCTTGGTGTTTCAGTGATCTGAACGCACAAAAATTCCATGGAAATAAATCCCAATTAGATATCCATTAACAACTGTAAAAAGATCACTGGGTCCATTACCAGCTGCCTTAAGACATTTTAACTCTAATTTTTCAAAAAAATAAAATCTCCCATCTTCCACTTATTTATCTTTAATCAGGCTAGCACAAAGAAAAGCCTACATCACATTACTGTATCATTAGCTTAACTGCAGTTCCCTTTCAGGATGTTTTATTATGTTTTGACTCATTTACGAGATTCTTTTATTACTATTATTTTATTATTTTACAAGTAACGCCAAAGGGCCTTGCCTTGGTGAAGAACAGGCCCCATTCATGCAAACTGCTTCGCAGACATGACATAAACAGAAAATATTTGAAAATTGAAAATTTGAGTTTAGTTTCATGCATCATGAAATGACCTCTAATGTGATGTTGGAAGACTCCTGAAGGCTGACTTCATACTATGTCAATTACAAAAAACACCAAAAATACAAAAGCACAGAGAAAGTGGCGAGGTAGATGTGAGTAGCTGTTTTCCTGCCACAGAAATCAGATGTGAGCCTGCTCCCCATTTCCTGTCCCCCCCCCCATAATATTCCATGGTTAATTTGTAGATCGCAGTGCCTTGGATTAATCAATGTGAAGTCATTTCATGATGTACGATGCACACTTATTGGCAATGCCTCAGTGAGTGCCACTCAACAAGCTCCACAGTCACTAGCTGAATGTTATTGTCATTGAGGTTTCAGCCCAGCAAGGTTAACAGCAACCTTACCGATCACTTTATTATCATGTGCCTGTTTTGCAGCTTCCCCACCATGCAGTTGTTACCATGCTGCAGTTAAGCAGTTTCTGAACGCATTATTGAACTGGGCTGGGGCAACAGAAACATCATGCACTTGTTGACTTTCTTCGAAAGATACAAATCAGAGTTCATTCCAAATAGAACATGTGCAGTGTCCCATCTGCAGCTCTTGCTGCAGGGGGCAACATTCTGTTCCCTTCCCCTGGCTATGAACTTCAGCTGATAAGACAGTGAAACTGCACCTTGCTCAAAGACAGGTTTGATGGAACTGCTTCTCCCTCCCAACATGCTGACCTGAGTGGCAGTGGTGGCAGTGGCAGGGGAGGATGAAGAGGAGAAAGAATAATCAACTGCTGCCCGTGGTGATTGCCTCGTTCTGCCTAATGTTAGGGGCAGCCCTACTCAGGGTCTGAAAGGGAGATGGAAGGGACCAGACAGGTCAGCTGTAGCCTGCCATCAACACACAGGTATCAGAAGATTCTATGCCACAACATACACAGTTCCTGGTCAATGTATTATACACAACCCTTTGTTGCTGTTATTTTAAAGGATAGTAACTGCAGTTATGCAAATCTTGCTTATATATTTTCATTTGGTTAAGGGTGCAGCCCTGATACTATCCTTAAGACTGTTGCAGTGGGCTGTGGAGTGCAACCTATATTCTCAGTTTCAGTAAACTAATTAATCCCCAGGACAATAGTCTTTCCTCCTGCTCAGGTTTGGAGAACATGCCTATGTAATGCCCAGTCAGCACCTCCATTCATATCCTGAATTGCCTGAATCAAAAGATGGCAACTGTGTTAGGGAAATGGCATGCTCAAAACAGTATCTCTGCATAGGGAAACGATTTCTGTATTTATTTTATTTTATTCATTTATTAAATTTGCCCAGCTGAAAATTTGTAACCCCCCAAATATCTACTTTTATGTTCATTGTCTTCCACCTGACTGCTACAAGGAGACGAAACAACTCGCACACTGATAGTAATGTTTAAAGGAAAGATATCTCAATCAGAAATGTCACTATGGTCAGCATTAGTTTTGCAAGATAATAGAAGGACATAGTAAAAGAGGATTTCTTCCAGGAGGACACAATATTTATTCCACACATTGGGATTAGTGGGCAGAATGCAGCAGCACCAAACAGGTACCCACCTTCTTATGGGATTATTTCTATATCTATGGAAGGTCCAGCCAGTTCCTATTTCTTTCCACGGCAAGCTATCCCTGATAATATCTTTCCATTATATGTTTAAGGTGTAGCTGTTTCATTTTCTCCATGGGATCTCAGAGCTTTGTGCTGCTCAAAGAAACTTGGTGTTTGCTAATATAATTGCTGTTGAATCTTTGTGCATATAATATTTTCTTTTTTCTTTGTTTCACAAGGAAGGTAGAGACGACTGTGGAGAAAAGTTGCAGATAAGAGGGAAGAGAATACCAACCATAGGCAAGAAAATCCTATGGAAATTTTGTTTGGGACTCCTGCCTGCCCAAAAATGCACCAGTAATGAGAGGCTTAATGGGGCAGAGTTGTGGATCAATCCCAACACTAGAATCACTACAGTTTACATGGATGGGGTGGGGCAAGGGAAGGCAAGATCACGTCTCCATGGATGCACCAATGCAGCCATTTTGGTACTTCCACTGGTGTGTTAATGATGCCCTGGACTTACACTTGCCCTCCTCTGACCAGGTGCAGCCCAGATGTTCACCACACCAAGCTTCCTAAAACAACACAGATATCATCAAACAGCTCATTCGGGTGGCCTATGGTATTTTATTAACATTCTGTACTACTGAGGGCACCAAATAAAAACAACTTCTTCTTCTTCTTCTTCTTCTTCTTCTTCTTCCTCTTCCTCTTCCTCTTCCTCTTCCTCTTCCTCTTCCTCCTCCTCCTCTTCTTCTTCTTCTTCTCAGTGCTATTTTTCTAGAAAAAGAGGTGCCAGAATCCACTGTGAATGCCTCCCTTGTTCTCTTATAATGGCAATGGTGTCTACCTGAGAGGGGCTGGAACTGAGTTCCAGCTGGAAAAAAAGCCCTGATTATAGCAAACTAATACCATTGTGAAACTAGGTTTACAAATGACTGTTAAAAAAACCTAACTGTAAATGCAATCATGCTTGGTTATTCTTTTTATAAAAAATGCTTTGCATTATCCATCTTTTTATCAGTTATGACAGTAAATGAACAAACTCAGTGAAAGCACTCAAGCTTTAAAATTCATGTTATCTCTGAGCTCATCATCTGCTCTGTGGAGGAAGCTATTTCCATTTCACTCTGACTTCCCAGAAATACTTATTTGCTTCACCACAGGGAACCTATTTCTTCTGTATACTGGCTGTTATATGCTGCTGTGGATAGTGCTTCCCCAAAATGGGATGCTCCAAGTCCCACCACCACCCCAGGCCTCTCCCACTAGTGGAGTCAGGGTCTGGTAGGTCAGGAAACAGAGATAACAGAAAACAGTGGCCATCTAAGGTAAATATTGCAAGTTCACTGACAGCAAACAATACCACCCACGCACAATGTCAGACCCACCCACAGATTGATCTAACTCAGAACTACAGTTGCACTACAGTCAGAGAGCAGGAAATGACCTATATGCTGATGTTGCATGCCACCTGAACCTCTGATTGGTGCAAGATTCCAGGGGCTCCAAACATTTACTCAGGGCTCAGTTTCTTCAGAATGAGAGACTGTGGTGTCTTTATGACATATGGTTTATTTACACATATATACAACCTGAGCCTACGATGGAGAGGTTCACAGCATTAACACACCAAGAGGGTCTTGTTTCTTTTCCCATAGCCACAACCTTGGATTCCAGTAGAAATCAGACATGGTTCCATCTTCAAACTGCCCAGCCCGTGGTCTAGTATCATAGAACTTTAGAGCTGGAAGGGACCCAAAGTGTCATCTAGCTAAAGCATCCATGACAGATGGCCATCCAACCTCCGCTTTAAAACCCACAATGAAGGAGAGTCCACAGACCATTCCAATGCTGAACAGTCCTTACTGTCAGAAAGTTAGCCTTGATGTTTAGTCAGGATCTCCTTTCTTGAGCTTTTTGTACATGTATGGACCTGTTTGTAACCTACTTTTAAACAGGCCTGGTAAATGTGTAAATAATAGTCATATTCTGAAAATCTAGCAACAGCAGATGAAGAATCCCTGTTCTAACAAAATTCATTCCATTTATTATTATTAACTGCTTTCAAATACTGGTTAGTTTATGCTTTGTGAGAGGTCACAGTCTTGGAAGTTTCTAAAGATCTACTTTCAGTTTTATTGCAGAAGAGGATGTCTTCTCCAAACAGAAGTGTTTGCTGGAGAAGTCATTTCTCTCGCTGCCTCTGAAATGAAGATTTCTGGAAACTCTTGTTGAAGAACAATATTATCTTTTTCCAGGGTTGCACAATGAGTGCCTTCGGTTCAGAACATTTGCATGCAATTACATAGCACATCCACTTCTTTCTGATCAAATGATAGGGCTTGTGTGCTGAGGACTGACATACAATAAAAATAGTTATGTTCTCATTGCCAAGGCCAGCATGAACTGCTCTTCAGATTTCTTGGTGGAAACGTGCTTTCAAAGTTATTTAAAAGCTACACATTACCTGCCCTGCTAAGAAATACTTAAGGGCCAAGTGTTCTAAACTGTTACTCTCAAAATAATTTATTCTTTTTGTTGATAAAAAGATGTGGAACTCCTCATCTTCCCATCATAATTGACTTAATGGAAATCTCTGATGACAAATTGATTTTTTTTAACCTGCCAAGTTTCTACACAGTTAAGATGAAGCAATCGTTAATTTATTCCTACCGCTTAAGCCCAACAAACCACTCAAACAGCTGCTCTCCATCAGCGTTTATGAACATTATAATAACAGCAGCACTAGATGTTTGTAGGCAGATTGGTAAAGTGAGCCCATTGTTGCCTGAACTTGGTATCTGACTTTAACATAATGAGTTTCGTTTTGTTTGTTATGCGACAAGTCCTTAAAGAATCTATTGCCTTGTGAGGTAAGTTCTGCAAGATTCTGGAGGAATTAAATGCCTTTGATTCAGTCATTGTCTTTTGTTATGTTGCTGCTTGTCACCCAGTTTACTGTCCACAAACAAAGCAGTTTACCATTTTAGATGCACATGTGTGTTTAAGATTCTTGATCTTTCTCAAGAACCACACATACTAATCCAATCTAATCTTTCAAAAGTAAACAGGTTGAAATCTGAGAAGTTCACATCTAATGTACCAGGCTTCAAGCAGAAGTTTGCATCTGTTTCAGTTCCTCTCTTTCCAGCATTTGGAACGGCATTTAAATTGTATGTCCTGAACAAAGATGCATAGTTTCCTGGAGATGTAACAAAATAGGCAACAAGAAGCAACGAGATTGCTAAAGTATAAAACAGAGCTTTCCAAACTTTTCAAGTTGGTGACACACGTTTTGGACACGCATCATTTCGCGACACAGTAATTCAGTTTGACTAGCAAACCAGAAGTTAAACAACTCCTTTCCAGACCTGGGAGGAGTGTGGGGAGTGTTTGTGTGAGATACCTACACACTGCAGCCGACACACTAACATGTTGCAACACACAGTTTGGAAAGTTCTGGTATAAGTTCTGGCACGTCAAACAGGTCGATCGTGATCTACTGGTCGATTGTGGGACGTCCACTGGTGATTGCGGTCTATCGCTAGATCCTTAGTGATCGACCCCCCCAAAAAAACTTTGCCTCCCCCCAGAAAGTGCTCAACAACTTTGCCTGGCTATGACAATGGGTAGATCACAGCCAGTATTTTTATACTGTGAGTAGATTGCAGTCTCTTGGGAGTTGGATGTGCCTGGCATAAAACATAGCATTTGACTATTGATTCAAAACCCCAAGATGTATTTTATATGATTGACTTTTTAATTTCTATTCTTTGTATATTGTATTGTTGTTTTATTGCTATGGCCGATGGCTGACGCAAATATAGATTCATTTATTCATAGCACCAGGAAATGAAAAATTGCATACTTTTTGTTTTGATTTTGGGGTTATTTCTTTCTGGGCATATACATTGTAGCATACACTGACACCAGCTAACCAATTATCTAGTGCCACCTGTGTTGGTGTCGGGGTAGGTGTGAAAAAAATGGATTCTAACTATGGTGACAATGGCAAAGGCAGGCAGAACTTTTAAGCTCTTAATGGACTATACAAAACGGTGTTCTGTTCCTTTCTCATTTATTCCTCTGGAAAACTCCACTATCAAAATAGCTTTCATGGTTACATTTCGTAAGTTTTTAAAAATATACAAACATAGGCCAAAGTATCTGATACACTATTAAAGTACGAGTTGTTAATTTTAAATGGAAAAAACGTTCCTATCTAATCTTTCACACATTTGTATCAACAGGAGTTATTCCAGTGTTGGGGTTTCATTTCCAAAAGGCATTTTGTATTTGGAAATTACTGTGGCTTTTAGCAAACTTCAGTTACACAATGTTAAAACCCAGGTTTCCCTACCCCTCTACATGTCCTTGTGTTTTCAGGAGAGTTGCCAATAAGCAACAAGATCCCTCAGTTGCCTTACAACAGGAATCTCTTGCAGCACATATATTCATTTGCTTCTATCACAGTGGTTTTTGTTTGCTCGCTTGTTTTTTAAAGGTTGTTCTTTGCCAAACAATATTGATAATAACCCCTTCCAGTGAAGATAGTCTGCAAGCTTAACAATCACTTGAGCAGTTTGTAAAAAAAAGGACATAGTTTCCTGTAGAATGTGAAAACTGAAATGTAACATTAAGGTGATTTACAGGTATTGATCAGTTCCTATAGGTAGGTTGATGCTTTGTTAGGGATAATAAATCTCTGAGAGGAGCTGTACAAATCTTCCAGTAGGGATGAGGGAGAAATTCAGTCCACATTTAAAGGTTAACCTACATAATTTGCACTTTCTGAAACAGTACGTGAACCACAGCTCAGCCATCTGTCAAAATTTGCACTACTCCAAATTTTGTAACACAGTTGTCCAACCAAATAATATGTGCAAAAATGTACATACTAGGTAACGTGTACTTAAAACTGCATACATTTGTGAAAAGAACATACAGTGGTACCTCAGGTTACATATGCATCAGGTTACATACACTTCAGGTTACAGACTCCGCTAACCCAGAAATAGTGCTTCAGGTTAAGAACTTTGCTTCAGGATAAGAACAGAGATCGTGCTCCGGCAGCGCGGCGGCAGCAGGAGGCCCCATTAGTTAAAGTGGTGCTTCAGGTTAAGAACAGTTTCAGGTTAAGTACGGACCTCTGGAATGAATTAAGTACTTAACCCGAGGTACCACTGTACACAAATGCATTATATTAGAGAGAATAGTTTTGTAAAAAAAAAAAAGTGTGTATGAGGAAAAATTCACACTGTAATGCTGATGAATTTACACAAAAACCTTTTTAAAACAACAACATTTTGCAAACTGCTGGGGAAATGTAGATAATTGAATTTAAGATTGGAAAAATGAGAAACTGAGAAAAACCAGATATGAGAGGTTCACTTGTTCCTACCTTCCAGTACAATATTAGTAAGCTGAAACTACCTTTTAAAAATGTACCTGTATTAAAGACAATCCACACAACAAGCCAACCCATAAGAAGTGTTCAGATGATACATTCAGCAAGTGTGCAACCCATGTGCACAAATGATTGAGGTGTTTGCTGTTTACATGCATAAATTTTAAAATGTCACTGTCAGTACCAAATTAAAAGGTATTTGTCCATTGCATCCTTAAAAATTTCATTTGCATGGACTGTTAGTAGAGCTTAGAAAAATCCTCTTGGGGAAAGAAGGAATTCAGAAGCTGATCTTCAAAATGTAGCTGAGGTGTTTAGGCTTGTCATTTCAGAATTGGATTGTGGGTCAAATAAATGAAAGCTTGCAGGCTCAATCACTTAAAGCACAATTCAGTACAAAGCAGCTGGAGGAGGAGATAGAGGAGGAGACAGAGGATGAAGGAAGAACTGTGAGTGGGGGGGCATTTCCCCATTCTTTGCACCCTATTTAAAATATGTTTGCAGCATACAACCGCATGGCACCAGCCCTTTCATTAAAAGCAGTCAATTACCAAAAGGCTGTTGGAACAAAAAGGTCTTCACCTGACAGAGTAAGGACAGCAGGGAGGGAGCCAGTCTAGCTTCTCCAGGGATGGAATTCCAGAGCCTGCGAGCAGTCACTGAAAAGGCCCTCTCCAATGTCCCCAGCAAGCAGGATTGTGAGGGTGGTGGGACTGAGAAGGGTCTCCCCTAAAGATCTCAAAACCTGGGCAGGTTTGTATGCGGGAATATGGTCCTTCAGACAGCTTGGGCCTAACTGCAAACTTGAAGTCCCCACCCTCTTTTTTGAAAGATATTTAGTGCATCACTTTAGAGGTCCTCTTTATCAACCAGCAGCTTTGCTGTACTTCACAGGCCCCCATTCCACAAACTGTGAACAGCAAGATAGCAAAAAAACAAAATAAAATCCTTCTTTGGGGCTTTATTTTGAGTTGAAGACTGTATAGTCTCAGAGGGCTGTCCCAGCTGCTGGAAATTCCTCTATTGCTGTTGATGTATAACATGGTTCCAAAACAAATACCTCCAAGCCCCACATTTCGCCCATCTGTTTTGCATTTGAAGAAGTTAGCGTTCCAGTCAAGAATGTGTTAAGAGACTGAGAGAATAAGCTGGACCCACAAAGACTTATGCAGTTGCTTTTTTAAAAAAGCAAACAAACAATGGAGTGTTTTCCTGAGTCTTTAATACAGAACGATTCTATGGAGGATTAATAAGACCTGATAGATGGGGATCCCCCTGTATCCTGCTTCTTATGAAAAATCTGGATCTCCATTTCTGTCTCTGGAGCTGACTTCTGCTTGGTGACTCTCTAGCCATAGGAAGTCCTAAAACGTACCCCAGACTTGCTTATAAAACAGCAACCCCTTCCCACCCCCCTCACTGCCTCTTCTTCTACCAGTTTCCCAGGCCTGATGCAAGCCCTCTGACGGCAGGAAACTTAACTCGACTGCTCTGCAGCTTTTGTTTTCCATAATTGCCCCTCACACGGTGCACTGTGGGGACCGCTGAATGCATTTCAGACATTTTCTTTGGCAGTCGTGCTCCGTGTTGTGTTAAGGGTTCATTAATCTGCTTGCCACTAGGCTCTTGAAAAGAGAAAATTGTTTCACACTTGCTGAAAGACAGAGAAAAAGGGTTTCAGGAGTGGGAAGGAAACAGGTTGTCTGGGAAGTGTGATAGAGGGGAGATATCCCATTTTGGGGGGGGGGTCACATTTTTGTCTCTTGATCAAATATTCAAGGTATGTAACAGACCCTTCTTGCCATTAATTAGCCAGTTAATAGGACTTGGCTGCTGTTCATAAACTTAGATTGTGTGGCGGCCTGTTTCAAGCCTGGATGCTGACCTGGATAAAACACAATGTGTGTGTGTGTGTTTGTGTAGGATGGAACGGAACCCATAAAAGTAAATATTTGTATGAAGAGAGTTTATAAAGAGTGTGCTGAGGCACTGGTTTATTTATTTTTTAAAGAGGAAAACAAAGAGAGGGAGAGTGTGTCAGAAATGTATTACATGCATCAGAAATCATCAGTAGCTTCAGCCATCTTGTAAAGGCATATCTTTGTCCAGGCTTTCCCTGATTTCCTGTTTTTATGTGCTTTTATATTCCTGATTTTATGCTGCATTTTTTTAAAACAATGATACTGTTTTTATGTTGTACACCACTTAGATTTTTTTTTTTAAAAAATTAAGTGCATAAACATTACTCTGGAAAGGAAAAATATGCTGTTTCTGTTATATGTTTCATTTGCATATTTTATTTTACATCACCATATAAACGTACACACACACACACACACACACCAGGATATACCCAGATGCTTGGTATCTGTTGAGCAGGGACTTGCCCATGCACAAGTCTGCCGGCAAGAGTCACGCAGAGGTCTGAAATGAGCCAGGATCCAGGAGTTGTGCCAGAGATTCAGAGTCAAAGCATATGCTGGGAATTGGAGCCTAGGAACAAGCAGGTGCCAGAACTGAGGAGTAGCCAGGCATGCAGCTGTGAGGCAAAGCAGGAACTCAGGACCACAGTGCCAACATCTTCACCCAGAACATCAGCCAACAATGAGGGGGCCCTCCAGATTCATCAGACCAGGGACCCCCATGTTGAGCAGCCCATGTTGGATTCTGACTAAGAGAGGCCAGTCTGATTCATTGATCCAGTAGCACTGGAGGACAACCCAGGTGTTGGCATCATGACCAAGCCTGAGCAAAGCAGACCAGAGGCTCTTGATGCATAACCAGGAAGCTCTTTTATGCTCATCCCTTTCCATTCTGAGTGGGGCTGATGGGAGCTGGAATACAACAACATCTGGAAGGCCTGGGGTTCACCACCCCTGTTTTAGACACAATAAGCAGAGACACATCTGGATTCAAACCTCTTTCAGAAACTCCATGAGAGGAAAAAGAGTTCCTCAAAGATGTGTTTCTCAGTAAAGGAGACAAGCTGATAACTTTATTAGGCCATGTGCTCTGCACACGTCTAAGGTGCAATGCTCTTGTCTTGAGACAAGAAAGAAACTCTTGTAAAACATAACGGTGTGCATATTCTCTCTAGCAGATCCAATAAGATGCATTGTTCATCTTCTAGTTGCCGGCAGTGACATTTTTAGTGATGCATCTTAGCATATCATTTTGTTCTAAAGATTGAAAAAGATGGGATGTGCATATAGATTTTTGTACAGAAATGACATATTATAGAAAGGAAAGGCGAGACACATAAAATTACCCTGGGTCATCAATTGTTGGTGGGAGAAACAACTAGATAATAACACTAAGCTTTCTTCAAGTCTACCAATGATGCTCAAAAGCCACTTATCCTAGGACTATCACAGCCACAACACTTTCTTTACTATGGAGTAAAGGTCTTTTTTCGCTTTATTTTATGTTTCTTTCATCATTGCTGTAGGTTAAAGAGTCATGAACACACTGTAGTACTATATCTCTTGTGGCTGATTCATTATAGATTAAACCTGAATGGTATATTCATTTTATACAATACAAAGAGGCCCATGTTTTCCAAGATAATTGAGAGCCAGCTACATAAATGCCAAACACTTCATCCTCTGCATTATTATGATTAATTTTCCTCCTATTGCCATGCAGCTTTATACAAGGTCCTGGATTCCATTCAGGAACTAGTGTTCCCCTTCTAATGCCATTGTCCTTAGAGAACATAACTCTTGGATGCAGGTGGTCCAGCGTAAACAAGGCCATCTGACCCAAGTTGAGGCCTACAGGAAATATGCGGACAACAATCCAGCCAAAGTCCTCCGGATTCTATGGATAGTTAGCCATGTCTGTAACCATTGAAACCAGTGGTATTTTAAATGTGTTAAAATTTTTCTGATCTTATGCATTGTTAATTTATTATTCCTTGACATAGCTAGATGTCCACAGAGCAACTGCAAATACTGAACTGAAACCAACACTAATGTCAAAGGAAGAATCATCTCCACTAAAACCTGGATCCTAAACACAGTTATTCTGCAGTAAATTCCATACCCTCCAACATTTATCTGATGAAAATAAATTATTATTATTATTATTATTATTAATAATAATAATAATAATACCCCGCTCATCTGGCTGGGTTTCCTCAGCCACTCTGGGTGGCTTCCAACAGAACATTAAAAACACTGTAAAAGATCAAACATTAAAAACTTCCCTAAACAGGGTTTCTTTCAGATGTCTTCTAAGAATCCTCTGACGGGAGAGTTTTCCACGGAGTGGGCGTCAATACCAAGGAAAAGCAGGACATTTCAGGATTGAACAAGAAACCAAGATGGCTTCTGTAAATCCTGGACTGTCCCTGGAAAATAGGGACACTTGGAGGGTCTGAAATTCCATTGATACTTCCAGATTAGGGTGCCAAGGTTTGCAGTATTTGGGTGATATAGGCTGCTGCATTATACACACTTACCTGGGAGCAAGTCTCATTAGCTTATTGACACTTAGGAGTGAGTAGACATGCATAGGAATGCACTGTTAGACACTGGAGAATACATTACAGTGTACCACATATATACACATTTCATATGAATGCTAGTGGTACTTTCTCTTCACTAAGGCACCATCTGTGCTATACATCCCTGGGAAGAGGGACTGATTGTTAAACCACTCTGGGAATTGTAGCTCTGATGCCTCCTCCCGTTTCTCAGGCCCCACCTGAGATACAATTCTGCTGTCACTCACTACCTGAGTTCACTGTTAGGAGTGCTTATACTTTGCTATCTCTTCAATATTCTTCTCTCCTCATACTACAGAAGCGAAATTCTAAGAAAAATAAGTAACTGCTGTTATCAACCAACAGTGAGGGTGCATTGCCACAGGGATGAGCACACGGTTTATATCCACAACATCTCATTCCTTTGTTCCTGCTGGCAATTTAGAACTTTTATGAGACAATCATAGTAACAATCAGTGTCAATGATGGTAAAAGGGCTAATGCACCCGTCCTTCTCACAGCCACTTCATAACAAACATTAAACAGCCCATTCAATTGCCTAAGAGCTGCTTTATAGCGCTATGGAATCAACAGAAAAGATGGCCACTTCCTCAAATCACGTACTCTTATCTATAAGGTTAATGTATCCTGTTTTATCTAGCATGGTTTTAACACCTTTGAATGGCAGTCATGTAGTTTAGTAATAGCCAATGGTATTCTGAATAGTCTAATCTGGTTCAAAACTCTTTTCATGGTTGGGTTGGTGCCATACGATGCTCATGCAGTGTGCAAGTGGGGTTTAGGTTAATGTTACCTGGCCTTGATCTGCATTTCCATCTGCTGGCAGCCTCCTATCTGCACTGAAACAACAAATATTTGGTTAATAGAAATTCAGAGGAGAATGAGTTTGGTACAGCTGATTCAGAGATCTTGGAAAAAAGCAGTTTCAATTTAACAAAAAACAAAACAGGCTAGTCTTCAACTCATATTGCAGTTCAGAGAGTTGGTCTTGGCAACTGTGCAGGGAGTGAAGTTCAAAACTGACCTCAAAAGAAATGGAATACTTGCTTTTTTCCTGTAGGTACTTAAGTTCTATAAAGTAAAATGTAAAGGATGATCCAGCCACACAGACAGAAAGCCAGGTGGCTAGACGTAGATGTCTATTCCCCTTTGCTTTTTCACTTTCTCCAGCACTTAAAATTCCCTAGGACTGGCTGCGCATATGAAGTCACTGACCAGAGTGTGGATGTGTGAGTTCCTGTGTGCATTTTGGTGGCCTCCTTAAGAGCCTTACCCCCAAATAAGTTAGGTCTTTGGGGCCAAAAGAAAACAAATGTTAAGACAATGTTCCTTGGTGTTGATATGCTCAATATAGAGCAGAGCCAAAATTTCCATGAGGTTTCATTTTCATGTCCAAATGTGTATTTCCAACCATTTGTAGAATATCTAAGCAAAATCAAATGATGTCTCTGCTTTATTTCCAAATCCTAGGCACTAATTGCTGCTCAAACAGAACAACAGAAATACATATCTTTTAAAATGAAGATTTTTTTAAGGTTTCATGGGATGGGCAGTCCCAGCTAGCTCCAAATCTCAGGAAAGTTCCTGAACCCTAGGAGCAGAAAAGTGCAGAGCCCGTGAATTTCTCCAATGTATATCATCAGGAAAACCCTGCCCACCCACTGCGGCTATCTGCTGTAGTTGCAGTTCATCTGTTACAAGATATTCTAGAGAGCCAATTTTTTATTCCAAACAATTGTTGCTGCAGGGGGAGTAGTGGTGCAATTATTTGCATCTGGTGCACAGTGCCACTTCCAGGTTATTATGTGAAATAGCGAGATGGGATCCTGTGAGCGGTCATGCCCCATCAAGGCACAAAGCTAATGTACAAAAGCCCTGAACAGCCTGTGACACAAGTACTTGCAGAGTTCTTTCCCCAATACTTACTGGCACACAGTGGTGGAGAAAGCCGCTCTGGCGCCTGGGGTGGTGCGCCCAGTGACAGGGCAAGCGGTCCATAGGAGTGGGGCAAGGTGGGGCGGGCCGAGCCGCCATGGGGCTGGGGCACACTGTGGGGCCTCTGGAGTCTGCCTCCCTCCTCCCACTCAGCTGCCTTACAGCCCAAGCACTGTGTCCTTTCCCAGGAGAGACGCGTGGCTCAGGTGCGCTGCAAGCCCCACAGTGAGTGCCGCATGGCATTTGGTCACCCCCCTCAGTGGTGACACCCGGGGCGGCCTGCACCCACTGCACCCCCCTTCCTTTGAGATTGGTGGTAAGGTCCAAATATGGCTCATAAGCTTAACTTAAGGAAGCACTTGTAATAAACAGGATTGGTAATTTCTTATATGCAATCTGATTTTTTTGTTGTTGTAGGAGAGCCAAGTGTTGTGTAGTGGTTAGAGTGTCAGACTAGGACCTGGGAGATGAGAGCTCAAGCCCTCACTCAGCAAATGAAGCTCACTAAGTGACCTTGGGCCAGTCACTGCCCCACATAGGGTTGTTTTGAGGTTAAAATGGGGAAGTGTATGCCACTTTGAGCTCCCTGGAGAAAAAGTGGAATATAAATGCATTGAATAAATAATAAAAAGATGAACTAAAATGAGGGTAAACATAATAATAACATGGGGTGGGGTATATGACATCGCTCAGATGGAGGGAGATTTTGTTTGCTATTTTTCCTTGGAAAACTCTTCCATTTTTTAAAAAAAATAAAAATCAAGAGTATTGAATACTCAACTGCAACTTGATTCTGAAAGCCCACGCATATACACAAAGTGAGAGGCTCCTGAGTAGATATTCTCCCCACTGCCTATAGGTAAAAGAAAGAAAGACAAACATTGTTAAAAAGATGTTTTCTTGTTTTTAGAAAAGTACAACAGTAATACTTCAACTCTGCCATGGATCAAGTAATTCTGTAAGTCTGATGGCTCCTATCTCCAGGCAGTCTTACT